>NC_083286.1:57687830-58045830 GCF_963506605.1 Zootoca vivipara | reverse complement strand
GCCACCTAGTCCAACTCACTGCAATGCAGGAATCTTTTTACCCCACGTGGGGCTCAAACCCAGAACTCTGAGACCCTGAGATTAGGAGTCTCATGCTCTATGGACTGAGTTATCCCAGCTTGGGAGTCAATGCAAATGCAAAACCAAATTTGCATGTATTTAGTTCTTAACACAACTGAAACAAAGCCTAATACTGCCATCTGTGCATGTCTACTCAGAAGTGGTAAGTCTCATTAAGTTCAACAGGGCTTACATTGTATGTACATGGGTACCGGGTTGCAGCAGAAGTTTGGGTTCCAATGCACCTTACCTGGGAGTGAATCTCATCAAATCCCGTGGAGTTTGCCTCTAATATAAATGTGCAGGGTTAAGTCAAAACAGATATTCTGTTTGAGGAAGGATATGAAATAAGAAAGTTATTCTGGACAAGAGGAAGTGATGGTTCCATCAGGAGAGGAAGAGAATGGAAGCCGGACCAATCCTTTGGCTCAACTGAGAGATCAGCAACTGTTGGAATCATTTCAAGGAGTGATGTAGCCATTTCAGGTGGTCATCATAAGAGTTTAGCAGTTAATGATTGCTTGAGTTTACTCTTCCCCCCCCCCTGCCTCCCTTGCAATCCAGTTTAAACTTGTGTCATGTTTCTTAGGCTGCAGTGCCAAGAGCAAGGATTGTCTTATTATTTATCTTCACAAGCCACTATGAGAGACTTTGGGGCTGTGTGAAGTGCAATAAAACCACTTTATATAAATAATAAAATTGTCCCCTCGCTTTAAGTGTGGTTGAGTCATTAACTGATTAATCACTTAAAAGGCAGGCGATGAGCCATCTAAACTTTTTTTATTAAAAAAATAATAAGTTGATGGACCTATAAACAAGCTATTTCACAGTTTCTTGATTGATCCAAAAAGAGAAACACATCAGCACCCTTACCCATTTATATCACATGTCAACAGTAATTGGGATCAGTTATAAAATTTGGGCTGTGAACCTCAAAGCACTTAAGAAGGCACTCTGTACTCTTAAGCCTATGATTATCAGCACCACTAAACTAATGCTAGTTGCCGACAGGCAGGCTGAAGTGGTTTGTGGGTCACCAAGTTAACCTCAAAAATATTTTAACCTTTTCCAAACCCGTCCTATGAATGAAGACAACCAGGCTGCAACCTCAGCAGCTGGATGTGTTAATGAGAATGTAAAATGAGGTTATACTGCCTGGCGATTTATACCGGAGAGAGATAAACCCATTAATTAAAAGGAAGAAGGTAGACCACGGCGCTGGGCGATTTAAGGTTTTCCTCCCCCACTCCCCACAGCTTCAATTAAATGCTCTTAATTTTCAACCTGGTGTACTTTATTGTTAACATATGTAAATTTGATTCAACCTTGCACAGTTAAGTGCCACAATCAGTAAAACAACATTTGCTGGTAGTTTTCCTTCTCTACAGCTGGTAAGCACTATGGCCGCGGTCTGGATTATATCAGCTTGATATTAATGCTCTGTATGTGTTCTCACACCATTGGTGAACAAATCCTGAATGCCACATAAAGGGAAAAGTGGCTAAGGACAAGTTCCCCCCTCCCCTTGCAAAATATTAGAACTCCAGCTGGTCATTCAATGAAGCTGAACATTGGAAGATTTCTGGATAGGCAAAAGAAAATACTTCTTCATGCAGTGCATAGTTAAAAGATGGAATTCACTTCCAGAAACAGTAGTGGTGGCCACCAACTGGCATAGCTTTTAAAATGAATTAGATAAATTCGGGAGGGGGGGGTATGCCAATGGGTGCTACCTATGATGGCTTTGTTTGACGTCCACTATGGCAGTGCCATAGTTACAGTACTGGAAATCAAAAGTGAAGAGAGCACTGTTGCAATTAGGTCCTGATTGTAAGCTTCCCAGAGGCATCTGATTGGCCATTGTGAGAACAGGGCACCCAAGATACAATATGGGCCTTCTTATGTTGTTATTATGCACCCATGGACAAGATTCCATGTGTCAACTTCATGGATTGAGTGCTGGTGCTTATATAGCCCAAATGTCACCATACATGGACAAGAGAACAATTTCATTTTCAAAGATTACTTATGCCATCAACATAGCTTATGCCACAGAGAAAGGGGGGGGGGTATAATCAGACTTTGTGGAATCACAATAATTTATAGGCATCAATTGGTAGACAATGAAACTCTTAATTTTGAGGTTGTGGGTTCAAGCCTCATGTTGGGTAAATGCAGTGGGTTTTTCCCCTGGGGGTGTGCAGGGGTACGCATACCCCTAAACATTTTGTGAATCTTTGTACTTTTGTCCATTTACTGTATTTATTTCCCCCGATTTGAACTATAAAATGGTGGTTTTCTTGAGTCAAAATGAGAGTACCCCTAAACATTTTTATTTTTATTTTAGGGAAAAAGTGCTGGGTAAATGATCATGCATTATAGGGGGTCGGACTAGATGAAACCTATGGTTTCTTCCAACTCTTTCATTCAGTTCATTCTGTGATCACAGATGAACAGAACAAATTCAGGGGTTGTATTACATGGTTTCTACTGATTAAGAGCTTGATATACAGAGGAGGTTTCTTTTGCAAGCTCCAACAAAGTGAAGGAGAGATAGATCTTTGCATGTATGGTACCTTAATGCCATAAGTGTACATTTTATCTCGGGAGGAAGCCTTCTTATCTTCAAAATACTCAATAAAGCGGGAGTTGCATTTTGATGTCTTGTTTCTCTTACTAATGAGGAAGATCACTTGTGCATTGCTTTGCGTCCTATAAGTGCAGTCTGTTTGAAGCAGGGAGCTTGCCCTCAACAACTTTGCTTGAACCAAGTATGTTCATTAAATTTGACAGAGCTTTTCGAAAGGAAATCAGGGCAAAGAAGCTCTTCGGTTAATTAGGATTGTGGGAGGCAACCAACAGCTGAGAAGTCTGAATCAAGCCACGTGATTGCTTCATGGGGAGGGGGAAATGAGATATGTCGGTGTGGGGGTGTGGGGCTGTGTCATAGGATGGAATTAGATATTGGGGAGAGCTAAAACGAGCACAACAAAATTAATAAACAAAACTGGCAGGGAGAAATGATTTCCTTATGGAATGACTAATGCTGATTCATTGCTTGTTCATGCCAGGGTTGAGACTGAGAGCATTAACACTCCAGTTAAGGCTGGAGTGGTGTGCTCTACAACTCCTAAAGGACAGGAGCTGAGAACTTCCACTAAGAACTGGGTCTTTGAGGTACAATAGGCAGCTTCACTGTATTACCCAGGTAAGGGCAGGAGGTGAATCCCTTATATCTGTTTCCCTGGTCCCAGCGGATCCAGAGCCATAGTTGTCACTACTGCGGACTCCTGTTTCCTTCTGACCATGAAGAAGGGCCTGAGGCAAAAGAACACATAATTGTGGGATGCTCACTTGACTGATTCCAGTGTCAAGCATTGAAGCCCCCAACAGGTGTGTTGTGTGAAAGTGTTAGGAGTCATGATGGTGAATTTTGTATGAGACCCTGTAGGGCAGACAGGTGATGCTGGCAATTATGACAATTAGGGATGCACCTTTGGTTTGGGGAAAATGAAAGAACTGTTCCCAATTTATTAAGGGCTTTTTATGTTAATAGTAACACCTTGCACTCAGGTAGCAAATTGACAACCAGTGAAGATCTCCGAGCACTCCTGTCTTCAATGTTGCTGCAGCATTCTGCACTAACAATTTTGTGTTAATTGACAAAATCCACCATAGAAGCTAGGACTGTTCAAAGTACAGCCATACCTCATGTTACGTCTGCTGCGGGTTACGTTCTTTCGGATTGTGCTCCGTGCCAAACCCGGAAGTACCGGAATGGGTTACTTCCGGTTCGGGATGTGCGCATATGCAGAAGCGCTAAATCGTGCTTTGCACATGTGCAGAAGCGCTGAATCACAACCCGTGCGTGTGCAGGCACGGGTTGCGAACACTGCGGGTTGCGAACGTGCATCCCACACAGATCACGTTCGCAACCCGAGTGTCCACTGTATGGTGCTTTCAATGTATGGTGTGAATGTGGCTGAAGGTAAAAGCAGGACAGATTCACAATATAGACTCTTGCAAAATTATTGGCTTTCTCTTAAAAAATAAATAAAAAATAAAGCCCTGACAGTTTGTAACACACACACACACACACACACACACACACACACCCCTCACATTCTCCTTCGGTCTCCCGCTTAGTTTATTTCCTCTGATTTCCTCTTGACTAGCTGACCACTGATTTGAGCGCTGGGGTAGAGACAAGACAGATTGACATGAGTTTCATTAAAATTCAAGGAACTCAATTCCACCGAGGGAGTGAGTAACTTCCTTACACATGACAAGAATCCCCACAGATGGTTCCTCACCCCTTTTGCTAAAGGAATTAAGTGTACCAAAAGAAAACCCTTGTCTAGAAGCCGGCCCAATTCCCAAAATCAACCGGTTCATCTACAATGAAATTCTTTATACTGTCATTCTTAAGTACCCTGGGGTTCTTTCTGAAAGACAAGCAGGCAAGAGGGATTTGGAGACAGTTGCCTTCACTACCCCTCAAACGTTCTGGTGGCAGTCTCTGCATCTCTCTCTCTCTCTCTCTCTCTCTCTCTCTCTCTCTGTGTGTGTGTGTGTGTGTGTGTGTGTGTGAATGATGGGATTATAAAGTAAACATAATAAACACACGGCTCAGGCATTCAGTGGCCACGGTATATTTGCTCCCTTATCTTTCCTTGGGTAAGAGGTAAAGATGAAACCCTTATTACGGCAAGGCATGGAGTCTGTGCACCAAATTGGCAGTTATTAAACTCATTAAGCCGGTCCACAAATGAATATTGAACTGAGTTTCCCGAGCAGATCAGCTCATTCTGTTCTGTATTTTATGCTTCTCCTCTATCTTCAGTTCTCCAAAGATCCTCCTTTCACTGCTGACATTTTAACAGAAACACACACACACACACACACACACACACACACACACACACACAATTAGCCATTTACATTGTAATACTAAAGACCAGCTAGAAAGGAATTGGGTAGCTAACAGAATCTTTTTCATGTTTGTTTGCCTCTTTTAACTCCCCCTCCTTCCTCCTGTCAGTCAAACATTCTGTAATCACAATGAAGGAGAGTGGAGAGGGAACAGTGGTGTTGAGGTGAATGAAAGGAAAAGGCCTCTTGCAAGAGAGCAGTAATTATAATATTTGAAAGAATAAATAAATGAAAACACATCCTTGCAACATGGATAAGTAAAGAGTGTTGTCCGGGTAACCTGCACCAATATAACGCCATCGTGTAATTATGGGAGCAAACCATTTCCCCCATCAGCTTTGAATTCTTATGTCAAGCTGGGTTTCCTGAATATATATTTGTAGGTGTGTGTGTGTGTGTGAGAGAGAGAGAGAGAGATTTATTTCACAACATTTATACACTGCTTGATTGTAAAGCACCTCGAAATGGTTTACAAAAAAGATAAAACAAGAAACAAGAAGATCGGGGGTGGGGAATCACAACCGTCCTTTAAAACATACAAAATTTAAAATACCAAGTGAATTAAAATTATGTCAATACAGGGACCTTCACACCACCACCATAATCAATTTATTTATTGAATTTATATAGTGCCCTTTACCCGGGGGGGGGGGGTGTCTTATATCTCCCCTTACAGATGAAAAAGCATCTTGGGGAAGGGGATTCCTTGATGGTGAGTTACAATAGGTCTGTCTTTTGCTAGCCATCATTTTGGTCATAAAAAAGGTGAAGGTGAAGGACCCCTGACAGTTAAGTCCAGTTGCGAACGACTCTGGGGTTGTGGCGCTCATCTCTCTTTACTGGCCGAGGGAGCTGACATTTGTCCGCAGACAGTTTTTCTGGGTTATGTGGCCAGCATGACTAAGCCGCCTCGGGCGAAACCACAGCAGTGCACAGAAACGCCGTTTACCTTCCCGCTGGAGCAGTAACTATTTATCTAGGTTGGCAGGACCGAACAATGGGAGCTCACTCCGTCATGGGGATTCGAACTGCCGACCTTCCGATCGGCAAGCCCAAGGCTCAGTGGTTTACACCACAGCGCCACCCGCGTCTCTCATTTTGGTCTTACCTGTACTCAACCCAATTCCATCCTGGTTCATTCTACTGCATTCCATTATGTCTGATTCTGTCCTACAGAATCCTGTCCCGTCCCATTGCATCTCATTCCATCCAGTCCTGTAAGAATATACAAACATAATATGAGCTTGCTGGATCAGGCCAATGATCCAGCTAGTTCAGCATCCTGTTCTCACAGTGGCCAGCCAGATCCCTGTGGGAAGCCTGCAAGATAATTCCAGTTCTCCCTTGTAGAATATTCTACAACAAGGCCTCCCCAGTGTTATCCCCTGTGGATTTTAGGTGCCCCAATTTGATACTAGGGAGCAATGGGATTTGACCATGGTCCTTCTAATTTTCTTTTCTTTTTTCCCCCCTTCTCATGGCTTTCTTCATCCCACATTTATGTTTTTTATTTATAATTTAAATACCACTTAATTGTCCAAGTGGCTTCTAAGCAATTTAAATGAACAAAAGCAATTACAAAAATTAAAAATGAAAACATAAGCATACATAATTAAAACACACAAGAAAATAATTACATCAAAATGTTTAAATAAACACCCACAATTAAGATGTGTGAGTCCATTGCAACAACACAATTAGAAAAGTTACAACAGGAGGTTCAGGTCAGGAGACCAGGGAAATGTTTGCCTAAACAGACATGAGATAACCAGACTTTTGCTCAATGTGAAGTGTTTTCGATGTGAAAAGTTTTCTCAATTTCCCCTCAAGAATATTTGTCAAATATCCTCCCTCATTTTTTGCTCCACAAATATAACACTTTTTTGGGGGGGGGAGGGAGGATCCTATTATAGCTCAGTCTTAAATGAAAGAAAGAAAGAAGAAAAGAAAGAAAGAAAGAAAGAAAGAAGGAAGGAAGGAAGGAAGGAAGGAAGGAAGGAAGGAAGGAAGGAAGGAAGGAAGGAAGGAAGGGCAGGAAAAGAATCACCCAACTACTGCTAATGCGAAGTTAGTTGGGTCTCAGTCATCACTTCCTTTCTGTGAAATGGACATAATAGTGGCTTCCCCCATAAAATTGGCAGGAATATAGAAGAGTTAAAATAAAATCTCATTGTTCTCCTCATAGAACACAGTGGGTTTTTCCAGCTGAAATAAATTCATCTTTCTCCTTTCTCTTTGCCCTGGAAATGTTCTGTCATTAGCCAAAGTCTAGTCCAGTTTGGTTTAGAGGGATGAGGTGATACATGGCTAGGGAAGGGGGGAAATGCTCAGAGACATTTAAAATTTCAATTACCTGGGTGACTGGGATGGTTTTCTGAAAATATAGTCTGAGAAGGGGAGCTATTGGAGGTGTCTTGTTTAATATGCATTCCTGGAAATATAAGCACCACATAATAATTTTCAGAGTGGTACAAATGTTCTGCCTTGTATTGGAGATGTTCCTGAGTGCATAATGACAGAAGCTTTTGTCATCTGCGCATTACCACTTCAGTCCAGGTAGGAATTAATGCCTCTGGAAAAAGACTATTATAATGTAACATGATACAGAGCAATCTCTCAGCAAATTGTGGGGAATATGACAGTACATCACGGCACAGGGGAAGGAGCTCAGCACAACGAAATGCAAAACGATGGTTAATACACCTTCTCTTTCCCTTTGTATTAAACTCAGGGAAATGGGACTCCGCGGGGGGTCCACTTGGCACTGGATCTATTTGCAACACTTTGTGTCTCTTGCTGGGGCAATTGCTGCAGTTGTTTTTGAGGCTGAAGAGCAGGAGTTAGGAGGAGTGGGCCAAATTTATGCAAGCAGTAAGAGCATAAGGAAAGCGTGCTGGGTGAAACCAGTGGTCTATCTAGTACAGTATCCCGTTCTCGTAGTGGCCAACTAGATGCCCGTGGGAAACCCACAAGCAGGATTTGAAGACAAGAGCCTTCTCCCCTCTTGTGGTTTCCAGCAACTGGTATTCAGAAGCATTAATACATCTTATCAGCAGACGAAGAACGGAGTCATCGGGGGTGAAGAACTATTGATGAGCTTATCTTCCATTGCTTTATTTAATCCTCCTCTAAAACCATCCAAATTGGTGGCCATCCTTGCCTCTTGTAGCAGATAGTGTTGTGGGATGTTGGCACTCGCGTGGTTTAAACGTAAGAACGCAAGGACTGTTAAGAAGCGCCTGCTGAATCAACCCATTTAATCCAGGATCTTGTTCTCGCAGTGGCCAACCAGATGTGCGTGGGGAAACCTTCGTGCAGGATCAGAGCATAAAAGTACTCTCCCCTAAAGTGGTTTCCAGGAAATTGTATTGCTGCCGCCATCTGTGCAGAGAGAGCACGCTCATTATGCCCGATCTTCTTTTAGAACCATCTAAATTGCACCACAGAAATTTTGCTGGAGGTCAGGTGAGTGTCACCACCACACTATCCCCTACAGCTTGCAAGTATTCTAGTAAAATGTACCTTGGGACAACAGGGCTCTACTTACATACCTCTGGATAATTGAAAAGGATGCTATCCCTGTTTGAGTTCACGGGATCTATAGTTCCCTATGCCTCCTGATTCAGTTTGTTATTATTAATTATAATCTGCCTTGGTAAAGCATAACCTTTCCCCATTTGTTGTTGTGCTTCCTGAGCTTTCTTGGAGAAACCTTAGAAAACCCAGCTAAAGTGTGCTGGGAGGAGATTGCCCATCATCGCAGCCCACCAACACAATCCCTAATACCGAATCCTGTGCATGTGCAAGGAGATAAGATGCAAAGAGCTGCACGCTGTGTGTTTGAACCTCCGAAACTGCAAACATCCAGCTGCCCAAGCCAATGCGAGCCTCTGCCCACTGTAACCTCCCTTGGGTTCTTAAGCCTGACTGCTTAAAATTTGCTCTGCATTTTAATGGGCTGTTGTTTAGAATCGAATCTGGCAGTGCTCATTAAATTGCTCTGCCATGTTTCCCCCTGACTCTGTTGCCATGCAGCAGCCGCACAATGTTTTGTTTTAGTAGTGGTGGCTAGGAAGAAGGCGGTGGCATGAGGGATGTGGCCCTGGGGCCGCCAGCAGGAGCGCTAGGCTGCGTTCATGGATGGGAACGCTGAGCTCATGCCTGGGGCAGCAGAGGAGGATGAAGAACATGGAGGAGCACATCCACTCCCCGTCCCTCCAAGCTCCTGAACCAGAACTCCATCCTTTTTGTGCAACTATCCTCTGTATAACCTTGCTGTTGTTATTTCTATGCTTGCAGTGGAATATAAAATTTTCCGAAAGCACCACTATCAATGGGGACCTCTCTGCCTCACCTTCTAGATATCTTCTCCATAGCTGTTGGCTCAGGGCACCTATGCATTCCTCATTCCTCATTAGTGTGCTTTAAAAAAAGATGCATTCTGTTCTGGCGCATCATAGAGGCTAATTGTAAAGGGGAGGGAGGGAGAAAATGACTTCTCTGTATTCTTCCCCCCCCTCCACCAACTAACTGCTCTCCTAGCAAGGAAAGGAACAAAGACACAGTGTAAATGTGGCTTTATTGACTTGTTAGTTCTAAACTGCTGGTGCATTCCACTCTTATTTCTCTCCAAGGTGTTAGCAAGCTCAAGAAGGGAATGCATTAAGCACCAGGGGGGCGTTAAAAGGAAACTGCAGAGTGATTTAGTTCCATCTTGCATGATGACCGTGGAGGAGGAGATCATGCCAGAGTTGCGTAAGTTGGGGGAGAATCAGAACGCTGCAAAACACCCCTTGGCATTAAAGCATTAAGAAAACAGCAGTCCCTGGTGGCTTCCATTTCTTAAAGTTAACATTACAGAAAATCCCCATCACCCTTCTGAGTAATACCCCTCCCCACCCTCTGACTATACATAAGGGTCTGGTGACTTCTGTTTCAGTGTATCTGAAGAAGTGTGCATGCACACAAAAGCTCATACATATGACAAACTTAGTTGGTCTCTAAGGTGCTACTGGAAGGATTTTTTTTTTCAACTACGTCAGACCAACACGGCTACCTACCTGTAACTATTACAGAAAATGACAGAGCATTTCTCCTAAAGCTGGGAGAACCAACTGGTGGCCAGTTACAGTGGTCTCCCAGCATTTCCTAGTCCATCTGCTTGCTATTTTGGACATGGAAGAATCTGCTTGTGAGCCTTCAGTGGGAAATGGGAAGCAAATGGGCAGGAAATGAGGACAGAATAATTAAATGTAGGTGTCTCTGTTGTCCAATGGCTGCCCCTGGGAGAATAATAAATTGGTGGGAGGAAATGGAATGTGTCCCACTTTTGGTTCCATTTCAGGAATAAAAGTTTTCCCTGGACAATGTGTCTGATTATTTCCATGTAAGCACATTCTGAATGTTCTATACCCTAATCTTGGGTGAGAAATGAGCATGCTGCCCAAAATGTTATGAATAAAGGTTACAACTTGTGGGTTTCCCATCGACATCTAGATGGGCACTTTGGGAAAGGATGCTGGACTAGGTGGGCAATATCAGAAAATCATAGACTTGTAGAGTTGGAAGGGATCCCAAGGGTCATCTAGTCCAACCCCCTGCAATGCAGGAATCTGAGCTAAAGCATCCATGACAGATGGCCATCCAACCTCTGCTTAAAAACCTCCAAGCAAGGAGAATCCACAAGCTCGTGAAGGGAGCCCATTCAACCATCAAAGAGCTCTTACTGTCAGAAGGTTTTTCCTGATGTTTACTTGGAATCTTATGGTAACTTGAAGCTATTGATTTGAGTCCTACCCTCTAGAGCAGGACTATTTTCTTATGTCCTTATTTTTAAGGGAGGGGATTAGTTTAGAGGGGGGAGATGAACAAGTGGGGGGACACAATAGGGGTGTGTGAATTTTTGCATGATGTGTAAAAAGGGGATAGAGATAATTTCGTTCTCCCTTTCTAGAAGTTGGGGCCATCCAGTGAAGCGAAAAGTTGGAAGATTTAGGAGGTACTTCACGCAGTGCATAATTCAAAATCAGCTTTCACAAAACGTAGTGATGGCCACCAAGCTGGATGTCTTTAAAAGGGTTTAGAAAAATTCACAGAGGATGAGGCTACAACATAGCTGCCAAGTTATCCCTTTTTAAAAGGGATTTTCCCTTATGCTGAATAGGCTTCCTCGCAAGAAAAGGGAAAACTTGGCAGCTATGGGCTGCAATTCAAGCTTTTCGCTAACTCCAGGATCAGAGGCCCCATACCTCTGAATACCAGCCATTGGGTAACAACAGGGGAAGAGAGCTGTTGAACTGATGCTCTATTTTTGAGCTTCCCAGAAGCCAGCCTTGGAATCTGGTTCCTGGACTAGACAGACCTCTGCTCTGACCCAGCAATGGCAATGAAAGAGGAGCCACAAAGATGGTGGCGAAGATGGGGTTCCAGGCAACTTGTAAGAAGGGCCCATGGAGCCACTACTGGCAACTAAAGCAACTTTGGACAATGTCGCCGTTGATGCTTGTGCATCTCTGATGATGCAGTGAGCAAAACAGAGGGAGAGGAAAAGGGGAGAGCATCTAGGTTTCTTTCCTGAGCAAGTATTGATTTCCACCATAGAATTCATTTCATACTGCGGCCCAAAAATTAAATGATCTATTTAGTTCCAATACAGCCCAGGATTCTAATTGGATTTTTGAGCTTGTAATTTATGTAATATTAATGGATACTTTCAGAAAGCCACTAATTAACGGCTGACCTTTATTTTTCCCTGTTTTTTTTCTTAATATAAAGAATGAACCCGTGCAGTATAATGAAAAAGGAGAAAGAAACAACCTTTATCTCCCCACCCTCTCCTTTCACTAAGAATAGTGTGATTTTAATTAGCAGAAACTGGAACACATCAGGGCTGTTTCGGAGAGTGCCAGCGCTACATTATCTATCTGATCACCTTCTGCCTATAAAAAGACTAAATAATTTAAAATGCAATTCGAGAAAAAATGTATTTTGAATGAGAAAGGCAAGGCTGTAGGTGATGGATTAAAAGCTTCATATAAACTCCCAGTTTTTATAAGCTATCACTGAATGAATCCAAAGTAAAAGATTACATTTTGTTTCTCTTTTTTATGTGGCAAGATTTCTTCATTTTGTGCTGTTTTCTTAACAACCTGAGAAATAAATATATACAACATCATTTAAATGCTTTATGAAAAGCCAAAGGAAGATGCAGGGCTATCATCCAAGTGCTTCGTAAGGGGGAAAACAATCAACAACTTGGAAAGTATGCTATTTCTACCTCCGGTTTCAATGTCACTCTCCTAGCTCAGAACTTCTTTGTTTTTAAGACCATAATCTGAGAGGATCCCCCAGGCAGCGGTTTTGTGTGGGTTGCAGTATTTGTGGGGAATTCAGATCCCAAGAGGGAGGACGCAGCATGGCATATATATACAACTCAGGAACCTGGAGGCTGTTTCCACAAGGTTTCAGTACCATGGACAGAGAAGAGGAGATCTGGGCTAAGCTCAGCAACCAGGTAGCTTGAGTTATTGTTTCTAGGGCCACCTGAGCTTTAAAATAAGAACCTGTGGGTGAAGTTTTGCCTTTCTGAGAAAGGCCTGCTCACAATCATAATTTCACTCTATCCTTCAGTTAGGGGCAGGCCAAACAATCTAAAACTCGTTTACACCATTTTTTGCAAGTGTTCATAAGAGGTGGGGGGGGGAATCTGTTCACATTAAAACTTTGGACCTCTCCCCAAAAGAATAACCACTCCACAAAAGAGTCTCATTTTAAAAATGCTTTATTTATGGCTTGTATTCTATAGTATTTATATACCACCTCATTTCCTCCAATGATGCATGGAACATGTAGTTCTTCTTCACATCTTATTCTCCAACAACCCTTTGAGGTAGTATTGGGCTGAGAAGATTTGAAACCAGGTCCCCCAGGTCCTAGTGCAGCACTCTAACCACTATAACACACTGCCTCCCCAGTGTGTAGTCAGTTATGAAGTAGCTGAAAGGCTCCCTTTCAAACAATTCCATCTCCCCCCCCCCCATGTGATAACCACTCCAAGCAGCTAAAAAACCAGGAAGCTGGTGCAGTTTCCCCCTCGTTTGGGACCTACTGTGGGATGTCAATTTCTCTTGGCACATGCTAACAAACAAGCAAACCTTGTGACTGGATGAGGGCCTAACGAATTGAGCAAAGTGAAGTCAACTTGGTTGTGAATTCATTGCAAAACCTTCTACCTTAAAAAAAAACCCTTAAGAAAATTGACTGATGCACTTCTATGATGAAAGCTTTTAATTCTAATGGCACCTTGGGTAAGATTTGGTAATCCAAAAATTGCCTCCAAGGTTCAGGAATTAATGCCTCAGAATACCTATTCAAAGGAGCCAGGTGGGCTGTAGAGACCCAGGATTAGTCCCTAAGCACTTTTATTCTGGCTTTGAGGAGGTTCTATCAGTGCCTAGTTACACATCAGATTGATTGGGAAGCTTTATTGTTTTATAAGCCTTTGCTTGGTCTGTTACCAAGTCACATTAACAATCTGTTAATGCCTTTCATTATTCCCAAAGCATGCACAATAGGTGTGTACGACCTGGAAACGTTCCTTGGAGGAATGAAGAAGAATGGGGATAATTGTGTTGATCTGTTCCCCCAGTGACATTTCCCGATGACAACAGCCTACCCAGACACTCAGAACGATTTCTGAACATCAGCTTCCAATCTGGGGACCCTGACTAGCTCATAAACAAAGGAGAGATGTTGGGGGAAATGTCATTGCACCCAGCAACAGATTGTGGCAGCACAGAGAGCCAATTCATTCCTAGCAACCTTTTTAAGCTTTGATATGTAAAGAGAGGAAGGAGAAAAATGGATGTGAGTTTTGAACAGAGGGCGGTTATCACAGGGCAAAATCAAGCCAGATGCAGCCTGTCAAATGTATCTTATGACCTGTCAGCTGCTCGACAATTCCCACCTGTTTTTTTGGGGGGAGGGGGGCAGGGGAAGATTGCAGGTAATAAAACCAGAATATTTTCTCGAGCCACTGCCTAGTTGCATTCAGTTTGGATTGCAAGTTGTGCAATTCTGCCCCAAGGCACACAAAAAAGCAAGATTCAGAGGTTGCTATCCAATGGCTGTTAGTAGAGATGGATGAGAATTTTGTTCCATCTTACAACAAACCCAATGACTTCACCCTGCCCCACACATTTATGCTGATCAGTATACAGCTAACGATGAAAACACGCTCTCCTACAGATTTTACAATGCTGTTTAGGTTTTAAAAGATATGCACAGGTAGGGCCGTCTTTACCCGAGGGTGCAAGGGGTGCGGGGCACCCGGGCGCCGAATTCTGGGGGGGGGGTGCAAGGTGCCCACCGCTGAAGCCACCTAAGCTCTTAACTATCTACCTGTTCTGAAATAATAAATAATTTTGATCAAGCTAGAAAAACAAAATACATAAATACCTAGGTATTACCGAAATGCATACCTAGTGTTTCACTAAAAGACTTTCTACTTCATGCGCTCATTCACCAAAGACGCACTGCACTTGTCATTCACAACGGCGGTGCTTGTCAGACTCAACAATGGCGCTTGCCATTCACAAGAGATAAGGTGTAAGCGTGGTATCTCTGACATAAGCATAATAAAAGTTAATTTGGCGGCTAAACTAAATTTGGGGGCACTGGGCAGATATTTGCACCTCGGTGGCGCAAATGCTAAAGACAGGGCTATGCACAGGAATGTCATTGTTCCCCTTCAAGGGGTAGGCTTGTTTGCCCCCCGCCTGCTCCTTTTCAGAAAAGTCTCAGGAGGTTTGCTGTAGATTGAAAGACATCAGATGGGGCCTGAGAGCCAATTGGCAAGGGGCAGGAGCCTGGCTTTATAGACTGCTCCTTCCCTCAAGCCTAACTCTTCACCTTTTTGCTGTGACTTCCCTCTCTATATGCATGTGGGCTGTGGCCTAATCATTCCTTGAAGGAGCTGAGTAGGAATACCCCCCTCCCCTTCTGAGGGTGCAAGCTTTTTTTGCCTCCTGTAAACCGCTGGAAGTAGCTGGGTTGCCAGTTGGGGGAGTGGCAGGGATTGGTTGCTCAGCTCAAAAAGGATATTACAGAGTTGGAAAAGGTTCAGAAAAGAGCAACCAAAATGATCAAGGGGATGGAGTGCCCCTCCATGAAGAAAGGTTGCAGTATTTGTGACTTTTTAGAGTAGAGAACAGGTGAGGAACATGAGACAAACACTGATTCCTAACCCTGTGCTCTATGTTCTGTCAAGCATCAATGATATTTGCATGCTGAGCTGCTGTTCTTCTCCCTCTCTCTCTCTCTCTCTCTCTCTCTCTCTCTCTCTCTCTCTCTTAATAAAGGACTGATTTTCATACATTAATTATATTTTCCGAATACCTACAAATCAGAGCAGAAGTGGGTGTTAACCCACCTCTAATTGCCTTCTAAAAGACTCACAGGTTTGAAGAACGTTTGAGCAGCATTACTGCTTCCAGTGCCTATCTGGGACAGACTTTCCTGTCTCCCGAGGTTTGTCTAATAAGCCATTTAATTGCTGCTTCTTGCTGTAGAGATGTTGGACAAAATGCACCTGCCGTGCCACCAACTGTTTCCCATGCATAAAAACCCAAATAGGCACCACGGTTGCCTCCTATTGCATGGCTGCAAACAACAAGAAAAGGAGGAGTCTGCCGAGGCATCGGAGCAGCAGGAGAGGGGTGGCATTTGCACTGCAGATGTTTTTTTTGGGGGGGGGGAATCGCAAGTCTCCCCATCTACCTCCTTCCTCAGGTGATTTAATGCTACGTGTCACCTTGAGCTGGCTTTTAACATCCCACTTGAAAGAAAGAAAAATACCCCATGCAGGGCCGTAGCTGGGGTGGTGGTGAGGAAGGCCCCCGACAGGGGTGCAGGGGAGCCCCCCCCTGCAAAATCGGCTAAAAATATGTCCATAAATAGGTCTATAAATAAAAATATTGATTAGTGTGTAAGGAATTGAATAGGTGGAGTTGGAGGAGAGGTGGAAAGAAGAGCTGATTTGTCCATTGCTAGGGGGCGCAATCTGGACAGTTCTGCCAGGGGCGCAAGATCACCTAGCTACAGTTCTGACCCCATGATGCCTGTTGCATAAAAGTCCCATGTGTCTTCATGATTTTTCAGGTAAGGTCCTCCCAGCTTCAGCTTTGACATCGCCAGTTATCATTATTCTTTAAAAAAATAAATTTTGTTTGATTAATAAGCAGATTAAATGAAAGATTAAAAAAAATCATAAAGAAATACCGTTACAGCAAGTTTGGAACTTGTTCCAAAACATTACCCAAAAATGCCTTATTTTCCCGTAAACCTGACATCTCCAGTTATAAAGATATCAGAAGCAGGGTTGAAGAAAATCTCTACCAGACCTCAGTTGTAGAATCAATATTCCTCCTCTAATTACTGTAAAGGTTAAGGTAAAGGGACCCCTGACCGTTAAGTCCAGTCACGGGACAACTCTGGGGTTGCGGTGCTCATCTCGCTTTATTGGCCAAGGGAGCCGGCGTACAGCTTCCGGGTCATGTGGACAGCATGACTAAGCCGCTTCTGGCGAACCAGAGCAGCACACGGAAACGCCGTTTACCTTCCTGCTGGAGCGGTACCTATTTATCTACTTGCACTTTGACATGCTTTCAAACTGCTAGGTTGGCAGGAGCTGGGACTGAGCAGCGGCAGCTCACCCCGCCACGGGGATTTAAACCGCCGACTTTCTGATCGGCAAGCCCTAGGCTCTGTGGTTTAACCCACAGCGCCACCCGTGACTAAGTACAGTAGTCACAAGCAATAACTGAAAGCAACTCTGTAAGTATACAGTAAAATTAAACAACCCCCACATAGTTCATAATGAAGTATGTCTAACAATAAAGACAATAATAATGATACTAATAACAACATATCTTGAACAAGACCTCACCCCAATAGTTTCTAGGTGTTCTGGTCAGCAGGTCCAGTAAGACTCACAACAAAGATGACCTCTGGCTCCTTCAACTATAGCAGTGGTTTTTGTAGCTGGAGTTAATCAACGCCCCACCCTTCCTGGGATGTCCTGCTTTGCCACTTGAGGGGAACTGGGAACATGCCCCCTTCTCCTGCCCCACTGCTGGTGCTACATCCTTCTTATCTGCATGGTGCCAAGGCAGACACAGCTCTCTGTGTGAGCTCATGAGATTTTTGCCAGATCTTCTGGAAACCAGTGGCACTGCCACTTCTTCACTGATAGCAGAGGCTATGGAGCAGGCAGTGGAGGTGAGGGGGGCACTGCTTCTTGGGCTTCCACTACTGAGGTGGGCACCTCACCATACTTCATCGGCAGGCAAGGACTGCTCCGAGATCAGGTGAAAATAGGCCAGTCAAAGCAGGGAACAGGAATTGCAGGGTGTTTTTGGACTTCAGTCCCCATGTTTCCCAGCCAACATGGCCAATTCAGGAATAAAAGGAGTCCTCGTCCAGCAATATCTGCAGGGCATCAGTTCCACCACCCTTGGGGACAAAGCTAGGCTAGATAGACCACTGTTCTGTCTCCACAGTCAACAAACGAATGCACACACCACTTGCTACTGTGCAGCTCCAACCTCCCCACCATCCTGCCCCACCCCAGCTTCATCCATATCCCGTGTAGCAATGCCAATGTTAGAAGGTGCCTCCTTGGATCTGCCCCGTCTCACCCACTTCTACATGTGTTTTGTGAAAATTATTGTCTGTCCCCAATAACATTGCTTCCACCTACAATACCGTGGGAGTGGGGCCGGTGTCACTCTGTAAGAGTGTGGTCTGACCACAAAACTGGGAAGAACTGGTATGGGAGGAACCTAACTAACCCACCTAGCAGTTCGAAAGCACGTCAAGTGCAAGTACTTAAATAGGTATCGCTCCGGCGGGAAGGAAAACGGTGTTTCCATGCACTGCTCTTGTTCGCTAGGAGCAGCTTAGTCATGGTGGCCACATGACCTGGAAGCTGTCTGCGGACAAACGCTGGCTCCCTCGGCCTATAGAGTGAGTGCAACCCCAGAGTCATCCGTGACTGGACCTAACAGTCAGTGTTACCTTTACCTTTAACTGAATGTTAGAGTGAAAAGCAGCTCTGTATAAGAAGCAAGGAGGCCTCTGCATGTAAAGCCATAAGAAAAACCCAACTTGGGTTAAATAAGTATTTTCAAAGACTGTGGGTGGATGAGGACGTGGCAGGGAGCTGGGGTGGCAAGAGATTCTAGGCTAGAAGATGAAACAGCCAAGATGATGTATCTTTCCCATTTAGGGTGTGTGTTAATGGAGCTGCTCTCACAGGCTCTTTTGGACACTTTCCTGTAATGCATTACTGAATAAAAGCCTGACTTATGGGGAATCTGGTTTGAGCCTCCATATTGAACCCCCAGAGGGAATTTTCTCCCACAGCGTACAGACGATCCATGGACCCATCAACATGCACATATGGACTCAGTTCAGGATTTCTGCCTTTTGGGCATGAACAAAGTTTGCTATCTTCCCGACAGTGTGCGGACTGTTTTCTAGCTTGGCTTCCATGCTACTGAATATCACGCTCCACCCCCCACCCCCACCCCACTACTTCTTCTTCAGCTAGACTCTCATTAGTGCCAGTGGACAAAGGCAGGCCATTTCAATTTGTTCTGAAGCCAGGAAGAAAGATTTTGGCAAAGACACAAGTGTCATTGCTACAGTAAATGATCCCACGCTGCAAAGCCAAGAGACTGTGGCAGGTCTGCCGCGGCTGTCTCTTTTGCTGCAGGGTTAATATTCTCCATCTGCATTTGATATGTGGTGAGCAGTTTGGGGATGGTGAGGGAAGAAGGGGACAAGCTGGTGCCCTTGCATTTGATAGAAGAGAGAGATGAAGTTGATGGCGAAGCCGCTTTGTGAGTAACATTTGCAGCCTTGTGCATTCAACCATGATCACAGGGAGACCTATTCAGGAAACTTTGGAAAGAGGGAGAAAAGAAACTCAGATTAATTATTGTCCAGGCAGGATAATTTTTAATGAGAAATCTTAACACAGAGAAAGATGCAGGGACTTTTCAAAATGGCACTCCCCTAGAGTACAGTGGACATGGAGGGGTAAGGACGTTTCTGAGCACAATTCAAAGCATTGATGCTGACCTTTAAAGCTCTAAGCGCCCTCAGCCCAGCATAACTGAAGGAGTGTCTCCATCCCTGTTGTTCTGAGGGCCTTCTGGCAGTTCCGTTACTGCAAGAAATGAGGTTACAGAGAACCACGCAGAGGGCCTTCTTTGTAGTGGAATGCTCTCCCATCAGATCATAGCTGCCAAGTCTCCCGTTTCTCGCGGGAAACCCCCCATATTTTAAACCATTTCCCACTGGCAGCTCAGATTGGGGAAAAATCCCGTAAATCCCCTGGATTTCCTACCTGCCAGGGAGGCTCCATTTTGGGTCCTGGCACCGCCTGATTTCCAGTGCCCATACATGGGTAGCGTGGCACCGGAAGTCACTTCTATGCATGTCTGGACATGCGTAGAAGCGACTTCCGGTGCCGCGCTGCTGCTGATCCCGCATTTTTCAGCAGGAGACTAGGCAGCTATGCATCAGATGTCAATGAAATAAGTAACTACACAACCTTTAGAAGACATCGGAAGGCAGTACGGTACAGTGGAACCTCGGTTTAAGTACACAATTGGTCCCGGAAGTCTGTACTTAAACTGAAGTGTACTTAACCTGAAGCGAACTTTCCCATTGAAAGTAATGGAAAGTGGATTAATCCGTTCCAGACAGGTCCACGGAGTACTTAAACTGAAAGTACTCAAACCGAAGCGTACTTAAACCGAAGTATGACTGCATAGGGAGGGTTTTTTTTAAAATGTTTTATGTTTTATTATGTTCTTATATATGCTGGAAGCCGCCCAGAGTGGCTGGGGGAACCCAGTCAGATGGGTGGGGTACAAATAATAAAATGATGATGATGAAGAGGAAGGAAGAACAGAGCTATGGAGAGCAGAAAGGCCATGCTTCACCACCATGGTGCCTACACAAATAAATTATGAGTGATAAAGGACTTCTTCATGTCTTCAGAATTCTGAGTTGGAATCTTTGGAGGCCTGATGTGGCTTGTTAGCAGTGGCAAAGCTGCATGCTCCAGCACTGGGGGCTAGAGAGCAGGCAGGGTTGTGGCTGGCTCGCATCCTGGGGGCGTGGTGTGCACCCGGGGTGTGGTGTGCCACCCATGGGGGCGTGGCATGCATCCTGGGGTGTGTTTCGCCGCCCACGGGGGCATGGCACCTGGCATGGTGGGGGGTGCATGGCGCATGTCCAGGAGGGGTGGCCACGATGGTACCCCCTTCCCTGATGGTGCCAGGGGCGGAGAGCTCCCACCCACCCACCGCCCCTCCACCAGTGCTTGTTAGCAAGGCATTTTCAGGATTGCTCAACTCCCTGACATAAAAAAAATCATATGCCACAAAAAACATAAACCACATGAAGTCATTAAGTTGACCCAAAGCACGTGGCTTCCTTTTCCAGCTGTGGACAAGCACGGCTACCTCTGTGGAACTGACAAATCCAGAGCATTTGAATTTTGAGTGCAACCTAACTTGGTTGAAAGCACTAATGAATTTTAAAAAGCTGATCTGAATTTCTGAATTTTGAAATTCCATGTCCCAGAAGTGGGTGCGTGGACAAACTGGAAATTTTAGCAGTGGAGACAGTCCAGCTACAGCCTTGACTTAATGCAGAACCTTAGACGGAAGGCTCTCTCTCTTGCCCATGCTCCTTTGGGCTCCCAGTCATCTCCACAAGGAAAGTCTCTCTCTTTCATCCTTGTTATATTGGAAAATAAATTAGTTGGACTCGCACTATCAGGGAGTCTGTCATTAGGGGAATATTTGTCTTTTTCTGTCTCCCCTGCAGTTTCTATCCAGGGCTTGAGTATGAGGGGTCGTATCTCTTTTTTATCTCTCTTATGTGTTAACTTGGAAGAGAAGGAAAACAGAGCAGATATTTTATCTGAGTGTGTGCTTTGGAAGGATTGTTGTCATTGCTGTGGTGTCCATATATATTATCTCCCTCTCTCCCTCTCTCTGACCTCCTCTCTCCAATAAAATGGCTTGAGATATTTCCACTAACAAAAAAGAGGAAGGAGCAAGTGGGTGCGATTTCAGATGAGGTTTTTCAGTCTAGTTATTAAAGTTGTAGGAATTTATATAAACTCCTCTCCTCCTCCTCCTCCTCCTCCTCCTCCTCCTCTCTCTCTCTCTCTCTCTCCTCTCCTCTTCTCTTCTCTTCTCTTCTCTTCTCTTCATATCTCTCTGACCTTCTTCCCACCCCATCAAGTTCTGGTCCTATTGAAAGTTTAAAAGTTTTTGATGCTTTTTCAGCTGTTTTGTGTATGTTCCGGACCCATCATGTGACATGCAGAAGGATGGATGAATGGATACACATCCATAGAGGGATTTGCATGTTCCTATATTGTTATGGGGTGCACAATGTGTTAGGGGAGGTATACTACATGTTAGGGAATTTTATAGGGGGGGGGCACCCAAACGAGGCTTCATTTGGGAATCAAGATTGGCACTAATGCCCTCAAGGGGACCCCATTTGATCCTACAACACCACTCTAGTATCGCACCAACACGAACCCCTCAAGATCAAGCCCTGAGTAATAAAGGCTCCCTTTCCTACCCTTTCTCTGTTGCCTGAGACTCTATGTAACCATATTTCTTTATGAATGAATACAGTGTATCTTTATTTCTAAATGAAACCTCCTTTTTGCGACTCTGGCCAAGGGCTCTCAGGGATGCAGGGAACAGCCATAATCCCTTAAGCAAGAGGTCAGGTAGCCAGGGTGGTGCTCCTCTGCATATCCATAATCCATTCAGGTACCATCTCCTGCCATTCCCAACCCTCCGAAGCCAGAGGCAATACACACAACTGGACCCATTGTTTCCCCCCGCCAGGTACTCAAGGATCCCCTCCCAGATACTTACTGGTACTTGCTTAACAATGTCCTGGGACATCCTTATGCTAATCCTGCTTACCTCCTGTTTACCTGTATGCTAATGCCCCTTGCACCTTCCCCTTTTCTGACGTTTTACCCTGTCACAAGTGATGTATGTATGATGCTTTCGATGTGCATTATGGGATGGTGGTGGGAAGTTTTAAAAGTTCTTGCAGCCCTGTTCACGGTGTTCAGTCTGGCATTGAACCTGCTGCGCAGTAATAAACCTTGCTGTTTGCTCCGGATCATGGCTGGACTCCTTCCTTTTATACTCCGCAACCCCACAGGCCCTTGCCTGATGAGCTGGGTGGCTGAGCATTCTCGCACCCAGAATTTTGCCCTAACACTACATCTGGTGGGGGACACGCCATGCTCCTTCTGGGATAGTTTACCCACCTTTGGTCCCCACCCTACACTCAGTTCTCACATGTGGCTCCTAGAAGCTGTCAACATGTGACAGTGGCCACACCCTGGGAATGGCCTCAATTGGCCAACTAAACCAGGTGAGGGTAGCTGATGGGACTTAAACCCTTGGCGAGTTAGGGACTTTACCTGCATGCAAAGACTGGCAGATTGAGTGGACAAGACCAAGAGTGGGCCCAATAGTCAAGAAGGTGGTTTCAGCATGTGATGTGGGGAGAAGTGAGGGGCAGATGGGGCTCATCAACCTGGGAAGGTAGCCCATCTAGGAGAAGGAAAGCTCTGATCCTAAATCTCTCCTGCCTTGCGAGATATCTTCAGGAGAAGAAAAGGCTAAGGAGTAAACCCTACACAAATATCCAGCGGAGTCCCTGAGATGGTTGGATGGTGTCTTTGTATACCTCCTTCTGTCAACTCCTGCAGCCAAGCTGGTGCCAAATGTAAGTCTGTTTTGCTTTGGACCACAACATTGTGCTCTAACAGCAGGAAGATAGGTCCCTCTGCTAACAATAGTCACCATAGTAGAAGCTAGAGGAGAGGACAAGGGAAGTGTAGCAAAGGGGCAATGCCTTACAACCAGTCTAGGGGGTGGTCTCAGTTGTCACCTTCCCTTTCATCAGCCTCACTTTTGCCCTTGTAGAACTCAGCTGGGAAGGGATGGGGTCAAAAGGAGAATGAGTTGTCCCTGCTTGTCAGTGACTCTGGATCCTCCTACTGTTGGGCTCCCTGACTTCTATCCTACAAGCCCCAGTGGGCACCAACCACCACTGGGTAAACAGCATAATAGCCTGTTATCTGTTCAGTGTGCTTCAGGGCACATAATTAGATGTCATTCAGGAAGGAGAAGAGGGCTTACTGGTGAAGCCGGTGGCTTTATGGTGAAGAGGAGAGTGTGGTGGCATTACAGCATGATCACATCTTAACACACATTTATCTCCCATGATTTCAACCATATGCTGGTCGAAATTCTGCAAGATAAATGCAAGCAAGGCAAGGATCTTAAAAGGCTCGTTTTGTGACTGGTACACTTGGGGTACCTGACATGAAAAGAGCTTTTAAGCTTTCTGCCTTAGTTGGGGGGGGGGGCAAGGCCTGCTCAGCATGCCAGTTCCAGAAAACTAGGGGTGCTTGTATGGGGGGGGGTGTTCCAAGAGGGCAATGTGGAATCCTTGGAACCGAACTCATGTGTAAAGTGCAGTTGTGCTGTGTGTGTCTGTTAAGGGATGTAGTTGGTAGAAATAAAGGAACCAGAAGAGAGAGAGGAAGGAAGCAGACAGCTTTTCGGGCCTAAGGCATACTGATACTTCCTGCAAAGACTGCTGGAGTCACTATACATTATTGTTCAGTGAGTGTCAAACTCCCTTATGTTGGCTTTGTTAATCGCACAAATGCTTTTCCCTTCCTTGTTCTAGAGTCTGTATTGCAAAGGTATCAACCTTCATCATCACCCTTGCAATCACCCCACCACCACCACTTTATCCCCCCCTCCCTAGCCCTGCTTCCTTTTTGGCCTTGTAAGGGAACATTTTACAAATGGGTGAATATGAGAGCAGAATAGAGAAAGTTGTGGTCATACATATTTAAAAGTGAAGTTTGCAAGAGGCTGCAGAGATAACAGCATATATTTATTTATCTCTGGAAAGCTTTGTTGTAGTTCCTAGAGTTCTCCTTGACACCTTATCTATCACAGCCGTTTCCACTGCATATTCTAACATTGTGCTTCCTTTAATCTTTGGATGTAAACAAAAGCTTTCTCTACCCCCCTCCTTTTCCCTCCCTTTCTCATGACACAATCCCATCCTGACAAAAGGAGAGGCTGACTATTGATTCATCTGCTCCAAACAAACTCTCCAAAGATAATTTAAAAAACCTACCCAATCTAGTAAATTCCTATTATATGATAGATTTCTCTTCTCCCCATCCCCTTTTCTATTAGAATTCTCATAGAATGCTTTTTGAAGTGTACATACATTTAGATCTGAAGGATGAATTTCTCCTGTAGCGTTTTGATTCAAATGGAAGCAAACAAGAACGCACAAAACAGACCCTCTTTACCCCCTTTGGAAAGGTTGGGTTGAAACAGCTCTCAGTGTTCAGCTTGTATCCACTCCTTTGCAAAACCACCATCGATTTTGTTGTCATTTTGCAATGAGCAAAACACATACCTTTACTTCTTACTGATATTTCTGCTTTCTCCCTACATCCTGCCACATTCCAAGAGCAGATAACACAGTTTCTCTGATGCAGATACAAGTCATTGTGGTTGCAAGTGGGGTGCCACGGGGTTCTGTCCTGGGCCCATTGTTGTTCAATGTCAGTGACTTGGATGAAGGAATTGAGCCAGATGCTCACCAAATTTCCAGGTGACACCAAACTCGGAGGAGTAGCTAATGCTGCAGAAGACAGAATCAAAATTCGAAATGACCTTAACAGATTGGAGACCAGGGCCCAAACTAACAAAATTAGTTTTAATAGGGGTGAATGCAAGTAGGCAGGGAGAACCAGATGCACAAATATAAGATTGGGGACACCTGGCTTACTAGCAGTACTTGTGAAAGGGATCTAGGAGTCTTGGTGGACCACAAGCTGAGTCAACAGTGTGATGCAGCAGCAGCAGCAAAAAAAAAAAAGTGGATGTTATTCTATGCTGCATCAACAGAACAATACTGTCCAGATCCAGGGAAGTAATAATGTTTGAGACAGAGAGGAACCATAGGCAGAAAGCACTGCAGAATCAGGGCAAGTAGCTGAGGGGGTGAGGGTTGAGGCTGCAACAGATTCACAGGAGCCTGCCAGTCCTACTGTATACAGCTCCCCTCCTCCCTTGCCTCAAAGGGTTTTTCATGCTGTGGATCAAAGAGTGCAGAGAGGACAGCCCACCCCCAATGAAGTTTAAGATTGCAGGAAAAACTGTCGGATGGGGAAGAGACTTAGGGAGAAGTGAAAGGCCCAGTTGGTCAATTCTGGCAACTGCTTTACTGGGGCCAGTCTCACCATGGCTTCTCTGTTTGTATTCTGTTTCCTTTAATAAAAAAAATCAACTCTACTGCTCGCCTCTGAGTCCCCGTGTTGACCTGCTGCTGAACCAGCCCTGACAATGGGGAAGGCCCTTGAGAACCACTCCCAGTCAAGGTGGACAATAGTGGAGGAGATGAATTAATGTTCTCACTTGGTATAAGGCAGTTACCTCTGTTCCTAAAATGAATACTTATTTGGAAGGCTTATTTGAATGTGCAATAATTAATATGTAGGCTTTTCAGTCAAAATCACTTTTGGGGTTGCTGGATTCAGGGAGCTCTCTCTCTCTCTCTCTCTCTCTCTCTCTCTCTCTCTCTCTCTCTCTTATAAAATAACACTCCTTCAATTGGTCACACTAATGGGGGGGACAAGATATGCTTATGTAAGGATGTGAACTGGAAGACTGTACTCTTTCAAAAACTGCAGATCTTTATTTGCAAATGAGTGTCCCAAGCATACAACCCCACAGTTTGAAAAAGAGCAAATATCTGTGAAAATTACAGCAAAGAATAAAGACTTCTGCCTCCATAGCCACCCCACACCAGGAAACAAATGAATGTACTAGAAAAGCTTGCATATAACGTTATTTTGCAAAGGGGTGGGGAGGCAGGGGGTTTGTATTTAGCAGCCTACCCAGAAGGGAAGAGGAGAGAATTAATCAAAATTCCAAATGTTGCATTTTGTTACCCTCTCCACATTGCTGGATCCATACCTATGGAACAAGTTCTGTGTGATTTGCTGCACATTCTTTTCCAGCCCAGACTTCGTAGGGTTGGGCTGAATTATTGTGTGTCTTTTGTTCAACAGTCTGTTTCCCGGCAGGTACCAAAGGCTTTATTTAGTCAACCGACTCAGCCATTTCCCTAGCTTCGCTCTGGGATCTGGGAGGCTGCTGCCCACTTGAAGCGGAGCCCAGTGCTCAAAATAGTCTCCCATATGCCGTATTTCTCTCTCACCAGCTTAGGGTGGATGCACCTCATTATTTTTAATTTTTCCTGTGCCTGCTTCGTTATTATCACTTTGGAGGTGATGCTGACCCAAATAGAAATGGGTGTGGGTGGCTGTGGAGTTCTAGGTGCTGCTAAAAAAAGGGAGAAAAGCCTGCATGTGCTTCCATCTGAAAATCAAGGCTGAAACTCGGGGGGGGGTGTGTTAGAGGCTAGAAAAATACAGACATGCATGCTCTTGTGGCACTAGCATGTGCCAAAACCAACAAAAGGCATAAGCAGGACGGTTCGATTTGTGCTTGTAAAATCCTATGTGCAGAATCAGCCAAATCCTAGGGGCCATGGGTTTTTTGGTCCCCACAATAAAATATTTGAGGGGGCCGCCCCCCCAAAAAAAAGTTGATGGACATTCCCATTCAAATGGTGTGTGTGCATGCACTGTGTCATGTGACCAATTATGCAGGGTGGGGCGGGGCTTACCTGCCCCCCCCCAGAATATATTATTCAAGTTGGCAGCCCTGGGATCAGCTCTCTTTGGAAATATCATTCATCTCTCTTTTTGAACTGCTTCCATGAATGAAAGAGTTAGTCAGAAGGCGGGAGTGAGGGGCAGAGGGCAAAATGAAGGAATGGGAATATGGACAGTTCTGACCTGACCAGAATTGGCTTGAAACCATCTGAGTTTTTAGTCCCTCAATCAGAGGACATTTCGGTTAAGCATTGTAACTGATAGTGATTGGTGAACCTATCTTTCATAAATGTCACACACACACACACAATCCTTGTACTATCTAAGCCAGGCATCCCCAAACTGCGGCCCTCCAGATGTTTTGGCCTACAACTCCCATGATCCCTAGCTAACAATATCAGTGGTCAAGAAAGATGGGAATTGTAGACCAAAACATCTGGAGGGCCGAAGTTTGGGGGTGCCTGATCTAAGCCAGTAGCCACCAATACATACTGCACCAGCTAATTCTGTTCATCAGGGCTGACACCAGATTTCAGGGGGTCCTTGCATGATGACAACTATGATCAATCCCTACATGCTTTCTGTATCACTGCTTTGGGAGTGGCAGCAACACTCACCCAACTGGACCTGTCCCCCAAACACGCTTTGGCAGTGGATGGGCGGCAGCACTTTTGAACGGGAGCTCAGCTCAGCTCCGATTTGTGGTGTACACCTGACATCTTAACTTACTCAGAGAGTAATTCCCTGCCCCATAGATCTATGAAACCAGGACTGGAGGTCTATGAAGCCCATACATTTCATAGATGTGTGAGGCAGGGCACTAGATTTGGGGTAATTAAAAGTGATGGGTGGACGCCACAGGTGGAAGCTCACCTTGGCTCCCATTCAAAAGGGTGCACCAACACTGAAAACCATCTGTGTGCCCAATGTGGGAGAATGGTGGATGGTAGTGTGGCCAGGTTGGGCGAAGGATTGTTCCTTCTAAGCCCTTGGAGGCCAGTGTCTGACCTGGCTGAGCACTGGCGTTGGCCCTATCTCAATAACCTTGTTGCGGAAGCTTCCTAGAATACTGTCCTTTCAGAACCAAGAGTCCAGGGAGTAGAAAAAAATGGAGTGTTTTTCTTCCTGAATTCTTAGCCTGTTCTCCTCCTTCTAAAGGTTTCCATGATCTGTCACGTTCTCCACCTTTCTTCTACTGCATGCAGCTTTCCACTGGCATCTTTTATCTTCCAGCAAGCGTGAGATTCTGCTGCTCCATTTCTCTCCCCCGAATTCCATCATCGATCATTAACGCAGGCCAGACTGCAAAGGCGGCTTTCTATTGAGTAAATTCGGCAGCCAACGGGGAAAGAGATTGATGTCTCTGCACCAGGAAATTTTTGGCCAGCTGAGCGCTTCAGCAATATGATAAGCCCAAAGTAGCAGCTGGTCTCATCGCTTAGTAGAAAGCTTCATTTTCTGCAAACATTTTGGGTATGATAATGGGCTCCCTTTATTACTGTGATAAGGCAGCAAGTTATTCCATTTAAATGGAGTGAATGGTAATATAATAATAATAATAATAATAATAATAATAATAATAATAATAATAATAATATCTACTGAGTGCCAACAAGGGGACTTTCTGTTTTGAGTATAAAAATGAAATTATTATACAATAATATAGGGAGGCAAATGGAGTTGGCAAAGACCAGTTCAAAAAGTTTAGAAGAGGAAGTTAAGCTCTGGAGGAGGAATGATAGCATAGTACTTGAGAACAGTGAGGAGCTACTCTAAGAATTATGCAAATCACAAATGATGGAATTTGCATGGGAAGGAATCAAAATTTTGGAAGGTATAAGAATGAATAGGAGGAAGAGGAAGTTTCATTCTCTTGAAGATCATTTGTAAAAAAAAAATTAGTGCAAATTTGAATTTATTTTAAAAGTAACTTTCTGCAAATCTGACCTCACTCTTTTTGCAGAGGTGAGAGAACAGAGTATGGTGTGATGGTGGTAATGGAGAACAAAGAACTGGTACACCCATTGTAATGTATACAATTGTCTTGAGTAGGTGAAGGAACTCCCCAGTTCCTTTGATTTATTCATCGAAGAGGGAAAGGAATGGTCAGAATATATGGTTTGCTTCCTATCCAGCCCCTACACAAGGACACAGTAGCAATATCTATGCTACAGTGCCAGACAGTCATCACGTTCCCAGCCTTGCTCTCTAACTATTGTACTCTAACTGCCCTTCATTTTATTCACACCTGTCGCCTTGCTACGACATCGCTCCTTCTTGACAAATTTCAAATTCTTCAACAACTCTAATATTGACTTAGGGATTTATTGAGCAATTGAGTTGTTTGATGTATTGATTTCCATCACTTCTTGTGACTACAGGTTTTGAGTGTTCTGGGAACAGGATTTGGCAATGAGGGGCACAGAGGTTATCAATGGCAAGGTGTTTTACAAGCTTTATCTTCCTTGTCCTCACAGCAAACAGGATAATCCTATGAGGAAGGTTAGAGTAATCTCTTCTTCCTCCTAAAATTGGGAAATTGAACTGAGAGAGAAATGGTCTGACCAATGCAGAATGAAGTCACCAACTTGGCTTCCCAAGTTACAAGCAATCTGTTTTCCATCCCGAAAGTATGGGCTGATGTGCATAGCTCTTCCCCAGAGGACACTTCCTTCAAACATAGACTGTAATATAGTCATGCTGTTCTCTTGTACCAGGGAAAGATAACTAATAATTTTCCAGATGTTGTTGGACTACAGTGGACCATTGCCCACACTGGCTGGGGTTCATAGGAGTTAGAATCCAATAACATCTGGCTTATCACACATTTTTCATCACTGCCCAATAGAAACAAAGAGAATGCCATCTTTCTAGGCTGTGATGTATCTCACTGTTGATAGTAAAATAAAAAAAAATTCCTTCAGTAGCACCTTAAATACCAACTAAGTTTTTATTTTGGTATGAGCTTTCGTGTGCATGCACACTTCTTCAGATACAGTGAAATGGAAGTTTCCAGGCACTTATGTAGAGAAGGGGTGGGGAGGGGTGGGGATGGGGAGGGGGGATCTGTTGATAGGTATTAGGACATGCTGGTACTCAGAACCCAATCCCAATGAACTACCTCCAAAAAGGATTTGGGATCCAGCAGTAGAACCAGTCACTGTTCCCTAAGGATTGGTCAAGGACATTGGGTACTTGGATGTTTTTGGATAGTGTTCCCGGCTCAGACATCTCTGCCAAGTGTCATGTGTCAGCTCCTCAACTGTTGGAAATAGGCAACAGGGGCAATAAAGAAAATATTGTCTGCCACAATAAACTGATGGTTTCGTGTACCTTGATTCATAACTACAGATGTTCAAAACAACAACAAAAATCCAAATTAACTGAAATTACTGTAATTTCTTTCAAAACCCCTAAACATGACCCACAAAATTTGTAGAGAAAGGAAGAAAGAAAGAAATACTTGATATTACCCTTGCGTTGGGTGAGCCCCTTCTACTGATAGAGTTCACAACTCCTAGCTTCCATTCTCTGCCCACCACTTTCCTACCCCCTGCAGGATTCCAGACCTGTGTTTGTGAAGTGGAGTTCTAGAAACCCACTGATGGCAAGATGTCAGGGAGGATTTGGAGGAGCAATGGACAGAAGAGGCAGAACAGGGGCTCAGGGATGCTGAAGAGCCCCACAACCTCCCGGAGACAGAGGAAGCGGAAGAGAGGGTGGAGAGTAGCCAGGGAAAGCATGGGCTCAGGGATGCTGAAGAGCCCTGCAGCCACCCAGAGGCTCAAGAAGGAAGCTCAGACTCAGGAAGGGAGTGGGCTTTCAAATCAGCACAGACAAGGAGGGAAATGAAATGTAAGGATCAAAGACGTTTCACACGATTCCCACGTCTACTTTGTTGGTGCGGAAATCATAGGAAGCCACTCCCTGAATCTGACTCAATGGGTTCAGACACATAATTCTGAACTGTAGCTTTTTCTTGTATATATGTAATAAAGACTGTAAATACCACGTTGCTTGTCCGGAGTGTTACTGTGAAGGGGAAACACCACTTTTAGTTGTGCAAAGTTTCTGGGGAAAATCCACAGGAGGAAGAGTTAAACACTCCAAATACCTCATGATGAAGATAGTTTCAAAGGCAGAGTGGGCCACCGAGTGAAAGTTTGTACAATAAGTAATTATGGTCACCATCTTGGATAGCTTGAAAAGAAGATTAAGCAATTTCATGGAGGGTTAGAATATTGATGGCTACTAGCCATGAAGGCTATGTTCTGTCTCCACTTTTCATAGGGACGCAGGTGGTGCTGTGGGTTAAACCACTGAGCCTAGGACTTGCCAATCAGAAGGTCGGCGGTTCGAATCCCTGCGGCGGGGTGAGCTCCCATTGCTCGGTCCCAGCTCCTGCCAACCTAGCAGTTCGAAAGGACGTCAAAGTGCCAGTAGATAAATAGGTAATGATCCAAGCGGGAAGTTAAATGCATAGCTGCCAAGTTATCCCTTTTTTAAAGGGATTTTCCCTTATGCTGAATAGGCTTCCTCATGAGAAAAGGGAAAACTTGGCAGCTATGGTTAAATGGCGTTTCCATGCACTGCTCTGGTTTGCCAGAAGCGGCTTAGTCATGCTGGCCACATGACCTGGAAGCTGTACGCCGGCTCCCTTGGCTAATAACGCGAGATGAGCGCTGCAACCCCAGAGTCAGCCACGACTGGACCTAATGGTCAGGGGTCCCTTTACCTTTACCTTTACCTTATGCCTCTTGAAAGAAGCTGTTGGGAGTTATTGAACAACATGAGAAGAGCCTGCCAGATCAGGCCCATGGCTCATCTGGTCCAGCATTCTGTTCTCACAGTGGCCAACCAGATGCCTGTGGGAAACTCACAAGCAGGATGTGAGAGCAGAACAGGACTCTGCCCCCTGAGGTTCCCAGAACCTGATAACGGAAGCACACTGCCCCCGAGTGAAGGTAGAACATAGTCATCATAGCTAGTGGCTGCTATGGTGCCCTTATCTGCCATTAATTAATTCAACCCCCTTTTAAAATCATCCAGGTTGGTGGCCACCGCTTCCTCCTCTGGGATTGAATTCCATGGTATAACTGTGCTGTGCAGAGAAGTTCCGAATCTTTCAAAACTCAGCTTCATGGGATGTTCATGAAGTAGGGATGTCACAAATGTGGAGATTGCTGTTGTGGTCAACTCCTGCTTTCAGGCTCCCACAGTTGACCATTGTGAAAACAGGATGCTGGACTAAACAGGCCATCCGTCTTCTCCAACAAGGTTCTTCTTTCGTTCATGTGGCTACTTCCCAGCAGGTAATTTGACTTAAACATTTGAAACCACACACCAAGTTGAATAGACTTAACGTGAAACAGGGTTCTTTTCTTCTTCTTTTTTTTTCTTTGGTTTGCAACATAATACTGTCAGGTATCTACATCTGGTGACTGAACTTCTAAAGATGACTTTGGACTTCCCATTGCTCCCTGGGGAAAGGAGAAGTACATGGAAGTCCCTTTCATACTCTTTTCACATCTTCTCAGAGTCTCTTCCCATTTGTACATTTTATATTTAAAAAATGTGATTGTGTTGTATGTAGTGGTCTTGCAAATACATCTTTCATTTTGCCAGAAAATCCATATATATACACGCACGCACGCACGCACACACACACACACACACACACATGCTAGCAATCTTGGAAACCTTACAGACTTTGATTGAGTTGCCCTGGGTCAAACTGAACATCTGTGGGAAAAGCATCAGATTTATTTTTTGCATCCTTGAATACTCAAGTGACTGATCTGTTGGAAATGGTTTAGTTGAGAGTGTAACTTGGGTGCAAAGGAGGAGGAGAAATGGACCAGGCTTCCTTCAGAGCTGGATTCGAGAATGCGGAGAGCTTTATGCTGTATGTGTTCTGGAATCTCACCAAACACGTAGCTATATGGGAAGATTCAGGCTGAGGCTATGATATTAGATATTAGTTTCACTAGATGCCAAAATCCCTCATGTGAAGCCTCCCATGGCACAGAAATACAGTGAGGAGAGAGAACTTTAACTTTTAAATTGTTGGAAAAACACCAACGCCTATGGAAGACACCTTGTTGTTATCACTAGGGATGGGGGCAGGAAATAGTGTCCATTCACACTTAAAGGTCAACCAGCCTAATTTGCACTTTCCAAAATGTTATCTAAACCAAACCACAACCATCCTTTGAACTTTGAAATTTGCACTACTTTGAATTTTGCAATACGGTTGTCCAATCAAGAAACATGTGCAAAATGCATACATTAGGCAAAAAGCTTATCTCTGAAAATGCTTTATATTGGGGGGGGGATGCTGTGCAAAATCAGGGGGGGGACAGAAACAGAGAGAAACTCAAATTGAAAGATTCGCCCATCCTTAGCCATGCCTTAGCACTTCTTGCTGATCAAACTAGGGCTAACTCCAATGCAACAGTTTTCTCCTTTTTACCAAATTCATCTAAACAAGAGTGTGGTGAAAAGATTTAGCTGATTATTGGAAATCAATATGTGACCTTCACCTCCAATGTTCCTGGGTATGTAAACCTCTCTTCTTTGCCCATCTTCTCTTTCATTTATCCTTCCCCTCTTTTTATTTATATTTTTCAAGGGACATGCTCCTTTAAATCTGTTTCTTTATTTTTGCGGCATATCCTCCTTTTAACAATCTATGTTGCAAATCACATAGCGTATTTAGGAGCTCTTTCCTTTAAGGAAAAGCACACAGATTGAATTAGTTTCTGAACACAGACAGTCAGAAAAACCATCTTTCAAAGAAAGAGAGGAAGAGAGGGAGGGAGAACAGACTTTTCTCTCTTTTTTAAAAAAAAATGGACTCAATGATAGCACAGCTATGACTATATAGACAGTGACTGCTCCCTTGAATTAGAAACTATTTTTTCATAAATTAGTGAAAGGACAAAAGGAAAATAATGTCCATTGGAAGGGCACTGTTATAAACACACCTAACAGAGGTAGATCCATAAATAAAATGCTAAGTGGCGGCAGTTGCAGGAAGAGATTAAATCCTGATTTCCTGACAACTAAGTAAACTCAGATTTAGGTAAAGTTTGATGGTGTTTAATTTTATTTCAGTTTTCCTCTGATTTCAGCTTCTGGGGGAAATGAGACCTTTTTGCTAAAGTTCTCATTAATTCCCTCCTCCTTCTAGCCCCCGTTCAGCTTGGATTGTCCCTTGGTCTTTAAAACCTCTCATTGATTTTACATCTTACTTTCCCAATATAAAATCATCCCACCACTGATTTTACATCTGTCCTTATGTTGTTGCTTCTGCTGAGCTAGTCTAGACTCCTGACATGCTGTTCCAAACGGAGGCCTCTCCTGTGAATGCAGCTGGTAACAGAATAATGGCAGCCCCAGATGACAAGTCCAAATTACTTACATCAAGCGCCATCACCGGGGGAGGAGGGGAGGAACTGAATCAAACTTTGATTCAAAAGCAAACCAGAGGTAGCAATCAAGAAAGGTGGCTGCAGTGGGTGCTAAAGCGGAAACAGGTATTCTCCAGATCCAATTCTCACCTAAAAACTAGTGATTTCAAGGGGAGCCCTACACACACACACACACACACACACACACACACACATCCTGGCTCTTGACAACTGTCCAGAGCTGCCATTTCCCACTTCCGATGGGACGTCATGTGTTTTTTCTACACATTGCTCCTCCTCAAGTGGTCTTTGCCAATCAGGGATCCTGTGATTATTATATCACTAGAGTGTGAAATTTATTTATATGATGGGGTCACTAAGAGCAATTTATGTGCTGAGGTTACTAAGGAAAATTAGAATGAAGGAGATGCTTCCTGTTCTGATCAAACAGGTGATGCTAGCCAATCAGGGATCACTTTAAGAATCAAACATCCCACCCACCTCCGTTGTCTTAGGTAACTGCCAAAAGAGCACAGGTAAATTTCTTTGGAATCAGGTGGAAAGTTTGCATGGTATCCTTCACACTTTTGGTTCAGTACGTACCCATGTGTGTGTTTTTTTTAAAAAATAAATAAATATGTATTTATTTTTCAAAGCCCCAAAGCCCAGCTCATCTTTACATAGCCTCACAAGAAATATAGGCAAAATAATCAGTGGGAAATGAGAGAATTGATTATGACCTCAGCTGACAGTTGTGTTATTGCTGCTGCAATACAGATTAGGTGTGGGGTAGAAATTTGTCTGGATCCCAGCTTAATGCAAACTTTCCTGATCTGCAATTCGCAAATCATGAAACTGAAACTCATACTTTTATCTTTGAAAACTCACACTTTTCTGAAATTTGTGGTGCAATTTCTTTCTTTCTTATTGTTTTACTCATTTATTTCCTGAAAACTCATATATCTGTGTAGTGTGCAAAATCTTAGTTAGAAGCGAAGCACAACAAAGCAAAATACAATAAAGGAACAGAAATATAAAATGGATCATCAGACAAGAAGTTTATGAAAACAATTAAGCTTAACACAAAAGGTTTGCCTGCCTAAGGGCTAAATAAAGCAAACATCTTCTGTCCAGTATGGTCTAATTTTATTCAATTTACATTGGGACAGGAGGTGTTTTGAAAAGCCCTAGCACAATATTCAGTCTTATGGAATGGATAGTAGAGTGAGTTTTTATTTGATGTGTGTGTGTGTGTGTGTGTGTGTGTGTGTGTGTGTGTGTGTGTTCTACAGGACTATTGGAAGCTTCCTTCCACCAGCTCTTAAAACAAAGCTGCCCTGTATCTGGTCCAAAAGCTGCAGCTAGTGCAGAATGCAAGGGCCAGACTACTCACAGGAGAAGGTTACTGACAACATGTCATGGCTGCTGAAAGAGCGGCACTCACTGCTTTTTTCAAGGAAAATAGGTGCTGGAACTCACCTTGAAGTTGTTTGAGTAAGTCGCCAGGCAACTGGGGCATCCCTGAACAGATGCCTGTTTGACAACAGCCACATTCAGAGGTGCTGAAAGCTATGGCAAGCTGTCTCCATAGATGGTTTGGGTGTCGCCCCAGTTCTGGTGTAGGTCAAATAAATGCAACACTGTCTCTCTCGTTCTCTTAGATTCTGGTGGATGGCTAAGGCAGCTAGGAAGGGTCCTTGTACAAACACATGGGCCTGGAATGGTGGAGACCTGGCTGGAAAGCTTAAAGCCTGCCCCTGCTACATGGGAGACAGATTGAAGAAAAGGAAATATGAATTGGCCTTGCCCCGTAGCTTGATTAGTCATGGCTAGGAGCGGCTCGGAGGCAGGTAGAGTCAAGGATCTAAAATAAAAAAAATGTGTAGACTCACATACGCTGGCCAGTTTTTGTTTTGACTTGAAATGTTTGTTCTGGGCTTTTTGTTGTTATTATTTAGTCATGTCCGACTCTTCGTGACCCCATGGACCATAGCACGCCAGGCACTCCTGTCTTGCACTGCCTCCCGCAGTTTGGTCAAACTCATGTTGGTAGCTTCGAGAACACTGTGCAACCATCTCGTCCTCTGTCGTCCCCTTCTCCTTGTGCCCTCCATCTTTCCCAGCATCAGGGTCTTTTCCAGGGAGTCTTCTCTTCTCATGAGGTGGCCAAAGTATTGGAGCCTCAGCTTCATGATCTGTCCTTCCAGTGAGCACTCAGGGCTGATCTCCTTCACAATGGATAGGTTTGATCTTCTTGCAGTCCATGGGACTCTCAAGAGTCTCCTCCAGCACCTGGGCTTCTTGGAAGTAAGTAAAGGAAAGAAGTGGGTGCGGGGAGCACCGACCAGCAATGGCACCAACCTGAGAGGTGCCAGAACTGTGCTCCAGTGTGCTCTGGCTATTAAAAAGCACTGGCTGCCAATTTGCTACCAGGCTGGGTTCAAGGGTCTTGTGTTAATTCACAAAGTGCTAAACAACTTTGGCACAAGGTAAATTAAGGACCATCGGGTCCCTTGTACTCCATCGCCATCCTCTGATGGGGCACTTTTGGTGGTTACCCATGCCCATACCTGCCAAGTCCTGGACGGAAAGATCCGGGATCGGCAGCCCGCGACACTGTAAGTTGTGTAGACACAACTTCCGGTGGCACTTTGCCCTTCTATGGGCACCAGAAAATGGTGGCGCCAGCGCCAGAAGTCGCTTCCACGCATGACCGGAAACCCGTAAAAGCGACTTCCGGTGCCGGCGCCACCATTTTCTGATGCCCATAGAAGGGCAAAGCTCCACCGGAAGTCGCTTTTACGCGTTTCCGGTCATGCGTGGAAGCGACTGCCGGCGCCGCCATTTTCTGGTGCTCATAGAAGGGCAAAGCGGCACCAGAAAAATGGCTGCCGGCAGAAGCAGATTTAAGGGAGAATATCGGGATAAAAACCTAAACGGGAGACCGCCGGGAAACGGTAGGAAAAAAGGGGTTTTCCCGGCGGAAACGGGATACTTGGAGCTATGCCTATGCCACTGAGGATTGGTTGGCATTCGCTGAGGACTGAGTGTTTAGCATTGTTGGCCATATCCTGTGGAATGCCCTTCTGTGGGAAGTTCAGCAGGAAATGACCCTTCCCAAGCCTCTGTGGGTCAGGCAGACGGTGTGGAAACCTTCATTTTGCTTCGGCTTTCAGAATGAATCAATATTTCCTCTCCTCTTCCACGCCGACATGCTTAAAGATGGAAAGCACCTGATCAGTGGCATGTGCTAACTGACTTTGACACTTGGATATCCAAGGCAGCTGTCAAGGAATGCCACTTTCTTCTGTTTACTCTTTTCTGAATCAATTAACGGGAAGAACATCCTGCCAGTTGCCAAGAAGAACTTGGAAGCCATTCTATGCTTCCCCTCTTGCCTCATCACACCTCTAGAGAGGAAACCCCGTCTCTTCCTGCCTTCCAGACACCGATTAGCAGTTCTCATTCATGGTTCAAGAAAGGCATCATCATGCTTAAACAGAAAAAGGAAAGGAGCCCAGCTTGGAACCAATTGGATTCAGCTCCTGTATAATTAAATGCCATTTTCTGATTTGCATGAATAATGGATCCAGTTTGCACCAGGCCTCAATGAGGCCTACACATCTTCATTAAAGTCTAGAGCATTTTGAAGTCTTTCTTGAGATTTGATAAAGGTCTGTACTCTTCTGTCTGGGGTGAGGGACCTTAAAAGTAATTGTATACGAAAACTTATTTTCAATACAAACACATAAGAGGGCTCTTCACATGGGATGCCGAGTTCCTGTTCATGAAGGAACTATGGAATCACCAAATCATAGAAGAGTAGAGTTTGAAGGGACACTGAGGGTCATCTATTCCAACCCCTGCAATACAGGAATCAGAGATAAAGCATCCATGATAGGATAAGGTTATCAATGGCTACCAGCCATGATAGCCATGCTCTGCTTCAATTGTAGGAAGCTTCTAAATGCCAGTTACTGGGAACCCAAGAACGGGAGAGTGCTCTTGTCCTTGGGTTCTGCTTGTGGGTTCCCTATAGGCATCTGGTTGGACATTGTAAGAAGAGAATGTTGGACTAGATGGGCCCTTGGTCTAATCCAGCAGGCTCTTCTTATGTTTTTATGTACAGTGGAGGACAGGACTGTATATGACATAATCAATGAAGAGGACTATACACATATTAACTGCAGATGCATAGATTTTGTTTGTGTGATGATGGACTCTTGAAAGGCTTCTCACATAACCTCCAGTTATGGAACTGGCTTCTCTCTAAGGTGCATCTGGTCCCATCAATGTACATTTTCCATCAATAGGTCAAGACATGCCTTCTTTTGCCCAGGCCTTTGCATGGTCAACACAGTTTATAAGATGAAAAGGTCTCCATCAAATAGCATCAGCCTAGATGATATCTAAAGTAGATTTCTGCACAGTAAATAACTATGTGAGTGTTGTTCCAGCTAAAAAAATCTGCCTCTTGTTCAACCCATTTCTTGATGTCTTGCCTTTTTATTACCTGCCTCCATACACAAACAGTATCACACAGTTGGTTTCTGTGCCGAAGACGCAAACCTGTTTTCTTCTTGGTAAATGCCTATGAACATTATTCAGCTCTTTGTCCACTCATCCACTGTTTATTTCAGCCTTTCATGGAACAGATCTGTTTGTCTGCACATTTTCGCTCTACATCATTAAGGTTGATCACCCAATTACAAGTCCTTTTAACCTTTACTATTTTGCAAGGCAAACAGTAACATTTTGGATAGCCCCTCCTGTCCAGATCACTCTTCATGAGCTAGTTGCAAATCCCAAGTCCTAAATGGGCATGCTAAGGAGAGGATCTCCCATTTCATCATGCTGGGTAAAACGGCCTCTGCCTTACAGGTGTTTGTTTTGTATTTTAAAGCAATCATCAGCTGTTTCTGTACTTTTTTTAAAAAAAATATCTATTTTAATTGGTATGGTTGCAAATTTCATTTGGATGCATGTAAAATACACATCACAAATTCATCATCACCATCACCACCATCTACCCATGGCCTCGGGGGAAAAACAGCAGAAAAACAAAGGAAGTGGTCCATTGAGCATATGCCATCTTCCCTTGGACATCTGGTTGACCACTGTGAGAACAGGATGCTGGACTAACCCAGCTGGCCTCTTCCTTTGCCCACCTTAGACTCACAATGCACCATCTGTGTCTGTCTCATAATCCTCCAGATCCTTTGTCCAGGAGGAATCCCCAAATTCACTTCCACCTACCCATCAGCTGAAACATCATCTTTACCTCCCTCCCTTACCCCTCCATGTTTCACCTGAGCCAGGCCCACAAGATTCACCTTGAACTTGACTCTAAGCAAAAGAACCAGGCAGCCATTCTGTTTTCTTGTTTAGCTGGTCCTTCCTCTCTTGAGTGGCTCCCCAGACCCTTTCTCTGAGCCTCCCCCTTTAATAGAACAACGCCACGCACTGAGCGAACTTCATCGCAAAGGTCTGTGTGGAGCTAATGATGCCCTTCTCTCACATTCCTGCGCTCTGGCCCGAGCGCTTTCAAATGCAGTCCTCAACGCAATTGTGTCGGAAAAGAGAAAGCCTACAATCAACAACCCACGGCCCTTAGGATTTGGAAATGTCACAAATGCTGAGTTGCCGCTTTTAACTGCCCGTCTGTCTCTGTCCTGATCCGCAACCCCTCCGTGCCACACCCCATGCATCACCACTCCTCCCCTTCCTTATGTGTGGATACCAAAGGGTACTTAGCTCCCGATTTTGCTATCCTCAATTTCCATGCCTAATGAGCCCTGAGCTGAGTTAATAATGGATGTAATAAGTAATGACTTGTGTGTGCCTCTTTTTTTTTTTTGTCGGGGGAGGGGGGCGGTGTCCGGGTGCCTCCGCTCGAGATGAAGAGGAAGCCTGGGCTCTGATGCTATTTGTTCTGCCATGTCACTCCCCGCCAAACAGTGCCACTCATCAATAAAAGGCAAGATGACGGATGAGTTCATTTAATGGAATTCCTCTGAGTAAGCTCGAGCCAGTTCTCTTTGAAAAGGTTTGGCTTTGCAACACACACACACACACACACACACACACACACACACACACACACTTAAAATCAGGATATTTGGAAAGCGTGGCTGGCCTTGGATTCAGCAACAGGTTCCAGAAGCGCCGTCTGCTCTTAACAACTGCGATGCTAAATCAAATCACTGTCTCGGTACTGAGAGATTAAAACAACACCTGATGGGAGCATCTCCTGCCTTGTGTTGGTGTCAAACCTTCTCCCCCCCCCCCTTCCCCAGTCTCCTCGCCACAAACAACCTCCCTGCAAATCTTGTTTATTTCTGTATTTATATCACATTGGTGTGTGTGTGTGTGTGTGTGTGTGTGTGTGTGTGTGTGTGTGTGGAACCAGGGGAGTGAAAGTGTTGGACAAGGCCAGGTTATTAACAGGCTGCAATATGGCTGAGGGCATGTGGTATCGCTAAAACAAGCCTGCTTCCTGGGAAGAACTCCAGGCTGTGCCTTTGCAGCACACAGAGTATTTGCTTCCAAGGCAAAGAAATGATTTGCTATATCCTTTGTGCACATTTCTGTATATGTTTGTGTGAGCATGTTCTGGAGGCTCTGGGCTTCCGTAGAATCATAGAACATTTAGATTTGGAAGGCATAGAATCATAGAATCATAGAGTTGGAAGAGACCACAAGGGCCACCCAGTCCAACCCCCTGCCAAGCAGGAAACACCATCAAAGCATTCTTGACATATGGCTGTCAAGCCTCTGCTTAAAGACCTCCAAAGAAGGAGACTCCGCCACACTCCTTGGCAGCAAATTCCACTGCCGAACAGCTCTTACTGTCAGGAAGTTTTTCCTAATGTTTAGGTGGAATCTTCTTTCTTGTAGCTTGAATCCATTGCTCCGTGTCCACTTCTCAGGAGCAACAGAAAACAACCTTTCTCCCTCCTCTGTATGACATCCTTTTATATATTTGAACATGGCTATCATATCACCCCTTAACCTTCTCTTCAACAGGCTAAGAATGCCCAGCTCCCTAAGTCGTTCCTCATAAGGCATCGTTTCCAGGCCTTTAACCATTTTGGTTGCCCTCTTCTGGACACGTTCCAGCTTGTCAGTATCCTTCTTGAACTGTGGTGCCCAGAACTGGACACAGTACTCCAGGTGAGGTCTGACCAGAGCAGAATACAGTGGTACTATTACTTCCCTTGATCTAGATGCTATACTCCTATTGATGCAGCCCAGAATTGCATTGGCTTTTTTAGCTGCTGCATCACACTGTTGACTCATGTCAAGTTTGTGGTCTACCAAGACTCCTAGATCCTTTTTACATGTCAAGCCAGGTGTCTCCCATCCTGTGTTTGTGCCTTTCATTTTTTTTTATTTTTTTTTGCCCAAGTGTAGTTCTAACTGCCAAATCCCGGCTATGTCCAGGAAATTCCAGACACATGGCAACCCTTGCACACTAAGCAGCCTTTGCTTTTCCCATAGTCTCAGCCTTGGATCCCAGCAGAAATAAACCATGGCTTTCTCTCTGCCTTGCCAGCCTCCGTTTTTGCATCCAGCTTCTTGCTCACATCACTCAACTCTCAACTGTGGCCTTTTGTCTTTCTATGTAACCACGGACAGGCCGGTGCGTCCATTTAGGCAGACTAGGCCATTGCCTAGGGTGCGAAATTGGAGGGGGTGCTGCTGAGCCTGCCCCGCAAAACCCCTGTGCCGCCACCGCCCTTCCAAGGCTCGCACTCGCACTCCTCCCGCCTATGGAGGGGACGCCGAGAGTTCCCCAGCGGTGGCGGCCGCAGCGAGCGAGCGGCGGCAGTAGTGGTGGCAAGCGCCCGCAGCCGAAGCCTTCAGCTATGGGCGCTGCTGCCACCGCCGCCGCCCACCCGCCCGCCTGCTCGCTCGCTCAATCGCCGAGGAGCCCCCAGCGTCCCCTCCACAGGCGGGAGGAGTGCGAGCCAAAAGGAGAGCTCAGCGCCCTCCCACCCACGGAGGGGACGCTGTGAGATCCCCAGCGGCTGCAGTAAGCAAGCGGCAGCAGCGCCCGCAGCTGAAGCCTTCAGCTATGGGCGCTGTCGCCGCCGCCGCTCACTCGCTGTAGCCACCGCCGCCGCTGAGGAGCTCAAAGCGTCCCCTCCTGGAGGGGACGCAGGGGTATCAGCGGTGTGCGTGCCTGCGTCATGACGCATGCGTCCGGGGGGGGGGGCGCCAGAAGGTGTTTTTGTCTAGGGCGCAAAAAGCCCTAGCACCGCTCCTGACCACGGAGAGATGTCCACCCATTTATCCTACCCATTTATCCTATGGCACAGAGCTACTCCCTTTATTCCCTTAGCATCTCATATTTAGTGATCCATTACCAGGCCAGACTGACTATCCCAGCATTTGAATGTGTGCTGAATCCAGGAGTTAGATCTCGCACAAAGCCAACTCCCCCCCCCAATCTCGCACATAAGAAGTGTGAGAAACCTGTTCATTTCAATATTTAGATTTGGAGTTCTCATATTCCCTTCACCATAAGATCCTGTTTAACAGGCATTTGTTCCTGGTAGCCCTGAAATAGTTGGCTGAGAAAATATGATTATTTTAATGCTGTTTTTAGAATGGTGTTAATGCTATTGTTTTAATGATATGTTTGCTGCCTTGGGCTTTCTCTGTTTATATATATGTGTGTGTCTGTGAATATAAATTGAATAAATCACCACCACCATTGTCATCCCAGGATCGGTTGCGGCAATGTAAAAACATAATATTAAGATCACTTTAAAAAAGAAAAGAAAAATACAATGAAAATAATAGTTTGGATCCTAAAAAAACCCATACATCTCAGGTGTAAAACCTCAGGGTTAAATAAACATAGAATCATAAAGTTGGAAGAGACCACAAGGGCCATCAAAGCATTCCTGACATATGCCTGTCAAGCCTCTACTTAAAGACCTCCAAAGAAGGAAACTCCACCACACTCCTTGGTAGCAAATTCCACTGCTGAACAGCTCTTACTGTCAGGAAGTTCTTCAGAATATAATACAAAAATGATACAATATGGAGAGGGCATTCCATCACTTAGGAGCTCCCACAACCTATCACAGGCCACCACCACCCCCAAAAAAATCTGAGGGTGATGGATCTACCAAGAGGTCCCAATTTTCCAGTCCTAACTCTTTACCTACAGACCCTCCCAGGGGTTAAGAACAGCAGGAGGGGTTTTCTTGGTAGGTTGCTCCTGTATACCTGAAGGAGCCTCTCCACCCCCACTGAGATCTAGCTCCAAGGGCCTTCTGGCGATTCCCCCACTGAGAGAAATGAAGTAACAGGGAACCAGGCAGAGGGCTTTCTCTGTAGTGGCACTCACCCTGCAGAACACCGTCCTTTCAGATGTCAAAGAGATAAATAATCATATGACCTTCCGTAGTCATCTGAAGGCAGCCCTATAGCGGGGAGCTTTTAATGTGTGAGGTTCTGTTGTGTTTTTGTATATTCTGTTGCAAGCTGCCCAGAGTGGCTGGGGCAACCCACTCAGATAGCCGGAATAAAATAAAAAAAACAAATTATTATTATTATTATTATTATTATTATTATTATTATTATTATTATTTCACCATCCTCAGAAGTTCAGGAGCTGGTGGCTTGGGACAAGGGATTCTCTCTGGCAGCTCCTAAGTTGTGAACCTTCCCCCCACAATGGACACTTGATTTCTCCACTACACACATACCTCAGTTTACAACCACCTCTGTTTACAAACACCACGGACCCACCTGGAATGGATTAATTCACTTCCAGAACCAATTACACTCATACTTTGGGTTAAGTATGTTTCAGGTTGAGTACTCCACAGACCGTCTGGAACCGATTAATCCACTTCCCATTACTTTCAATGGGAAAGTTTGCTTCAGGTTAAGTACGCTTCAGGTTAAGTACTCCGCGGACTGTCTGGAACGGATTAATCCACTTTCCATTACTTTAAATTGGAAAGTTTGCTTCAGGTTAAGTACACTTCAGGTTAAGTACAGACTTCTGGAACCAATTGTGTACTGCAGCCATAGACAACTGAGATGTCCATTTTCAGGATTTGTCGTATTCCTGTGACCACAATCTGTTTTAAATGTTGAGTTCTTGGGACCTGCTGGAGGAGGAGGAGGAGGAGGAGGAGGAGGAGGAGGAGGAGGAGGTGGTGGTCTTCCAGGACTTCTTCCTGGGGCCGCTCAGCCTTGCATCACATAGAAACACAGTATTTCATGATCAGAAGGCTGAACACAGCAAAGGGAAGAGAGGGGTGGGAAGGAGGGGGCAAGCAGGTGGGTGAGGAAGGGGTCAGCAGCAGGGAGGGGGCGAGTGTCAGAGATGTGGGATGATGGGGGGTGCCCCAAATTTTCCTCACAAAATGATGGAGGGCATGTCATTTTCATTTTTAATTGTCATTATTAAATATTACATTACATCTGCACAGACGCTATTACTACTATTTTCCTTCCCGCCCCCTCCCAATCCCCTCTGGACCACCTACAAATGTATCCTTTTTTTTTGCTCTTCGGAATATGGCAACACTATGATATGAATGATACTGGTAATTTGTTTGTTTGGTCAGTGTGGCCCTCCTGGAGGAGCTAAAATGCAGAGTGTTTCGGGAAGACAAGAAAGCTACAATCAGCACAATCTAGAACAATGGCTTTAAAAAAAAAGCCAAATAAACTGAAAGAAAAGAAGAGGATGGGAGTTGGGTGGGGGGTTGTGTCTGGAAGAACTCTTTAAGGGTTTAAAACAACTCGCTGAATGAAAATCTGTATTAAATAACCTATAGCGCCATATAAAAAAAGTGTATTAGAAAGCTAGTAAAGGCAGCCAAAAACAGATTAGCAGAGCATTACATTTTATAGTTGAGTACAAATGTTCCGTTGGTTTCTCGGAGTCTCCTAATCAGCATTTCCCATTATTTCCTTTCCCTTGGATTTGGCACCCATGCTTCGATGCTCCTAGCAACACCTCCAGCCCTGTTAAAAACCCAAAGCTCCAACAGCCTTTCCAGGCAGAAATGTGTGCCAACGCCTTCCATTTGATCCAAAAAGGAGCACATGCATGCTCAAAGCTACAAGGTCATAATAATAATTCTCCCTTCAGGGGCAAACAGGCTTATGAGTGATCCCCCGCCATTCTCTCCTGCTGCCTTGGCTCATTTTGATCTCTGTTGTTATTAAGCTCATTTTATGCCACAACTGAAGTTAGCTGCTTGTTTACTTACAGGGATAGATGGATGGATGGGGATATTTATATACACCGTATATTCTGGCTTATAAAACGACTGGGCGTATAAGGCGACCCCCGACTTTTCCAGTTAAAATATAGAGTTTGGGTATACTCACCGTATAAGAAATACGACCCGGCGTATCAGACGACCCCCAACTTTTGAGAATATATGACATTAAAACGGGGGTACCCAAACTAAGGCCTGGGGGCCTTAGATGGATGCGGCCCAATCGCCTTCTAAATCTGGCCCGCGGACGGTCCGGGAATCACCATGTTTTTACATGAGTAGAATGTGTCCTTTTATTTAAAATGCATCTCTGGATTATTTGTGGGGCATAGGAATTTGTTCATTCCCCCCCCCAAAAAAAAATATAGTCTGGCCCCCCCACAAGGTCTGAGGGACAATGGACCGGCCCCCTGCTGAAAAAGTTTGCTGACCCCTGCATTAAAATATCAGTTTGAGTGGCCTATGTCATATTAGATAGAGACGAGTGTTTGTGTCTAAATCAAATTACTTTGGCGGATGCCCATCGGATGTTCCACAGGTGAGATTTCCAGAGCCCATCATGCTCCCAATGATGCCATCAAGGAAGGACCATCATTCAGTGCTGGAACATGCGATTTCCATACAGAGGACCCCATCTCTAGGCAAGACACCCGAAAACCTGGAGAGCTACTGTCAATCAGTGAAGGCAACACTTAACACTCTATGTCAGGGGTCAGCAAACTTTTTCAGCAGGGGGCGGGTCCACTGTCCCTCAGACCTTGTGGGGGGCCGGACTATATTTTGAAGGAAAAAAATATATGAATGAATTCCTATGCCCCACAAATAACCCAGAGATGCATTTTAAATAAAAGAACACATTCTACTCATGTAAAAACACCAGGCAGGCCCCACAAATAACCCAGAGATGCATTTTAAATAAAAGGACACATTCTACTCATGTAAAAACACCAGGCAGGCCCCACAAATAACCCAGAGATGCATTTTAAATAAAAGGGCACATTCTACTCATGTAAAAACACCAGGCAGGCCCCACAAATAACCCAGAGATGCATTTTAAATAAAAGGACACATTTTACTCATGTAAAAACATGCTGATTCCCGGACCGTCCGCAGGCCGGATTTAGAAGGTGATTGGGCCGCATCCGGCCCCCTGGCCTTAGTTTGGGGACTCCTGCTCCATGTCATCTCCATTAAAAAAAGTTTCATACAGGCTGAGAAAATACAGCCTGAAGTCTTGGGGAGTCAATACTATATAATCGTTTGACGATGGTAACTTTCTGACGATCAGAGCCATTCGGCAGTGGAACCGTCTTCCTCAGGAGGTAGTGGACTCCCCGTCCTTGGAGGTTTTTACACAGAGGTTGGATGGCCATTGGTCATGGGTGCTTTAGCTGAGATTCCTGCGTTGCAGAGGGTTGGACTAGATCAGGCATCCCCAAACTTCGGCCCTCCAGATGTTTTGGACTACAATTCCCATCATCCCCGACCACTGGTCCTGTTAGCTAGGGATCATGGGAGTTGTAGGCCAAAACATCTGGAGGGCCACAGTTTGGGGATGCCTGGACTAGATGACCCTTGGTTCCCTTCCAACTCTAAGATTCTGTGATACTATTAGATCATATCGAACCCTGAAATGGCCCTCCAGGATGTTATTCTAAGTCTATTATGAGTTAGTATCAGAGTGTAAAGCCAGCTATCCTTGAAGCTTCCTAGGGGGAAAGAAGAAGTGAGGGAAGTGAGATGAAGGAAGGAATGTCAACAGCCTGACAATGGCCTGGTCGCCGGAGCAACAGTGACAGAAGTGTATCATTTGAAAGCCCGTCAGATGGGCGAGGTATAAATAGTGTTGTTGTTGTTGTTGTTGTTGTTGTTGTTGTTGTGCGACACCCCAAGGAAGTAGCCATTCCTGATGTACCGTGTTTCTCCAAAAATAAGACACTGTCTTATATTTATTTTTCCTCAAAAAAAAACAACACTATGGCTTATTTTCAGGGGACGTCTTATTTTTTTCCTCCTCCTCCTGCCCCAGCTGGCATTGCTGCTGCGCCTATCACTATGTCTTATTTTCGGGGTATGGCTTATATTCCTTGAATGCTTAAAAATCCTGCTATGGCTTATTTTATGGGTATGTCTTAAAATAGGAGAAACAGGGGTATATGTTTAAAGATGTTTAGATGACTCTTTGTGTGCTGTGTGCAAGTAGCCTATATAAGCTTTGTTCTGATGCACCTTGCGCCGGTCCTTCTAGCTAGCAGCTGGTTGGCAAGGCTGTCCTATTGCAATTGCTCTAGCAAACTAGGTTCCCACTGCTGAGATTGCTGTGATTATTTTGGTTCCCTGTTTTATTTAAAGGTGTCCCCTCACCTGGGTAGCAATCAGAGTGGTGCAGAACTTAATTCTTACCACAATTACTACAACTGCTATTACTACAGCGGCTGCTAGCGGCTGTGAGAGCACTAAGAATAGCTATTGTTTGTCATGATTCCTGAAACAAATTTAAGTATAGCTAAGTCCCACTGAATTCAATGAGAAAGAGATAATATTATGAATCTGAATACCTGCTTATTTATTAATATGAATCCTTTATAAATTCACCCCATTCGTTCTTTTCTTTTTTTTGCCTTCTGTGTCATTCTGCTGGATTGATTAACCCAGACTGAGAGGTTGTGATCTTTTGTACATGACATTTGTGATTAGCCAAAAAAAATAGCATGATATTTTTTCTTCCCCTCCTTTTTGCAGCCCGAATCTCGCCTGCATTCACATTTATGTGGCCAAACATTCATCAACCGACATCAGGAAAATAAAGATAAGGCAGTTAGGAGTAAATGCACAGCCCCTCTTAAAATTTTTACCGAGCTAAAGATTGGCAAGAAATATGTATTTAATCACAGGGTAAACAGGAGATCGTGATTTGCCAGGAGTTTTATGCACATATTTCCCTTTCCTCTTTTTTCCGAATCAAAAATAAATAAAGTGACAAAGATGAAACCTTTTAAAACCATTGGCAGAAAGTCCCCACCTTTTCTTCCCTTCCTTACTCTGCTTTATGGGGTCCACTGTTCATTTCCTATTACGTCTTTATAGCTGTTTTGTTAAAGTTCATACCACAAAGACCTGTAAAAGAAATTTACAGCTCCTGGAGTTTCAGCAAATTCTAAATAACCATCACATGAACCTGAAGCATTAATTAAAGACACAGGATTCCTGCTTCTAGCAGAGATGAATACATTTAAGCAACCCCATGCCATGTATTATTTTATTTTTTTAATGACATGACAAAGGGTATGTAATTTCACAATCAGGCCTTTCTAATGGATACCTTTATATTTTGGTCATGAAAAACCAGCTGTCCTTGGTGTAACCTGGGCAGGCAAAGCAGGAACGCTTGTCAAAATATGTTTGTAATAATTCACAGAGGAGACATGGGGATTTGCTTGCAGGTGCTGTATATTGCAGTTTGTGGGGAGGCGTGGGGATGGTGACACATATGAGGACCTTAAGACTAAAACAAGTAAGAAATTGCTATTATGGAGTGAAGAAGATGGATCATACAGAATGTGAGCTTCATCCTCTTTTGATGGCCCTGGTGAGGACGGTCAGTCCATTGCTAAACAAGCACACAATGAACTTCAATACACATTGGTATTGCCCATTTAACTCTAGTGCACATTGTTGAATGGCCTCTCCAGGTGATACATTCAGCTGGCCTGTGAGTAAATGAGGAACCTAGGTTCCTCCTTCATGGGAAGGAAGAGAAGGGGGTTAGTTGGTTGAAATTCGTGGGTTTGGGAAGATATACAGTATATCCTACCACATGTCTTATGCTGTTGTGGTAGTTTACTGGGATCTGCTTTTGCTTGGAATTGTGCTCTGACAAAATCAATATTTTTCCAGTTTTGGAAGAGGGGAGTAGCACTTTTTTTTAGTCCAGTTCTTGAGGAGCATTCCCTGTTGAAAGAACAACTACAGCAGGCATCCCCAAACTTCGGCCCTCCAGATGTTTTGGACTACAATTCCCATAATCCCTGACCACTGGTCCTGTTAGCTAGGGATCATGGGAGTTGTAGGCCAAAACATCTGGAGGGCCGAAGTTTGGGGATGCCTGAACTACAGTAACTTCCGCATTTTGGAGAGAGCTAATACTATGTCTTTTATTCCTACAAAACCAATTGCCTTTTACATTTACAACAGCTGGTATATGTAGAAGATGTCACCCCACGAGAGAGAGAGAGAGAGAGAGAGAGAGAGAGAGAGAGAGAGAGAGAGAGATCTGAACAGATAAGTTAAGAAAACTAAAGTAAAAAATTGGCAAACTCTATTATGCCTACTATGGAAAAAGCATCAAATATTGAAGCAACACATGTAAATTATTGTCAGGACATGATCCTGAGAAATATTGGAATCCCCTTATTTGTGGATTTCAAACGTTGGATGTGTTAGATCAGGCTTCCTCAATCTCGGCCCTCCAGATGCTTTGAGACTACAATTCCCATCATCCCTGACCACTGGTCCTGCTAGCTAGGGATCATGGGAGTTGTAGGCCAAAAACATCTGGAGGGCCGAGGTTGAGGAAGCCTGGTGAGATGTTTCTATACTGTGAGGGACAAGGGATACAGGGAAGTCCCTCCCATCTTAAGTTCCAGCCCATCCCCAAGCGCTGGAGAGAGTAAGGAGAGCTCTGCCTCCAGCGGAGAGTCAGGAAGTGGTGTCCGAGGCTCAGGCAAGGTTGTGGAGCCCATGCCTCAGGTGGGACAGGAAGTTGGACGCACGGGGGGGAGGCCAATCCCCCCAACTCCCGAATTGCGACGCAAACGTAGGGGGAAGAGGTTGGGTCTGCCAAAGCTTTGGTGCTGGAAGAAAACGCGCCAATCGCCATTCGGAGGTTCTGACACCTCACCTTAAGGATGCATTTTTACTGCTCTGAACACTGTAAATAATCAGCACTTAATGAAAGCCTTAAAAGACCATGCTGGAGTCGTGGTGTCAAACTCAAATTCATCGGGGGCCACATCAGCAGTTTGGTCACCCTCAAAGGGCCGGTTGTATCTGTAGGACTATGTGTCCACTCTTTATTACCATAAATTATTGTCACTGCATTCAATTATTACTGTTTTTTGTAATAATGTAAGTAATAACTAGCTCTGAAAGCAGAAACATAGTCAGAATAATGGCAAGTAGATATTCAAATGTACAATTATTGTACAATTTTTTGAAAAATGATTTTTGGTAACTGCACTGGGTGGTGGAGGCTCGCTAGGGTTTCATGCAGGACCTTTGCAGAGCTACTAGTACCTGGAGATGCTGGGGTCCTTCTGCATGCAGGACAGATGTTCTGCCAGTGAGCCACCACCCTTCACCAAAGGGACTGGCTGAGGTTGACTCACTGGAGCTGCTCTCCTGGTTCCAGGGTTTAAGGGCCAGAAGTATAAAGCAGCATCCTATGTTTCTGAGGAGAGGGAGAGGGAGGGAGGGAGGGAGGGAGGGGAGGAAGGAAGGAAGGAAGGAAGGAAGGAAGGAAGGAAGGAAGGAAGGAAGGAAGAAAAGAGGGAGTGGGAGGGAGAGAGGAAGGAAGGAAGGAAAGAGGGGAGAGAAAGAAGAGTAGGAAATAAGGAAGTGAATAAAGAAGGAAAGAAAAAGAAAGAGGGAGAGAAGACGGACAGGGAGAAAGAAGGAAGGAAATAGAGGGAAAGAAAGAATAAGAATGAGGGAGAGGAAGAAAGATGGGAAGGACGGAAGGAAGGAAGGAAGGAAGGAAGGAAGGAAGGAAGGAAGGAAGGAAGGAAGGAAGGAAGGAAGGAAGGAAGGAAAGAGGGAGCAGGAGGGAGAGAGGAAGGAAAGAGGTGAGAGAAAGAAGAGTTGGAAAGAAGGAATAAAGAAGGAAAGAAAAAGAAAGAGGGAGAGAAGACAGAGATAAAGAAGGAAGGAAGGAGAGGGAAAGAAAGAATAAGAATGAGAGAGAGGAAGAAAGAAAGGGAAGGGGAGGGTCGCCGCCTTGATTCAGCGCCAGAAAAGAGCGTGAAGGGACCCAGGGGCAAAAAGCATTTCCCGTGCAGCGTGAGGCAGCGGGTGTCCGTTTTAGGAGAAGTGCGTAAAGCCTCAGAGTTGCACGTTCGTGAGGCTGAGCCGCTGCTGAGCTCACGTTCATGAGGCTGAGCCGCGGCAGGAGGAGGAGAAGGTGAGGCAAGAGGAGGAGGAGGAGGCGGCTTGCCGGGTCGGTGCCTGGCTGCGCCGTGCGGAGAGTCCCGAGCCTCTGGGACGCAGCAGTGCTCTGTAGCACTTTGAATCCTCCTCCTCCTCCACGCGGCATTGCTGGGTGCTTTGTCTGTGCAGCAGCAGCAGCAGCAGCAGCAGCAGCCATTTCCAGGCGCCGAGCCGTGGCAGGAGGAGGAGGATTCAAAGTGCTACAGAGCACTGCTGCGTCGCAGAGGCTCGGGACTCTCCGTGCGGCGCTGCCGGGCGCTGACCCGGCAAGCTGCCTCCTCCTTCTCCTGCTGTGGCTTGTGGGCGCTCCACGCAGCGCTGCTCTGGCCGCCTTTCTACCCCCCCCCCGGCCCCAGCTGTTTGTCGGTGCTTTGCCGGCGCAGGTCCCGCTGGCTGGGGCGCTCGGCGGGCCACATGACAAGGTCTGGCGGGCCGGATTTGGCCCCCGGGCCTTGTGTTTGACACCCATGCTCTAGAGTAGCCATATCAGGCCCTCTGACATATACCATACTGCAAAAATATATTAGGATCACTCTGGTCTAACTGTAGGAACGTAAGTAGATAGTCACCCAGTCCAGCACTTCATTCTCACAGTGGCCAGGCAGGTGCCTATGGGTAGGTCACAGCAAGGTATGTCACGGCTTCTTCCTAAGAACTCTGTGGCATGGTGTGGAGGGCAATGGTGTTATGTTTCAATGTGTAGGTCCTACCCACAGAACATCAGTACTGAGGTTTTCTGGAGGGAGAGGTAATGATTCTTAAACTACTTTTCAGTCTGCAGTGTAAATTCCAAAACCCAGCAGAATTATGCAGCAAAGTGGGATCTGCCCAATTAATTCTTCTCCAGCTCAGGTTGTAACTTAGCCGGAGTGAATCTACCTCCCTGATACCATATCCTACAACATTTCTCTGATGAAAATAGGGATGCCCTATTCCAGGGGTCAGCAAACTTTTTCAGCAGGGGGCCAGTCCACTGTCCCTCAGACCTTGGGGGGGGGCGGTCTATATTTTTTTGGGGGGGGTGAAAGAATTCCTATGCCCCACGAATAACCCAGAGATGCACTTTAAATAAAAGGACACATTCTACTCATGAATTCTACTCATGTAAAAACACACTGATTCCCGGATCGTCCGCGGGCTGAATTTAGAAGGTGAGGACCCCTGACAGTTAAGTCCAGCTGCGAACGACTCTGGGGTTGCGGCGCTCAACTCTCTTTACTGTCTGAGGGAGCCGCATTTGTCTGCAGATAGTTTTTCTGGGTCATGTAGCCAGGATGACTAAGCCGTTTCTGGTGAATCAGAGCAGCACACAGAAACGCCGTTTACCTTCCCTCCGGAGTGGTACCTATTTATTTACTTGCACTTTGACGTGCTTTTGAACTGCTAGGTTGGCAGGAGCAGGGACCAAGCAACGGGAGCTCACACTTTCACAGGGATTTGAACCGCTGACCTTCCGATCTAGGCTCAGTGTTTTAGGGTTTAGACCACAGCACCACGCACATCCCTTAGTTTGCCTACCCATGCACTATTCCATCATCACCATCACCCCACACCCTTCTGACTGGGTTGCCCCAGCCACTCTGGGCAGCTTCCAACATATATAAAAACATAATAAAACATTAAACATTACAAAAACTTCCCTATACAGGGCTGCCTTCAGATGTCTTCTAAAGGTTGCAGAGTTACTTATCTCCTTGGCTTGGGGGCTGCATAACCCCATACCCTCCAACATTTCTCCAAAGAAAATAGGGACTCCCTAAAGAAAAGTGGGACATTCTGGGATCAAATCAGAAACCGGGATGGAAGAAGAAGAAGAAGAAGAAGAAGAAGAAGAAGAAGAAGAAGAAGAAGAAGAAGAAGAAGAAGAAGAAGAAGAAGAAGAAGAAGAAGAAGAAGAAGAAGAAGAAGAAGAAGAAGAAGTTTGTTTGTACCCCACAATCTGGGCGGCTTCCAACAAAATATTTTAAAATGCAATAAAACATCAAACATTAAAATCGTCCCTGAGCAGGGCTACCTTCTGTAAAACCCATCATCTCTGACCACTGGTCCTGCTAGCTAGGGATGATAGGAGCTGTAATCCAAAAAACAGCTGGAGACCCAAGTTTGGGAAACACCGATATAAGCAGAAAAGGAATGTCGTTCACTGGTGGTGGTGAGTCTTCACAATTCTGTTTTTTGGGGGGACGCAATTCTTGCCTCTCCCCTTCTCTTGAAGATGTCACTGGGAGTACATTCAGAACGGAGCTTGAAAAACAATGGAAAGTAATAGCTGAGTTTGTCAGGCCCAAAGTTTTCCTCCACTACGTGATTGAAGCAGTGGAAGAAGGAGGGGCACAAAGTTATCTTGACTCCTTTCTCAGAGTTCTTCACCTTTGTGTTAGATCTGTTTTCTCCACATTGTTTTATATACCTTTCCTTCTCTCCGCCACGCTTTAATATCCTGCTGGTTGGGCGCTTTCAGCTCCCCAATTGAATGAGACATTCCCTCCAGTGGAAACCTAGCCTTGACAAATAGCCAAGGAGTAATTATTATTCCGTTCAAGAGGCTGAGCTATGGAATAAGGGCTGTAATTTCCTAGGCTTGAGTGCTGAGAAATTTATGCTGTGCTTTTCCCCTGGTTGGAGTTTTCATCTGAGATTGTATTTCAGGCCTTTTCCCTTTGATGATATGATTAAGATAATTCCTTTATGAAGCCAGAGTCTCGGCAAAAGTATCCAGGAAACCTGTTTCATTTTCTTTCCTTCCTGAATGCCAGCTGCAGATGAAAAAGAGAAAGGAAGGAAACTGTTGCGTGTTCAGACCCAGAGACCTCCCCCCTAAATAAATTCACATTTGACTCAAATTTTAATTTTGGTTTTTGGCAGAATTTGGGCCACAACTTTATTGATTACAGAAAGTGAGTGGTTGCAAAGGCTCTGGTTCGACTAGCTCCCTGCACCCTTGCAGGCAGCGCTGACCCAGGGCACAAGCATAGGTCAGCCAAGGGTGAACACCTGGATAGGCAAAAAGCTGGGAACAGATCATGTTCGCCACCCAGATGTCCCCCTGGATTCAGGCACGGGCACAACTCCCTCTCGGGGGTTGACCAAACCATTTGAGTCCCTAGATTCATTTAACGGAATACCCTTCGCATCGGGATGGCGAGACCGTTGTCCAATCCCTATCACCTGAACCAGGGCCTATCCGCAACCTTACAAGTTGTGACGATTTGCTACACGGCAGGCGAAACCCAAATGGCAACAGCCGATCAGTGGGGAAAATTCCTGCCATGCCCCTGTCCCAACGACAGATGACACACAACAGCATAGCAAGGTCAATCACAAAATGCCTTAAAAGTAGGGAGAGGTGGGCAGGTGTTCCAAATGCATGAGCCTAAAGAGGAAGCTCTGGGCCACGTGCATGGGTATATATATAGGGCCCTCAATCCATTTGTACTGCGTCCCATTGGCCAGTTTGACTCAACATTGAGGGACCTACCAATCGGGTGTTGTGGCTGACCAATCTTACCCACCCACAACACAGGAGGTCAGTCTCCAGGTCTCACCGCAACATGTGCCCTCTTTTAGCGAGGACACGATTTATTGTTTTCTGACCTGCTCAGGCTGAGAGAGGCACACATTACAAAACAGATGATACTGCACTGGCAAAAGAGCCAACAGCCAATTTTTTTTTTTATTTTAACGAGAGGCACGTGGGTAGGGATGGTTGAGTCTGTCCATTATGATTCCCCTCAACCTCTGCAATATGCCACTGAATACTAGTACATGGGCTGCCCTTGAAGACGTCTTGGAAACTTCAGCTGGTACAAAGTGCAGGAGCCAGATAACTCACTGGAATTCTGCTTAGATCACAAACATCCTGCATTTTAAAACAGCTGCACTGGTTTCCAGTTGGTTTCCAGACCCAATTCAATATGCTCATGTTAGTGACTGAAGATCTTAAACAACACATGCCTCAAATATCTGCCTCCTTCTCTAGAGATGCTTTTGGGCAGGCACTCCCAAACTGCGGCCCTCCAGATGTTTTGGCCTACAACTCCCACAATCCCTAGCTAACAGGACTAGTGGTTGGGGAAGATGGGAATTGTAGTCCAAAACATCTGAAGGGCCAAAGTTTGTGGATGCCTGCTTTTGGGTGTTAAGATCGGAAGAGGAGGTCCTCTTGGTGGTTTCGCTGTTAGCATTTCACTCCTCCATTGCTGGATGTGTGGTTGTTACATCACACGTCAGTGTTTACTTTTTAGGCTTGGAAAGTGTGAGAACGGAAGTCAGTCTTATCTCTCTTCCGCACCATCTCTCTCTCTCTCTCTCTCTCTCTCTCTCTCTCTCTCTCTCTCTCTCTAGAAATGAGAGGAAGCCATGATTGCTTTGTCCTGTATATATTGCTTATTAAATCACTTAGAATGCTACACACACTTCACGATCGTTTCTGCTATACTCTGCTGAGTGAGCGTGCACGTCTTTTTATATGTGTCACTGGTGCGCACTGGGACTGATTTGTGAGTTGGAACTGATTTGTGAACGTCCTGGGTGGCGCTTCATCAGGAAGATGCCCGGAGAGGTTGGTCTCATCCCAGCGGCTGTGTGTGCCCCACCCCCCAGGGGTGTTCTGACATTTGTTGCCCTCAAAAGCTTAGGAAGTGGTGACAACCCCAAAATTGTGGGATTCCCAAACCACAGAGGTGTGTTTGGCACCATCATTATACAGCTCTTGAAGAATGCTTAAGTCAAATTTCTTTACTCTAGACTTTGGCATCTCAGATGTATTGTTGCCTGCCACCCAAATCTCCAGTCAGTGTGAGATTCCAGGGGTTCCAGGCATGCTTATCCAGGGTTTGGGTTTCCTTTCAGGAATAAGGCACAACAGAGACTGTGGTGACTATGTGATATATTGTCTATTTACACATATATACAAACTGAACCTACAAAGGAGAGGTTCACAGCATTGACACCCCAAAAAGGGTCTTGCTTCTCCCATGGCTGCAGCTGTGAATGCAAACAGAAATCACCCATTGTGCTCTGACCCTCCAGCTTGCTGCCTTTAATAGCCTGCATCTATCTATCTATCTATCTATCTATCTATCTATCTATCTATCTATCTATCTATCCATCCATCCATCTATCTATATCTATATCTATATCTATATCTATATCTATATCTATATCTATATCTATATCTATATCTATATCTATCATCTATCTATCTATCTATCTATCTATCTATCTATCTATCTATCATTTATCATCTACAGTGGATCCTCCGGATATGAACTTAATTCATTCTGGGGGTCCATATGTACCCCGAAAAGTCTGCATCTAGGGGCGCCACTTCTGTGTGCGCACGCAGCATGATAGAGCGCTTCTGTGCATGCACGCATGGCGAAACCCAGAAGTATACACTTCTGGGTTTGCCGCGTTTGCAACATGAAAGTTACGTTACCCAAAGGTGACATAATTCGCGGCTCCACTGATCTATCTATCTATCTAACACGGTCAACCCTCAAACACTCCTTCAAACTCCAACTTTGTCTTCTAACTAACTCTGAGTTGAAGGAGGAGCCACCACCATTTGCCATTTGGTGCACAGCCTCCTCTCTAAGATATTCCTAATGGCTCATTTCCTTCCTTTTATTATCCTAATGGCTCATCTCGCAGGTAATTTCCTAATCAGGAAACTGGCCTGGCTTAATTCAGAGGTTCAGTGTCCAGCAGCTAAAAACTCATATCACTACCCCACTCTTCCTTGACCAAATGCCTGGCCCTGGGCATTAGAAGGCATAGCAGCACACTCAAACTCAAACTCATCAAAACTTCAATTTGGTCATGATGGGCTCTGGTGTTATAGGAGGAGATCTAATATGTGAATTAAACATTTGCTAAATCCTGAGATTATAGCTTGTGATATGCTATCGGCTTGTGCAGGTAAATAGTCTGAACGTGGGATATCAATGTTGGCAAGGAAGATGTATCCCTAGAAACAACAGGCAAGGTTTTTCACTTCCCTAATATCAACAGCAGTACCCTCGTCCCACTTGACTTAGACCCATTTTGTTCATAATGATTACAGCTGAATCAGATTTGGTTTAATTTGAAGTTAAACAGTGAAATTACTCTTTCTATCCCCAAAGAGGTGGGTATTAAAATGCAAACAAACAAACAACTGGGCTTGTATATGAATTGATTATTTGGATAGATTTTCCACTCCATTGCAATTTTTGAACACTATGAAGCTGCTGGTAAGAATGGAGAAATCTGTCTATTTTCAGTCTCAAAGATTCATATGTTGAGAATGGCATGGCTTTGTGCCCTGACTTCCAGCTCTCACACAACAACTCTGGTTATTGTCCTTCTACCTACCAGCTAGGTGAGGAAGGAGGGGAAAGGACCACACATAGGAGCCTATGGCAAAAGGGCAACTATTTGGATATGCCAAATTGTGCCATCACCTTGACAAAGGAGCTGGTTTGTCAGTCTTCCCTATATACATTCCATCCCCACAGATACAGGATCTCAGGGTCTCATCCAGATGGAGAGCCCCCTAACTCATAACAATAGCATATATCTCAACTGTCCCAGGTTGAAAAAAATGACATCCTATTTTTTCTCGTGAGAGGACCACAACCTAAACAGCCACCACAATCTTGCACAATTTCAGTGCATTTTGGGGGGCAGTGATTTTGTGTGGAACCCGAAAACATGATTTTTTTGTGTCCCCAAAAGCACTTTGGAGTGGGATGGCAATCTTGCGCAGGTCATGTGACTTGTGCAGGAATGCGGTCCCACAAGATGGCAACCCAGTTTGGCACTGCTTCATATTGGAGTGTATGAAATTAGGGTTGCTATATTTTGAAGAGCAAAAAAGAGGACGCTATGACAACTCTCATTTTAAATACCCCTACTATATGTAGGTTATAGAAGCTGTGTTATATTGCTGAGGGAGGCAGGAGAAGAGGAAAGCAAATATTAAACCACCATAAAAAAATAAAAAAATTGTCCAGTAGCACCTTAGAGACCAACTAAGTTTGTTCTGGGTATAAGCTTTTGTGTGCATGCACACTTCTTCAAAGGAAGCTTATAGCCAGAACAAACTTAGTTGGTCTCTAAGGTGCTACTGGACAATTCTTTATTTTTTATTATTTATTTTGCATCGGACCAACACGGCTACCTACCTGAATCTTCAACCACCAGTTATGTATATGTCTCCAGAAAGCATAGCCAGAGACATTTTGGCAAAAAATTTTGAAAATCCACCCGGACAGAAATTTTACTCCTGGAAAAGAGGACATGTCCTGGAAAAAGAGGACACATGGCAACCCTAAAAATAGACTGCTACTTACAGCTCCCTTTCAAGCTTATACTTTGGGCTTATCCCATGGGTCCAGGAGGTTTTCTGTTTGCCCTGACACGTTCCCCAGAAAACCTGATTTTTGCCATTGAATCATAGCAAATGTTAATCAAAGGAAAATCCAATTGTGTGGCGATACCCCGAACCCTCCCCGGAATAAATAAAGGCACAGGACACATTGCATATGGTTAATGGGCATAGAAGGCCGCAACTATATTGATTACGGATGTAGAGAGGTATTGGCTTAGGCATTGGATCTAACCATCTATATCCGACTCCAGCCCGCTATGCTGGCAGTCTGTGAAGGGTTAACCACCGTTGGGTGAGCCCTGCGATGCTGATCAACTAGGAACTCACCCCGGGGCCAACACTAGGGGTGTGCCTTAGGCCCTCACCTACCACATGGCCACGCCCCCGGACTCCTTAAGGGAGTACCCTTCCACATTTTGGAGGAGGTGATGGCAGCAACCTCCCCCCCACCTGTAACCTTTCCAGAGATAATCCAATGCCTACCGCCAAAAACCAAAGTTGTGATGAATGCTATGATGTAGGCGAAAAACCACCAGGCCAGAGCCAATTTGCCAAGTGGGAAAATTCCTACCAGGCCCCTCAACGGTGACCAACCAAGGTCCATAGCAATGTCGGAAGGAGAGACCTGCCTAATGGGAGGGTGGGCGGGAAGAACACAATAGCTGGGAGTCCTGAAAAAGAGAGGCCGATCCCCTGCTGCGCGCTCACTTAAATCAGCGAGCCGCGCTCCCTTGGAGCATCCTGATTGGATGCGCCAAGGGAGCGCCGCGGCCGGGAACCGGCCAATGGGCTAGGGGGGGTAGCAACCATTCCCCCATCACGCGTAGGCTTCGTGGTGCCCACAATCTCTCCTCCTCCTATGGCGGAAGGGACTTTACCATTTGGTCTTATTCAGCAGTAAAGAGTGGGTTTTCCTGGTGAAAATATTGGAGCAAAAAACAACAACAACCACCCTCTGTTTGTCTTCCCCCCCATGCAAAGTTAATATTCCATTTTTAACCCCACGTACCTGGTACGAAGCCTAACTGCAGTCAGTAGGATTTATTTCTGCATAAACATAAGTAGGATTGTGTTGTAAGTAGTTCAAAAAAAGATGGGAGGCAGACAGACAGATAGCAGATGAGTGAGATGTGATTAACATTACCTTTGCTGCGGTTACCTTTCCAGTGCTGCATGTGAAGAGATGTATGAATCTTGTATACTCTATGGATTCCTTATCTATAGACTCTGCCTGTGAAATATGACTGGTTTTCCCGTCTATAACTTTTATTGTTTTTATCTTTGACAAACTCTGAAATAGTACACTGCTGACATTTTTTATATATATAAAAAAATTAGCCTTCTGCGCTTAAAGACCACTCATCATATTCATCTATCATTGTTTTTGAAATGTCACATTGATTTTATCCCTTTTGCAATAAATGGTTACATCCAAAAAAAGAGAGAGAAAGAAAGAAATAATGGCCTGACACTTCAAAATCAGCTGCCACTCTCTGCTGGAGCAAAAATAAATAAAAGGACAATTTTCTTGAAGGACAGGGGAAGAGGGGAGGGGGGGAATAGAACCGGGTGAAAAATAAAGAAAAACTTTATATCCTTTTCAGCAACCCAGATAAGTGTTCAGAGTTAGCAGACATTATAACTTTTTTGTATTCTCTGTAATACTTCTTGTTGTTTGAGTAATAATAGTCAGAAAAACCATGTTGCGGTTTTATTACAAACAAGCCACATATAAATGCTGTGAAAAAATAATAACTAAAAATAGTTTAGTATGCGGCTGAAATAGATGCTACATTCTGGAGAGCAGGTGGAGTCTTCTGGCAGCATTGCCTCAACAAAATTCCCAGGAATGGCATGATGGATGGAGTATTCTGGGAAAAGCAAATATCAGATAACCTGGGCAGTTATCTTTCCACAAGGGCCGACATTGATGCCGAAATCCAGCATCGCCTGAGCTCTGCAAGTGCGGTTGTCTCCCAATTGAAGTGCAGAGTGTTTGAGGACTGGGACTTTCGCAGGGAAACCAAAATGCTTGTTTACAAAGCTATTGTGCTACCAACCTTACTATCTGCTTGTGAAACATGGACCACTTATAAACGCCATCTCCAACTCCTCAAAAGATTCCATCAACGGTGTCTCCAAAAATTTTGTACACACCACTTGGGAAGACAGGCAAACTAATGCCAGTGTACTGGAAGAAGCAAAGATCACCAGTGTTGAAGTGATGATTCTTGAACATCAACTTTGTTGGACTGGTCATGTTGTGTGGATGCCTGATGATCGTCTTCCAAAGCGACTACTCTATTCTGAACTTTAAAATGGAAAGTGTAATGCTGGTGGTCAACAACAGAGGTTTAAAGAGGTTTAAATCTAAAAAAAAAAACATGTAGTATAAACACCAACAATTGGAAAAAACTTGCCAGCTAGTGCTCCAATTGGAGAACAGCCTTTATCAAAGGTGTCATGCGCTTTGAAGTCGCTTGAACTCAGGGCTCAAGGGAGAAACATGCTAAGAGGCAGGCACGCTTGGCAAAACCACACCATGATCAACTCCTGACCGGAAACCAATGTCCCCACTGTAGAAGAACGTGTGGATCTCCACAGTCATTTACGGACACATGGTTAAAACCGTGTTTATGGAAGACAATCTTACTCGGCCACGAGGGATCACCAAAGAAGAAGAAGAATTCTAGGGAAAGCAAATATCAGCCACCAAGTTAGGGGTGGAGGAAAAATTTGATTCAGTTCACACTGTATGTTTATTTTATCATGTTTTATGTCAATTCTGCTCATTTGGGGGGAAGCCCAGTTGGCACATTTTGAAACAATGTGAAAACTGAAACATAGTCCTCCACTGAAATTTGCACTTTTCTGCATTTTTCCTTGGCAGCTTTCCAGCCAAGTATTGTCTGCAGAAATGCAAGTCCCAGGGCAAAGTCAGCATACAAATGTATATATTAGTAAAAACAATATATGGAAGTGCTTTCTGTTAATGAAAACAGTTTTGTGAAAATGTCTATAGGAGGTGAAAGAAATCATGCAAAAAAATGTGTATATTTGGGGGGGAATGCACTAAATGCTGATAAATTTTCACCGGGGCTTTAAAAAAATAATTGTTATAATTATAATGCAAACTGATGCAGAAATGTGGAGAACTAAATTTAAGATTGGGAACATGAGAAACTGACAGAAACTGAAATTGACAGATTTCTCCAGCCCTGCTAGGAAGTAGCCTTTGAGAAGACTTCTTGGTGCCTTCGGTGAAGCATAAGCCCCATGAGCATAGCTGCCAAGTTTTCCCTTTTCTCGCGAGGAAGCCTATTCAGCATAAGCGAAAATCCCTGTAAAAAAGGGATAACTTGGCAGCTATGCCCATGAGTTATAAATGGGAACAAATTGAATATTGAAAACAACAGACCCCATTAGCACCCATTCATTATCCGTGCCATTTATTTCTGTTACAAGGGAAAGTTGAAGTTAATGGGCCCCATTTGTTTTCAATTCGTCATCCGTTATGAAATGAATGCACACCTCTTAGCTCCCCACCTGCAGTCTGTCCCCTTCCTCTCAACTTCCTGACAACGGCACTTCCTCCACCACTGCCTTAGCAGTTCATAAAGAAAAGGGAGAAAGGGGAAAAATGCAGATGTGCGGGACAGTGTTGTGGGGGAATTGCGTCCTTGATATCTCAGGAAAGCTGTGTATGCACTAATCGGTTTGTAGTACAAAAATGAACTTTTTCCTAATCCAAAATCATTTGTGTTCATCCTCAACCAGCTGCTTTCCATCTAGATCAGGCTTCCTCAACCTCAGCCCTCCCCATGTTTTTGGCCTACAACTCCCATGATCCCTAGCTAGCAGGACCAGTGGTCAGGGACGATGGACATTGTAGTCTCAAAATATCTGGGGGGCCAAGGTTGAGGAAGCCTGATCTAGATTGACTCTAGATTCTTCCATCTACAAGGGTAGATGTGCTTACCTTAAACACTTTCGAAACTCTCCCATTGATTAGGACTTGAACCAATGGCTTCAAGTTACAAGAAAGAAGATTCTGACTAAACATTTGGGGAAAACTTTCTGACAGTAACAGCTGTTTGGCAATGGAACAGTCTCCCATTAGAGGTGGTGGACTCTCCTTCCTTGGAGGTTTTTAAACAGAGGTTGGATGGCCATGTGTCATGGATGCTTCAGCTGAGATTTCTGCATTGCAGGGGGTTGAACTAGATGATCCTCGGGGGGGGGGTGCCTTCCAACTCTAATATTCTATTATTAGGTCATTCACATCTTTTCCCCTGCTTATGCGCCAGGTGAGTGCAGAAGAGGGTGGTTGCGATCTTGACATATGCCCATCCACATCATCATTGGGCAGGTGTGGAGAGAGAGAGAGAGAGAGAGAGAGAGAGAGAGAGAGAGAGAGAGAGAGAGAGAGAGAGAGAGAGAGAGAGAGAGAGACCCTTATGCTTGTTTTCAAATGGATATACTGTGGGGTAATGGGTGGCGCTGTAGGTTAAACCACAGAGCCTAGGGCTTGCTGATCAGAAGGTCGGTGGTTCGAATCCCTGTGATGGGGTGAGCTCCCATTGCTCAGTCCCAGCTCCTGCCAACCTAGCAGTTCGAAAGCACAGCGGGAAGGTAAACGACGTTTCCGTGTGCTGCTCTGGTTCGCCAGAAGCGGCTTTGTCATGCTGGCCACATGACCTGGAAGCTGTACACCGGCTCCCTCAGCTAATAACGCGAGATGAGCGCCGCAACCCCAGAGTTTGTCATGACTGGACCTAATGTTCAGGGGTCCCTATACCTTTACCTAATGCAGAATCAATCCACAGTGATTGTAGATTGAAACCAGATTATGAAATTATGAGAAATCAGTTTCTCAAGAAGTGCTTTTCAGGGGCAAGGAATATGAACTAGATCTAGATATTGGCCACGTTCACACCACACCATTAAAACCCTATGATGTCACTTTAAACACTCATGGCTTCCCCAAAGAATTACGGGGTCTGTAGTTTGTTAACACTGCTGGTATCTGAAGAAGTGTGCATGCACACGAAAGCTCATACCAAAATAAAAACTTAGTTGGTCTTTAAGGTGCTACTGAAGGATTTTTATTTATTTTACTTCGATCCAGACCAACACGGCTACCTACCTGTAACTGCTGATAATCGTTAGGAGGCCCCTATTCCTCCTCTCCAAGCTTCAGTTCCCGGAGTGCTTTACTCTGTCAAACCTTTCTTCTCAAGGAACTTTGGACATTGTCAATGTGAGCTGGGGCTGATGGGAGTTGTATTCCAAAAATCTGGAAGTGTACCACGTTGGCTACACTGGCATTAGTGTGCGCTTAATAAGCCTAAAGTTGCGGGGACCACCTTTGCATAATCAATCTGCAACGAGATTTTATTTTCAGAATGCAACCAGTTTCTCCAGAAATGTTTTTCAGAGGCACAAATATATGCAATAGATTGTGTGTGTGTGGACCACATAGGGAGGGAAAAAACCCAAATGTTCGGTTTCCATTGATTCTAGAATAAAATGTCATGTGTAAGCAGATGCAGAATCCATTCCCTTTAGCCAATTCCCTCATGTTTTAGGCAGGCTCCTCTGCTTCCCCCTAAGTTCCCCTTTCTCTTTGAGCCATTGAGGGCTTTCGCCACTTCTCACTGCCTTACCAAACCTTGGGTCTTTTCTGAATGTGTAGCATAAACACCTCTTTTCCAAGTGTAATTCAACATCATGATGCACATGATTGAGGGCAGGCTGCAATCACTGCACGCCTCCCAACGATGTGGGGAAAATGTTAACTTGATAGATAATAGTTTTATTTCGGGCTCTCTTAATCACCCCACACCTGGTTGGCGCTTGATATGAACAGATAAGTAGCAACAAGAGACAGATAGAACATGATGGATCCCATTCTTTTTCATTTGCTTTGTTTATAATATTTAGGGTATGCGTTCTCTTCCTATGTACTGCTTTCCAGTCAATCTGCTGTCAAAGTCATTGGCTGCATTGAACAAATAGGAAATTCAGTTAATTTAGTGGTACTCACATTAAAAACAAATGTTGGGGGGAAAAAAAGAACAAAGCAATTTCCCAAGGAATATCCAGAGTTTGACCTTTAGGATGTGTCCTCTTCGTAGGGGGAAAAGGTAAATTACATTTGCAAGGGAACCAATATCCTTGCAAATGATGCATAATTGCCCTGTGATTATATGGCCATTGCTGCACATTGTCAACAAAACAATTACTCTGCTGGCCAATCACCTCTCACTTGCAGGACACAATGATTAGCGGAGGAAGGTCCTGGAGCCTGGGGACTTAGAGGGAGCTCCTTCATTGCATCCGAAGGACAATTAGCTTGTGTGATGGCAGCAACATGGTGACAGAGCGAATTAAAATGGTGAGAAAGGAGTGGTAAGTGCTACTTAATTTGCAAATTCTGGTTCTCAACAAAAGTTAAAGCATTGCTGGGTGAGTTTTGCAATTCTATGCTTGCTTATCTTAGACCAGGAGTGGGGGAACCTGGTCAGCCCGAAGACAACGTTCCCTTCTGGACCACCTTGCGAGGCTCACATGCCTGTAGTGTGGGGGACCAGAGGCAAAACTGGCCATAAGAACATCAGAAGAGTCAGCTGGATGAGACCAGTGCCCCATCTAGTCCAGCATCCTGTTCTCACAGTGACCAACCAGATGTCTGTGGGGAAAACTGCAAGCAAGAACTCAGCACAAGAGCTGAGAGCACAAGAGATTCAGAAGCATTGCTGTCCCAACTGTGGAGGCAAGAATAGTTATCATGTCCAACAGCCATCAATAGCCCTCTCCTCCATGAATTGGCCTAATCGTCCAAGTTGGTGGGAATGAGTTTTATGGTTCCGTATATTCTGTAGCTCTACACCGTAGGTACAAATAGCCTGAAATTAGCAATTAATTGAAATCATAGTCCATTTCAGACCTTGCTGTATCTAAGGGCTCTTCCAAACAGGGGCCTTATATTGCAAATATACTTTAAAAGAGGAAATTCATGGACGATAAGGCTATCAATGGCTACTTGCCGTACTGCTACTGAATATCACTTGCAGAAACCACAGGTGCGGAGAGTGCTCTTGTCCTCAGATCCTGCTTGCCGGTTTCCCACTGAGCCATCTGTGGGATGTTTTAGTCCTTTAAAATTGTAAACTCCCTTGGGTGCCTTGGGCAGAAAGGGGATGTAAAAACACAATGGGTGAGGGAGCCAACTGTGTTTTGTTGTTGTTGTTTAGTCGTTTAGTCGTGTCCGACTCTTCGTGACCCCATGGACCAAAGCTCGCCAAACACTCCTGTCTTCCACTGCCTCCCGCAGTTTGGTCAGACTCATGTTGGTAGCTTCGAGAACACTGTCCAACCATCTCGTCCTCTGTCGTCCCCTTCTCCTCAATCTTTCCCAACATCAGGGTCTTTTCCAGGGAGTCTTCTCTTCTCATGAGGTGGCCAAAGTATTGGAGCCTCAGCTTCATGATCTGTCCTTCCAGTGAGCACTCAGGGCTGATTTCCTTCAGAATGGATAGGTTTGATCTTCTTGCAGTCCATGTGTTTTAACTACTCCTTAAGCCAGACAGCTGGCTAACCACCAAATGGGTGAACTAGCCCAAGAGATCAGATTAGCACTTTCTCCTCCTCAATACTCTCCCCTTTTCTTCCATTTCAGAAGACAGGCTGATTTAATACATGAGGTCCTCCATGCAATCTCTGGTCCCTTTCCCCCCACTTTCCCTTTCAAATGACCAGGACTATGACCATGAAATCTTTATCTCATGCATTTGGGAGTGTGAAAGTTGCTTCCTGACCCTTCATGGCTTTTCTTGTATTGATCAAAAGTATGCAGACATCTACCTCCCTGCCCCCCGTCACCGGGTACCCTTGTCAGACTGTATGAAAGCCATTTCCTAAGTATGAAGGCTGTTTCCTAAGGCACTTTTTTGTTTTATTGGAAGGAGAGTGCAAACCGTAAAATCATAATCAAAATGATAATTCGCATATCAAAGCCTTATGAAATATAGGCGGCAGGGGTTTCACTCTTTGATACAAGCAGAGCATTAACTGCTTATCTTCTGGGCATCAGCTGAAATGTGAACTACAAGGTCTTTTCAGAAGATGACATTTTAAAAATGTCAGAGATCTTGACCTATACGCTGAAAATATACTATCGCAGAATGGGGGGGGGGGTAAGCAAGCAACTGGCAAACCAGGAGGTCAGTCCAACTCCTGAGGGCTTCCCATCAACGTGACTCAAGATACAAAGGACACCTCCCCTTATCACACACCTCTGAAGCTCATCCAGAGACACCAGCAAAGGGTGAAGCTTTTGCTCATGGTGAAATACTGGCTTCTAAATTTGCTCAGCAGACACACATGGCAATAGAATGGTACTATGTATATCATCCTGCTGTGATTTAAATGTGAAATGTTCTAAGGTTTTATATTGTTTTCCTTTTGTATGGCTCCTTCGTGGAGGAAAAGGTGAAGTACAAATATGACAAATAAAAAAGAAGATACATGCATATATATAATTTTCCCTCAGTGTTCATGCAGGTGGCGCTCTGGTCTAAACCACTGAGCCTCTTTGGCTTGCCGATCAGAAGGTCTGCAGTTCGAATCCATACAACGGGGTAAGCTCCCGTTGCTGTGTCCCAGCTCCTGCCAACCTAGCATTTCGAAAGCACGCCAGTGCAAGTAGATAAATGTGGTGGGTAGGTTAACAGCATTTCCATGTGCTCTGGTTTCCGTCACGGTGTTCTGTTGTGCCAGAAGTGGTTTAGTCATGCTGGCCGGAAAGCTGTCTGTGGACAAAGGCCGACTACCTCGGCCTGAAAGCGAGATGAGCGCCCCAACCCCATAGTTGCCTTTGACTGGACTTAACCACTCAGGGGTCCTTTACCTTTTACTTTACCTTTTACCTTCATGAAAGAGGCCCAGTTTGTTTGTTTGTTTGTTTCCCATGTACCACAAACATCTCAAGGGTTACACAACTACAAACATATATGCACATTATTTGTTCATGCATAGTTTCTTTCTCCTGTTCCCCCCACTTCAAACTTTTAAAAGCCTATAGAAGACCTGTTGCAAAACTGTTGCAATTGTTGCTGGTGACGCAGTCACTAGGCAATCACTGCTTCCTCATTCCTTCTTATAGCTTACCCTGGTTGAGGGAAAAAAGAAGAAGCCACATCTATAGTGCTGATTGGGATGAGGAAAGGCCATGACTCAGGGGCAGAGCACCTGCATTGCATGTGAAGTACTTGGTCTGGCTGTTATCCAGAGAGCCAGTGTGGTGTAGTGGTTAAGAGTGGTAGACTCGTAATCTGGGGAACCGGGTTCACTTCCCTGCTCCTCCAAATGCAGCTGCTGGGTGACCTTGGGCTAGTCACACTTCTCTGAAGTCTCTCAGCCTCACTCACCTCACAGAGTGTTTGTTGTGGGGGAGGAAGGGAGAGGAGATTGTTAGCCGCTTTGAGACTCCTTAGGGTAGTGATAAAGCGGGGTATCAAATGCAAACCCAAACTCTTCTTAACCAGAAGGTTGGAGGTTCAAGCCCACTCAGGGCGGCTGTGGACAGGATTCCTGTAATGCATAGTTTGGGACTAGATGATGCTTGGAGCCCCTTCCATCTCGAAAGTTCTACCAATCTATGATTCAGTCCCTGGCATCTTAAGGTAATCTAGCAAAGAATTCTGGAGATTTGCTGCCCATCAGGGTAGACAGTGCTGAACTAGATGGACCAATGATCTATCTCAGCAAAAGCCAGCTCCCTAAGTTGCTAAGAGATTGGTTCTAACCTACCTTATACTTTACATCTGTTTGCACTCTGAGTTTCTAGCCACTGGTTGGACAAAAATAATGTGTGGCAGTGAAGCAGCATCCCTGGGCTTGTCTTTTTTGCCTCATTGATTCTTCATCCCATTTCAAAAATTCCCCTCGTTCCCTCCCCCCCCCTTTAAAGCAGCCATATATCTTTAATTTCCCTGTACTATAATTTCCTTATTAATCTCTGTAATGGGTGATGCTTAACTCAGGGATAAGCCGGGCAGATGCTGCATGCAAGAAAAACGTCCAAGTAAATAAAGCTGTATTGTGCTGCTATATAAGGGATGCAAGGAAAAAGATTTACAACGAGCCATTTTTGGAAAAGGGAGAGAGAGAAAGAGAAGGGCCTCCGTTCCCAAACAGAGGGGAGAAAACAATCGTTTGGCTTAACGGCTGCCTGGAACGGGGTTTTATTTGAACTTTTCCTCACAGGCGGACAAAGGGATCGTTTGCATGAAGCGCTCAACGCGTGGGCCCTCGTGAGCAGGCCCCTCTCCCGCCTTGCCAAAGCGGTCGCTCCCGGGTGAGGTGCCAGAGATGCCGTTAATCACCACCCCAGCCTTAAGAAGGGAAGTGGAGAGGCATAAAATGTGCCCGTGGAGTTTTTATTGTTGTGACCCTGACGCCAGGCGCAAATTGTACAATGTTTTGTGCCAGAAACCGCCATGATTTACATATATTTCCCCCCCTTCTGAACAGGGTGGACAGCTGGTGAATCCTCTTGCCTATTAATCTTTTAGTGCACAATCATTTTCTGGTATGTAACAACTATTTTTCAATCTTTGGGGCATCAAGTGAGGTAATGAATAATTCCATTATGTTCTTACTGGACAAATGGGTATTGCTGAATGACACATTAGGTTTAGAGCAGAGAAAAGAAGGGGTGGCAGAGAAGCTGTTTATTACCTTTCCGTCGTGGGGAACGGCGAGAAATCTTTCTAATCTTCTCCTGAGGGGGATCACTATAAAATGGAGAGGCCATATACAATTTGGGTATTGTGTGCAAGCATATTTGCGTGACTGTGAGTTCAACTTTCTGTCAATATTTCCCCCACTCCCTTTGCAAATCTCAGAGCTCTCTGAATCTGAAGTCTGGATCTAACTTGGGCTGGATTGGAAAAGCCTGCAGATAAGCAGATGTTGTCTGGAACAGCCCACAGCGCAAGGTCCCAGTGGTGGCTGGTGCCCATTGGAACTGGTAGGGCAGAAGGTAGAGAGATAAACAGGAAGAGGAGTCAAAGTCATCGACAGGCAGAGTCAGCAAATGCTAGTTTAGTCCCCAACCTCCTCCGTCTTGAGTTCTACAAAGGCAACCAAGATGATCAAGGGCCTGGAAACCAGGCAGTATGAGGAACAGTTGAGGAAACTGGGTATGATTTGCCTGGAGAAGAGGAGACTGAGAGGAGATATGATAGCCATCTTCAAATATCTCAAGGGGTCGAAACAAAAAATAAAATAATAATAATAAATCCTTCCAGTAGCACCTTAGAGACCAATTAAGTTTGTCATAGGTATGAGCTTTTGTGTGCATGCACACTTCTTCAGATACACTGAAACAGAAGTCACCAGACCCTTATGTATAGTCAGAGGATGGGGAGGGGTATTACTCAGAAGGGTGGTGGGAATGAGTGATTGGCTGATAGGAGTGGTAAACCTGTTGACGACTGTTAACGACTGCAATTGGTCTTGCAGGAAAAGCAAGAGGTGTGATGGCCAAAGAAAGCTTTATCATGTATAATGAGATAAGAATCCAATGTCCTTATTCAGACCAGGTCTCTCCATGGTTTTAAGCTTGGTAATGAGTTGCAATTCAGCAACTTCTCTTTCCAGTCTGTTTCTGAATTTTTTCTGTAATAAGACAGCTACTTTGAGATCTTGTATAGAATGTCCTGGGAGATTGAAGTGTTCTCCTACTGGTTTCTCTGTCTTGTGATTCCTGATGTCAGATTTATGTCCATTTATCCTTTGGCGTAGGGTTTGGCCGGTTTGTCCAATATAGTGAGCTGAAGGGCACCGTTGGCATTTGATGGCACAAGACAGAGAAACCAGGAGGAGAACACTTCAATCTCCCAGGACGTTCTAGTGACTACTGGAAGGAATTTGTTTGTTTGTTTGTTTGTTTGTTTCGACTATGTCAGACTAACACGGCTACCTACCTGTATCTCAAGGGGTGTCATATGGAAGAGGGAACAAACTTGTTTTCTTCTGCTCTGGAGGGCAGGACTTGAACCAATGGCTTCAAGTTACAGGAAAGGAGTTTCCGACTAAACATCAGGAAGTACTTTCTGACAGTAAGAGCTGTTAGACAGTGGAACAGACTCCTTTGGGAGGTTGCACACTCTCCTTCTTTGGATGTTTTTAAGCAAAGGTTAGATCTTGGTTGCTTTTTGTTGAGATTCCTGCATTGGTTGGTCTCTACAATTCTATGATTCTGTGATTCTATTAACACTGAGACTAAGAAGGAGGAAGCTGAAAGTGCCACTTTCTCTACTGGTTGTAAGTAGGAAGAGAGGCAGGTGATGGCAGACTGTTGCTGCCGCAGTGCCCCATTCACTCTAATGGAAAGAGAAAAGCTTTTCTGCCTCTCTCACAACGCTAGAGCTCATAGACGTCCATGGAAACTGAATGTTGGAGGATTCAGGACAGATAGAAGAAAGTCTCTTCATGCAGCATTTAGTTAAAACTATGGAACTCATTTCCATGGGAGGCAGCTATAGCCACCAACCTAGATGGCTTTAAAAGAGGATTAGACAAATCAATGGAGGAGAGGCAGCAATGTTTCTAAATACCTGTTTCTGGAAACTGCTGGTGGGAGAGTGCTCTTTGCTGATGTACTGGATGTAGGTTTCCCACAGGCATCTGGCTAGCCATTGTAAGAACAGAATTCCGGCTTAGATGGGCAATTGACCTAATGTTTCTAATACAGTTATTTGATTGAGGAACAGCAATGATCTCTCTCTCTCTCTCTCTCTCTCTCTCTCTCTCTCTCTCTCTCATGCACCAACAAGAGAGTTCATTTGGTGGTGATGGTCTGACCAGTACACATCCATGGCTCCAACCTCGCTGATGTTCCCTCCTTCCCACTCCATCATGGTAGAAGCATGGACAGCAGTGTCTGCAGGGCAAATAAGCAGTTACACTTTAGGGAGAGGGAAACCACCATTATCCTTGCTGTCTGGAACATGGAGCCTATTTTTGCTTAGCATGCCGTTCAGTGCAGTTGGCTTTAGCTTGTGATGCACTACAGTCTGATCAAGTGGGTCCATCTGTGGACACTGTTAAGCTGGGCTTCCGGTCCATTTTTTTGGAAGAAAAAAAAATCCTCGTAGATTATGTGAACTGAATGCAGAATTGGTGGACCATCCAGCTGAAAATGACTCAGAAGTCACTGGGCCCAGACTTGAGAGCAGGCCAATTAAAAACAAAAACAAAAAAACCCCAACCCCCCACATCTTCCCCAAGTCTGTCTGCAACTGCCTTATCTCCCCACTCCCTATGATACTTGTCAATCAGGACAATGGAAAAGGGAGTGAATTGACTAAGTCTCTGTTTATCTGAGGTGTGCAGGACTGCATTTCTGCTCAACTCCTCCCCTCCCTTTCCCCAGATGCTATTACATTTCCTATTGGTACCTGACAAAGAGCCTTATGATTACGGTGATACATACCAATGTGGCACATGTACTGTGGCAAAGAAAGAGGACCAGGAGAGACTATAGCTGGATAAACTTTGTACTCCCAACAATGAAAAGTGATCTTAGCTCTGCTTCCATGCAGGAGAAGAGCTGTAAATGTTCATCCCAGGTTTTGAGCACATCCAATGTTGTGGGTCTCTTCCCCCCCCCCCCCCCGCTTCGGGATGGAGCATGTAAAAGGTTTGTTGCTAAAATCACCTCTTGCAGGCATTAAACAGTCTAGACTAGACTTCCTTGACCTTACAGTATGTCCAAATTCCCTATCAGCTCCAGTCGGCATGGCCAGGGATGATGGGAGTTGTAGTCAAAAACATCTAGACAGCACCAGGTTGGGAGAAGCTAGTCTAGAATGTAGTGATCTCTGTATGTAGGGCAAAACTCATTTCAAAGCACATTTCAAAGGGTGGTGGCTACCAGACTAAAGGCCGTGGTCTTAGTGGAAATATAAGATGAGCCTTTGGAGAAGACAGTACAGTCAAACCTCAGTTCCTGAATGCCCCCGTCATCATACCAAATGCTGAAAATCCGGAAGCAACTGCTCCAGTTTTCGAACGCAGCTTCCGTTTTGAGTTTCGCTATTGTATTGAGGCTTCCGCTTTCAGTTTTTGGTTGCCGAACGTTTCGGAATCCGAACAGCCTTCTGGGATGGATTACATTTGACAACCGAAGTTCGACTGTACTATGAAAAGTGTGACTTGAAAATTGAACGATTTCATTTGAGCATCTGAGAGATGTGCAGCAAATTAACACATGTCACCCGTGACCATTCTGAATCAGGCCGGAAGGAGTTGGCAGGCCACTCTCCCTGATGGGCCACTTCCTGTACATGGCTAGTGATGTTGACAGTCGCCAGGTGCCAGTGGTGAGTTTGATTGTAAACTGTGTGAAGAAGTACTCTGTTCTGGTTTCCTCCCCCTCTGTCCTTGTTGCTAGTCCATGTCATCCGTGTATGGAACCCTCCTCTCTCCAGTCTTGAAAACCTTGTCTGGCGTGTTCTTCTCTGGCCCCAAAGGCTTGTTATACTATTTGATAAATTTGGGACATTAGTGCAGCTCACACCGCCATCCAAGGAAGCCTGCAAATGGGGATTGGCACCAAGTGAGTGATTGGCAGTGGTGATGAATTCTTATTGTGTCGAGAATTTTTCGGCATGACATTTATTGGTAAACCCGTCCAAAATAATCCCCGTTCAGACCTGCCAGATTCGCTGCAAAGTGATGTGCTCCCGTTGCACATTGCCAGAAGAATAATGATTGATGCCCGCTGCCAATCAGTGTGAAGAATCAGTCAACTCCTTCCTGTCATTTCAAACTAAGACCGTATGGCTAGTTTTTTACAAATTTCAGAGGGGGTGGGGAAGAGGAAATGCTGAGTTTTGATTGCATGTATGAGCTACCTGGGCTGGGCAGCCAATGTCAGCGATAATTATTGCTACAAGTGAAAAGGTGCTAAACCTAAACGTGCTAATGGTAAGCAATATCCAGCACGAGAAAAGATGAGCTCTTCCATTGCTGAAGAGTTTTATGCAGAGAAATGGCCATCGTTGAGGAGTTCTATAGTTGCAAGATCCCTGCACTGAGCAGGTTGGTATCTTACATGGCCCCTAGGGTACCTTCCAACTACTCAAATTGTATGATTCCAAATTTGAGAGAGAAGGGATGTCCAAGGGACGACCAGTACAGATGGGGGAGTAATTTGGAGGATCCACTTCCTGAAGTGAAATCACCTCATCTCCTGGAACAAGGAACAGATCAGATTGCTCCTAAAATCTGCATCTCACTGAGCCCACCATGAAGCAATCTGAGATATTTACTTTTCTTTCTTTAATTGCCTGGAATGACTTGTAAGCGTGATGGCTGCCACACAGGCTGAAGATGGAGTCTGATGGCAGCCCCCCACCGCATACAGAATGGGACAGAATGGATGCTATTATCTTCTGATCTGCCCCTGTTTGTCAACCCAGGGAAAGAGTGTCAGTTGTGATTTAGTCCAAGTGTTGTTGATACTCCTCTGATAATCTCTGAGCATTCTGGTCAGCACTCCAAAAATTCTCACTTGGATATATTTTATAAACACTTCCGTTAAGTTTCCCAAGTCCACTTAGGAGGTCTTTGTTTTAGTGCCAATGGATGGAAACTTGTTTGCTGTAACTTCTGAAACTCTGTGCGTAAAAACCTTCACTTATTTGCAAAGCCAAGTGTCTGTGATTTATTCTAGCCTAAGTATTTTCACAGGGATCTAGCCAAGTTTTAACGTGCTTGGAGCAATCACCATTGTTCTTAAGTCTGCTATGAGAGAGTAAGGATCTGTCTTCCAAACTCTTTCCAACAGTTTCTAGGGGGGAGCAAGTGCTATACTATTGCAATGGTCTCTTTTTCTTTTGAAGGAAGATGCTCTCTGTAAGAAGTGGTTAGAAGCAGACCATGGTAACTTCCCTCTTCACAATTGGTCATCTGCATTCAATCCCCACCCCCAACTATGCACTAGTTGTACTTTGCCCACCTACTCTACTCACAACCGCAGTTTCTTAGCTGTGCTGAAAATGCTTCTGTGGATCCGCATGCATATTCTACGAGGCCAGTTGCATATTGTTAAATTCCACATTCAATTCATCTATTATAGGTCAATAGTGTTTTCCTTCTCCTTACACCGCCAAAAATAATAATCGTCTGTAAACCATGTTGATGCTGTCCGGCTATTTTTTTAATTTTTTTATTTTATTTTACAAAACAAAGAACATCCTGTTAGACGAAGGCTAATCTGCAGTAACCAGAAGTTGATCTTCTTTCGTCCAATATGAAAAGATTTATTTTTCCATTGTTGAGGCACGCTTTGACTGAGTTCACATGGCTAACTCCAGCATTAGAATGGTGGCTATTTTGTTAGCACACAGTGTGCCAATTAAAACATCTGAAGGTCCCAGCCATCATGTTTGTGGAGGTGTGGGGAGAAAATACTGCATTGATTTATTATCAATGACATGGAAATTGTTGTCATTCTGCTTCTTGTCACCCCCTTCCAGACTCCTTCTACTGTCATGGTTGTTGTTTTTTAAGAGCCTAAATGGAAATAGATGACTTGAAAAAAATGGATTGGCATTTAAATTAAACATTTCTAAATGCCAACAGCTCTGACGTTCCGCATATGAAACAAGTTTAAACATAAAAATAAAAGTCATGGATTTGTGAAATGCAATTTTGTCCCCAAATCATCACAAAACAAAATCTATTTACTGGTTCTTTTTAGGGTAAGGTGTGGGGAAGGGCCTTTTATGGAAAGTGTGGGGAAGGACCCAGGTGGCGCTGTGGTTAAACCACTGAGCCTAGGGCTTGCTGATCAGAAGGTCGGCGGTTCGAATCCATGTGATGGGGTGAGCTCCCGTTGCTTGGTCCCAGCTCCTGCCAACCTAGCAGTTCGAAAGCACGTCAAAATGCAAGTAGATAAATAGGAACCGCTACAGCGGAAAGGTAAACGGCGTTTCCATGTGCTGCTCTAGTTTGCCAGAAGTGGCTTTGTCATGCTGGCCACATGACCTGGAAGCTATACGCCGGCTCCCTCGGCCAATAATGCGAGATGAGCGCGCAACCCCAGAGTCGGTCACGACTGGACCTAATGGTCAGGGGTCACTTTACCTTTACCTTGCGGGGAAGGGCTAGAGCTCAGTGGAAGCAGAGGCTGGCACAACCAGTGTGGTGGCACTATGAGCCATGCTACAGGGGGCACCATAACAATGCTGTAGAATGGAGCATGAGAGACAGGGGGCACCAAATTTTAGTGTCACATAAGGTGCTGCTGAAATTTGAGAAGCCAAAGTCTGCCACTGGAGACTTCTGTGTTCAAAAGGTCCCAAGTTTGATTCTCCAGGTAACCCAGAGGGAGACCCCTGCCTGAACATGGATAACCATGTTCAAATATATAAAAGGATGTCATATAGAGGAGGGAGAAAGGTTGTTTTCTGCTGCTCCAGAGAAGCGGACACGGAGCAACGGATTCAAACTACAAGAAAGAAAATTCCACCTAAACATTAGGAAGAACTTCCTGACAGTAAGAGCTGTTCGGCAGTGGAATTTGCTGCCAAGGAGTGTGGTGGAGTCTCCTTCTTTGGAGGTCTTTAAGCAGAGGCTTGACAGCCATCTGTCAGGAATGCTTTGATGGTGTTTCCTGCTTGGCAGGGGGTTGGACTGGATGGCCCTTGTGGTCTCTTCCAACTCTATGATTCTATGATTCTATGAAACCATGGAGAGCCACAATGAGCCATGTCCTGTAGTACAATGGATCAGTGTGTTTGGCTTTTAACCAGAAGGTTGTTTGTTTGAGCCCACCCAGGGATGGCTGTGGGCAGGATTCCTGCAATGCAGGTGGTTGGACTGAATGACCCTTTGGGTTCCTTCCAACCCTACAGTTCTAAGACTCCATGGTTCTAAGTCTATGTGGAGAATATTGAGCCATATCATTCATTGGCCTGACTCTGTGTGAAGCAGTTTCCAATGTTTCTATGCTAGATCGAGATCAAAACCTGGAATATAATTACCAGCCGAGGGTCCTTGAGATGTTGAGTAGGCAAAGCCAGATGGTCAAAATCTCAGAGTTGTTAGTTTGACTCAGGCCTCAGTAAATTAATGGGACAAGTAGGGATGCCAGCAAATTCAGCCAGAAAAAAGAGGAGGAGGAGAAATTTCTGCAATTTGCATGTTCATCCGACATCGGAGAACAGAAATCAAGCAAGCAATTGTGAGCAGTATTTACTGTCTTTGTTTGCTTGCTTGTTTACTCCACAAACATTATGTAAATAACTATGTTTTCTTCTGCATTGCTTTGACATTTCCTTCCAAAGAAAAGAGCTGAAATTAGTCCTGCAATTAATGATGTAATTATGTTAGTTTTGGCCATAGCAAAAAAGTCAGATGAACAATGTAGCTTTGAACAGAAGAAGAACTGTAGCAGAACAGAATCAGCACTGATTGCAATGTACATGGGACTTGATAGAAATCCTTGCCTCCTTACATCCCTAGGCATGACTAAGTACAGGACGTTGTCATAAATTACCAGTATTTCAAACTGGGGCTGCTGCCAGCTGAACTATAAGGTGAGTGTGGTTCCAACATTTGAGGACTGGGCCCAGGTCACATGACTGAGCAAAACTGAGTCTCTCTGCACCCCTTCCACACACACACCATCTTCCCTTTTTGGATTTTATGTCATAAATTCTGCTGCTTTAAATTCTGCTGGCTGTGCCCCAGGCTGGGGGACTTGCACCAGCATAGCTCTGGATCATGGGTAGGCAAACTAAAGCCAGGGTGCCGGATCCGGCCCAATCGCCTTCTAAATCTGGCATGCAGATGGTCCGGGAATCAGTGTGTTTTTACATGAGTAGAATGTATGCTTTTATTTAAAATGCATCTCTGGGTTATTTGTGGGGCATAGGAATTCATTCACACACACACACCCTCTTTCAAATTATAGTCTGGCCCCACACAAGGTCTGAGGGACAGTGGACTGGCCCCCTGCTGAAAAAGTTTGCTGACCCTTGCTCTGGATCATCCAGGAAAGCCCATACCTACCTTTCATCCCAGTGGATCTTGAGCTTGAATTGTCATTAGTGAGCAATCCAATAGGAGCACAATTCAATTAACATACAGTGGAACCTCGGTTTATGAACACCTCGGTTTACGAATTTTCGGTTTACGAACGCCGCGGACCCATCTGGAACGGATTAATTCACTTTCCATTACTTTCAATGGGAAAGTTCGCTTCAGTTTATGAACAATTCAGTTTAAGTACTCCGCGGACCGTCTGGAACAGATTAATCCACTTTCCATTACTTTCAACGGGAAAGTTCGCTTCAGTTTATGAACGCTTCAGTTTATGAACAGACTTCCGGAACCAATTGTGTTCATAAACCGAGGTACCACTGTAGTTTATAAGACCCAACCCCTTGTATTCACGCCTTAGTTTGTCTCCAAACCACAGTTTTAAAGGACTTAACCAATCCAGGGTTTCAGACTGCCTTGTGACCACGGCTTCTTATGTCCCCAGTCATTGATGTGCTTGAAGAAATAGTATGTGATAGCTCACATGACCAGGTTCCAGCCACAGACCCTGACGTTTTTTGTTCAAGCTCTGGGTACCCAAGAATTCTACAAATTGAAAACTCCACTATTTTTACTAGTTACTTTGATTGCAGGGGCTTCTCTGTTCACTAAAGCGGAGAGCTTCACATCCACAGAGCTGCCCTTACATTGAAGTGACAAGCCTTGTATGCCAGGGCATAGGTGGACGTTGGTTGACTGTATTAGTTTGTTGCAAAGTGGATTGTTTTTCATCGGTGAACTAACAACAAACAAAGCAGACCCCCAAATTATCAAGTTTCACTCTATGAGTTTTCAATAGCAACCAATCTCGAGAACTGCATATATCTGCCCCTAGACAGCTGCATTATGGAGCTAAAGAAACTGCATCTAAATTCATGAGCCGATAAAATGTAATCTGGCTGAAGGCTTACGCGTGTGCGCGCACACGCACACACACACATGCAATCACACCCCCTTGATTTACAAATGTTCCATAGCCTCTCAAACTGCTTCTGAGTTACTGGCATTATTTGAAATAATGACACAATAAAACACACTTTAAAAGACAAACCCATCACTTACTTACTTCTCGTCCAAAGAAATGTCTCAGAAATTTTTTAAGAACATAATTGATGGGAGACTAGATTTCATAGACCATCTAAAAACTTGGAAAGGCTTTAATAAACTAGGAAAATTAAACCCACTCTGGCTTACTAGCAGGTCTACAGCTTGCTTTCTTAGGGAACACAAATTTGTAATTGCATGCAGTGCATCAGCAAAGACCAGGTTCCTTTTGAGATGATGTGGTCATTGCATAGAGGGACTTGCAGTGGTGTTGTGGCAAGCCTTGGAACGAGGCAAGTATTGCAATGCCAATGTCATTGCATCTGCGTAAGAACTTAAGAGCCCTGCTGGATCAGGCAAAAGGCCTATCTAATCCAGCGTTCTGTTCACACAGTGGCCAAACCAAAGCCTATATGAGGCCTGCAAACAAGATCTGAGCATAGCAGCACTCTCGCCACTTGCAACTTACATCAACTGTTGTCTAAAAGCATATGTTCTCCAACAGTGGAGGGAGTACATAGCCGTCATGGCTAGTAACCTTAGATAGCCTCGCCCTTTGTGAATCTCTCTAATCTTATGTTAAAGTCATCCACATTGGTGACCATTTCTAAGACAGGGGTGAATTAATAGTTTAACAATGTGCCACGTGAAAAAGTGTTTTCTTCTGTCTGTCCTGAAACTTCCAACATTAAACTTCAACGTGTAGCAAATATTCCCATTTCTACACGTTTTTTTTTAAAAAAATGATTTAATTCGACCTGGCTCCATAGCTAATTCTTTTATTCATGATTTACATTGCCACAATGCCACCCCGTTAAACTCATTAAATCTGGAATAAAAGACATGTTTTTGCTTTTGTGACATTCTTCGGAGGCAGACCAAACACAAAGTCTATCATCAGTCCACTCCTCCCTGTCTTGAACCTGTGCCTCCTGACATAAAACGTTGACATGTCCAGCCCACTTGGCCACCACAAGCTTCGTTGCCCAGTTCTTTCAACTAGAGAAGGTGTGAAGAATCTGTGGCTCTCCAAATGTTCTTAGGCTGCTCTCATCATCCTTGGTCCTTGGCCAGGCTGGCTAGGTTTATGCTGTAAGCCTACAACATCTGGAGGACCACAAATTTTCCATTCCTGTTAATGAGGAGTGAAACTCTCTGTCTTAAAGGAGTTTAATGCAATTAACAGGGCCGTCTTAAGGGTGCCCAGCACCCTGGCGCAAAAATAAAAATAAAAATGCCCCCCTCCCTTCGGCCTGCACGGCTCCCGGCTCTGAGTCACTCACCTCTGGTGGCTCTGGATGCTCTCCTCTGCAGTGCTCAGCTCCAGGCGCACGGGCCGGCCCAGCTCACCCAGCTGTGCTTCCCTGCCCAGTGGAGGCCTGTTGTACACAGGCCTGTGGAGGAGCTCGGGAGGCTGCTGCAAGGGGAGCGCGACTTCGCCAGCCTTGCCGAGCTCCAAGTCCGGCAGGCCCCGTTGCCAGCCCAGCACCCCGTCGCTGCCACCAGCAGGGCCGCCGCCGCCAAAGCCAGAGGCCCTCCCACTCGGGACACCCGCGACCGCCGGCCCCGCCGCATCTCTGCTGCGCCGCTTGAGGAGCACAGGGCAGGACCCGAGGAGGAAGGGCCACCCCGCCACCGCCGGGCCTGGAGCAAGGAAGCGGCCTTCTTTGCAGGAGCAGCCGAGGTGCCTCAGAGGCCGCGCGGCTCCTGGCCTCGGAGGTTTGACAGCCTTCCCGCCAACCCTGGCGCTGCGTTTCATTGGTAGAGCTGCTACCATGTGCCGTCACCTCTACCAATGAAACGCAGCGCCGGGGTGAGGGATGACCCTGCAGAGCGAAGCAGGGTCCTAGTGCCCCTGCTCTGTTCGCTTACCTCCCTGCTCTCCCCTGAGCAGTGCGGCTGGCGGAGGGAAAAGGGAGGCCGCCACACAGCTCTCCCACTTGCTGGGGCGCCCCTCAGCACCCCCTCAGCACCCAGGCGCCCTGGCGCCCCACGCCACCGAGGGTCTACCTAGAGCCGGCCCTGGCAATTAATGAAGACTATGCATACTACCACATCATTTAAATCAGAATGGATATTTGGCCATCCTAGTAGAAATGTACCTTCCATCCATGAAGTCTACTTGTGCTGTGCTATTGAAGATGCTCTGGAATGACAATCAAGCTTTTCACGAGATTCTGATGAAGTCCAACTGCACAGATGGGGGGGGGGAACAGAGCCTTAGGATTCAAGAGACCAGAAGCCTTTCTCTTAATTTCAGTAACACAAAGACTTTGAACAAAACATGACATCTTTGCCACTCGAGTTAACATTTCTTTAAAAAAAGATAATAATATGACATTGAAGGCAACACTACACAGCTGTGTGGTACCTACATAATTGAGGCTTTGAAAGATCAAAGAGACGGCATCTTCAAACACTTGAATAGCTTTATTTGAAAGATTCCTTTGCACAACAAAATAGGAACTCTGCCGTTGCAGATCAATGGATCTCTCAAAAACACAGTGTCCCCACTTTAAGCTGAAACACTTGGGATGTTTACATGATACTGACCGTTCGCTTCTGGACTACAAAGCAGGATTTTATTAAATGTATGATCCCATCGCTCTCTACAGAATTAAGCACGATATTCCAGGCAATGAAGACGAAGTTATTCTCACTGTGATGACAATTTCTCTAAGATTACAGTGAATGCTTAAAAAAAAACAACTTTGGATCAGAATATTTGCTCTGAATGAAACACACAGCAGTACCTTACCTGTTTACCATTCCCAGGGTTCCCTTGGGAAGAAGGATGGATTGTTAAACTGCTCAGGGAATTGTAGCCCTGGGCAGAGAATAGGGGTCTCCTAGCCTCCTTAAAAAACTGCCATTCCCAGGATTCTTTGGGGGAAGCCATGAATGTTTAAAGTGCCACGATACTACTTTACATGTATAGTGCAGATGCAGGCTAAGATCCATGCCTCTGCCATGAGTTTACTAGCTGGATTTGGGCAAGTCATTTGGAACTCCAGTCCCTATCTGTAATAAGAGGAGAAAAATACAGCTGTACCTTAGAAGTCGAACGGAATCCATTTCGCAAGTCCGTTCGACTTCTAAAATGTTTGGAAACCAAAGCATGGCTTCTGATTGCCTGCAGGAAGCTACTGCAGCCAATCGGAAGCCGCAGAAGCCTCGTCAAATGTCCGGCTTCCAAGAACAGTTCGCAAACTGGAACAGTCACTTCCGAGTTTGCGGCGTTTGGGAGCCAAAACTTTCGAGAACTAAGCTGTTCGAAAACCAATGTACGACTGTACTGGATTGGTTCCAGACAGGATGCAATCCTCAGCACACCTGCTGCCCAGTGAATCTAAACCAGGCTTCCTCAACCTCGGGCCTCCAGATGTTTTGAGACTACAATTCCCAACATCCTGGTCCTACTAGCTAGGGATCATGGGAGTTGTAGGCTAAAAACATCTGGAGGGCCGAGGTTGAGGAAGCCTGGTCTAAACAGAGGAACAGGGCCATTTTGAAAACTGCAGCTCTGCCACACACACTGATTGGAATGAAGGGCAGTATACAAATAATAATAATAATAATAATAATAATAATAATAATAATAATAATAATAATAATAATGTAAGGCAGCCCTGTTTAGGGAGGCTTTTAATGTTTAATAGATCACTGTGTTTTATTTTTCCGTTGGAAGCCACCCAGAGTGGCTGGGGAAACCCAGCCAGATGAGCAGGGTATAAATAATAATATATTATTATTATTATTATTATTATTATTATTATTATTATTATTATTTGTATACTGCCCTTCATTTGAGGATTGCAAGGTAGTTCACAACATAAAAACACAACATCTGTATTGGGCTAGGATCTGGGAGACATATTACCAAACATGTTTTACAATATGATTGTTGTTGTTTAGTCGTTTAGTCGTGTCCGACTCTTCGTGACCCCATGGACCATAGCACGCCAGGCACTCCTGTCTTGCACTGCCTCCTGCAGTTTGGTCAAACTCATGTTCGTAGCTTCGAGAACACTGTCCAACCACCTTGTCCTCTGTCGTCCCCTTCTCCTAGTGCCCTCAATCTTTCCCAACATCAGGGTCTTTTCCAAGGATTCTTCTCTTCTCATGAGGTGGCCAAAGTATTGGAGCCTCAGCTTCACGATCTGTCCTTCCAGGGAGCACTCAGGGCTGATTTCCTTAAGAATGGATAGGTTTGATCTTCTTGCAGTCCATGGGACTCTCAAGAGTCTCCTCCAGCACCATAATTCAAAAGCATCAATTCAAAAGCATCACAATATGATTAGAAATGTGTTTATTGAGATGAAACACATATTTATGTATTTTGTGGGGGAACACCCAACTAAGTATGCCATAGCTGCCAAGTTATCCCTTTTTTTAAGGGATTTTCCCTTATGCTGAATAGGCTTCCTCGCAAGAAAAGGGAAAACTTTGCAGCTATGAAGTATGCATTTAAATGCAGCAAATAATACAATGGTTATAAAAAAAAAGCATGTGAAATTGACCAGAGATATCCATGCCTACACATGTGTAAGACTTCAATCCTAACCCTCTTACCTGAGAGTAAGGCCCACTTCATTCAATAGTAGACATGGTTAGCATTGTGCTATGAGCCCAGATGCAATCCAATTGCTTAACATACGTGGTTGTTGTTAAGGATGGCAACTGGATAATGCATGTGATTTTTTTTGTTATAGTGCTTCACAGGAAAAATAGAAATGTTAAGTATTAAAAACAGGTCAGAGAGCAGACTACAGATTAAAGGCTGTAATGTTGGTGTTGACTTTAGTCACCCAGCCTGTAGCTAACTGACCTCGGGTCAACAACAGCTAGCCTACAACTCAATGCATCAATCTGCTTCACCAGCAGATATTGCAAGATGGGTCTTTGAAATTTTCTGGATTACCAGTAAAGACCACTGCCAATCCACACCTTGTCTCTACCCAATGAATCCCAATTTTTGAAGAAGTCTTATATCTGCTAAAAACAAGTGAACACCCTCATATCTAAACATCTCTAACATTTTGAGATCATGGGAGCTTGGGGGTGAGATTGTCTACTTTTGTCTTTATTTGGAACAGATAGGAGATGGTTGAAAAATGGTCTCATAACCTTCAGCCAAAAGTATCATAACTTTCTGCCTGCACCTCTGTTGCACCAGTTGTTCAGGCGCTAGGAAAAATATGACCTCAATATTGCCATCTCACCACTGCCTCATCCCAGAATTGATACCTTTGTGCCCTGAACTGCAGTGATGTCCCATTAAAATCCAACTCCAATACCATTATGTCGCTATTAGAAAAGACTGCCACGGAGCTCAATTCTTCAAATAAATATAAATTGTGAAGGGCTGAAGAGTGAAGTGGCCTCGGGTGACCTCAAGAAGGAGATTCAAGCATCCGTTCAGAATGTTCAAGCTCCTCACTCTGCAACCAATTTTAAGAAACGTATTGGCTGAAAGAGCCATAGAGCATGTCATGGGGACCTGGACCAAAATGCAGTCGCAATAGGATGGTGTGGTTTTTGTAGAGAAGGAGTTGTAGAACTTCAAAATGGCTCGATGGTGTGCTCTGACTCCTCACAATAGCAGCATGACTGAACCACCCTGAGATCTGTGGATGAAGGGCAACATACAGATTTAATAAATATTATTAATAATAATAGGTAAAGGTAAAGGGACCCCTGACCATTAGGTCCAGTCGTGACCGACTCTGGGGTTGCGCACTCATCTCGCATTATTGGCCGAGGGAGCCGGCGTATAGCTTCCAGGTCATGTGGCCAGCATGACAAAGCCGCTTCCGGTAACCAGAGCAGCACATGGAAACACCGTTTACCTTCCCGCTGTAGCGGTTCCTATTTATCTACTTGCATTCTGACATGCTTTCGAACTGCTAGGTTGGCAGGAGCTGGGACCAAGCAACGGGAGCTCACCCCGTCACAGGGATTCGAACCGCCGACCTTCTGATCAGCAAGCCCTAGGCTTAGTGGTTTAACCACAGCGCCACCTGGGTCCCTCTATTAATAATAATAATGACACCAATTTCAAGAATATTTGGTGCTGAGCTTCCAAAACTTGCTCCACTGAGACCATACGAAGACAGAGAAAGAAGATGTTATTCTAGGCTGCAACAAAATACGTCTAGTGTCCAGATGAAGGGAAATAATAGTACCACTATATCCTGCCTTGGTCAGGCTACACCTGAAGTACTGTGTCCAGTTCTGGGCACCAAAATTTAAGAAGCATATTAAGAAGCTGGAACATGTGCACGTGAGAGTGACCAAGATGATCAAAGGTCTGAAAACAAGGCTTATGAGGAATAGTCGAGGGAGTTGGATATGTTTAGCATGGAAAAAAGGAGACTGAGAGGAGATACGATAGTCATCTTCATGCTAATCTTCTCTGTATCGGTCCAATTTTAGTATATGTGCTGCCGAAGCGAGCACGATGATAGTCATCTTCAAATAGCTAAAAGACTTTCCCATGGAGGATTTTTTTCCCCTCTCCTGCTTGGGAGGTAGGACAACAAACGAAATTACAGGAAAGGAGATTCCGACTAAACATTCGGAAGAACTGTCTGATGGTAAGAGCTGTTTGACAGTGGAACCGACTCCTTCGGGAGATGGTGGACTTCTCCTTCCTTGGAGTTTTTAAAGTAGAGGCTTAGTTGAGATTCCTGCATTACAAAGAGTTGGACTAGTTGAACAGGTTCCCCATTCTCATCCTTTTAAATAACGGTGTCAGGAACATGGGAAAATGCCTTATACCAGGCATCCCCAAACTGCGGCCCTCCAGATGTTTTGGCCTACAACTCCCATGATCCCTAGCTAACAGGACCAGTGGTTGGGGAAGATGGAATTGTAGTCCAAAACATCTGGAGGGCTGAAGTTTTGGGGTGCCTGCCTTATACCAAGGGTGGGCAACTCCCAAGACACTGCGATCTACCTCATAGAGTTAAAAACTGGCAGTGATCTACCCCCCTTTTGGGGGGTTCAGGTCAAAGTTGTTGAACTATTTTTTAGGAAGGAAAGCCCTGTTTTTTGGGGGTGTGCAGGCCAACACTGTTGAATTTTTTTAGGGGAGCCTAAGTTGTTGAGCTTGTTTGGGGGGAGCCAGTGATCGATCAGTGATCTACCACAGACATCCCGATCTACCTGTTGGACGTGCCTGCCTTATACCAAGTCAGAACATTGCTGAACTTGAATAAAATATTTGGGGGGTGGGGTAGGTAAGCCTTGCCCCACATAATCAATCACATGACACAGCACACACAACATCTGAATGGCAACACCCATCATCTTTGGGGGTGAGCCACCCCCCCTCAAACATTTCATGGGGGGGGAGGGACCTCGGCCCCTAGGAGCCCACCTATGGACCACTGGCACATCTAAATGTTTATTGTCTACTCTAAAGAAACCTGTGATGCTGTCAGGGCCGGTGCTAGGGTTTATTGCGCCCTAGGCGAGATCACCTTCTGGCGTGCGCCCCCCCCCCAAAAGTAAAATAAAATAAAATAAAATAAATAAAAATAGAAAAAATAGAAATAGAAATAGAAATAGAAAAAATAAAAAGTAGAAAAAATAAAAATAAAATACAAAACAGCTGAGAGGCGTGGGGAGGTGGTCCCAGGCTCCCGCACGCCTCTGGAGCTTCCCACGGGAGCGCAAGCCTGGGGCCACCTTGCTGTGCCTGTCAGCTGTAGCCTGTAGAGCGGCTTCAGGCCGCTCTCTGGAAGCACGCCCGTGCCTCGGGATAGAGGCCTGAAGCCGCTTTGCATCTGACAGGGGCAGCGAGGTGGCCTCAGGCTCGCGCTCCCGTGCGCCTCTGGAGCTTCACGGGGGGAGGTGAGCCTGGGGCCGCCTCCACTGCACCTGTCAGCTGTAGAGCGGCTTCAGGCCGCTATCCCGAGGCATTCACGTGCTTCTGTAGAGCGGCTTGAAGCTGCACAGCACCAGGGGGCGGCGGGCGGGCTGGCCAGCGCCCCCTCCATTCTGGCGCCCTAGGCAGCTGCCTAGGTCACCTGAATGGATGCTCCGGCCCTGGATGCTGTTGGACCTAACAACCACATCTTACATTGAAAGCATATTTAAAGGAGATGGCTTAACCAAAGATGCCCTGGGAAGAAAGGAGATTCTGATTGAACATTAGGAAAAACTTTCTGACAGTAAGAGCTGCATGACAAAATAGCTTTCTGAGAAAATAGAACTGCAACACCTTTGAAATCAACACCTATATGAATTTTGTTCTGCAGTTCTCTATTCAACCTATGTTTACATAAGCACATACCTATATTGGGGGAAAGTGTGCCTAAAAATGAACGTATTAGTAATAATTGCATACAAAATGCATTGCAACAGGGAAAACTGCTTGCAAAAATGTGCTAATTGAGACATATTCAAACTAAAATGCTGGTTAGAAAAAGATCACTTCAGAAATGTGGGGACTGGAATGTAAGACTGCAGGGAAAATAAGAAATGGGGGGGGGAACCAAAATTGACATACCCTTCCATGCCTACTTCCAGATTACGGACCGACAACAACACGTCTCCCATTGTTGACCCAGCTGCAGACGTTGGAGCACATGTATTTCTCAGAGAAAGCAAGCAGAATATTAAAAATCCAGAAGCTGGCAAGAAAAGTGTAAGGCACATGCAAACCCTTTGTTTTGCCTTTAAATTAAAATAAAAATTAAACCCAAATAGCATGTAATTGATTTTAATGTAGCTTTTTAAAAAATGGGTGATGGGGAAAAGAAGGTCTTTTTCAGCAAATATACTATTGATTAACTGATATTTAGACTCTGGAGGCATCACTTTTCATAGTGCACCATAAGCATTTAAAAATACTACAAGGAATTAATTGCATGAACCCCCCCCCTCCCTTTTTTCTGGCACTGTGCTCTGAGATGGCTTATCAGGTTTTTTTTATTAATATTAATGAGCAGAATTAGCACCAAAGATCAGGGATCCGTGATAGCTCGAAGAACCTGCAAGGACCCCGTGGCCTCCTACGGTTTATTATTTTTTAATCAAAATAGCTGACTTGAAGGCAGGGAAATGAAAGAACTGAGTCTTTTTATGATTCTACAACGATTCAAATTAAAATGATCTATACTTGCATAATTCCAACAAACCATTTTGTGCTAGTTAAAAACAGTTAAAATGGCATAAAGGCATGATTTAAGGGCTGTCGTGCTTGCTTCTTAATGAATGGTTTATTTTATGTGGCATTCTCAGCTCTCCCGTACAGACAAGCAGAGGCATGAACCACGGATCGCGATGATCACAGAATCATAGGATTATAGAGCTGGAAGTGAACTCAAGGGTCATCTAGTCCAACCCACCACAGTGCAGGAATTACAGCTGAAGTAATATATTTGAAGATAGCTATGTTCTACAACCATTGTCTATCTATGTTCTACCTCATCTGTAGGAGGCAGCAAGCCTCTCAATGCCAGTTGCTCGGAAAGGCAAGTGGAGAGGGCGCTGTTCAACTCAGGTTGTGCTTTTGTGATTCCCACTGGAGGACTTGAGACGGGAAAAACAGGACCCGGGTTCCACAGCACTCTCTCTACTGATCATTCACAGCAATTGGCATTCAGAGGCATATTGGTTCCAACAGAGGGGGCAGAACATAGCTATCTTCTACAAGCATTGTCTATACCCACTGGGGCATCCGATTGGTCACTGTGAAAATAGGATGCCCGATGGGATGAACCATTGGCCTGATCCAGCTTCAGTGCACTTCTTATGTTCTTAAATTTGGGTGGCGGAGCAGGGAGTGAACCCAGCTGGGTATTTGAACCCTGGTCTCCCAGGTCCTAGCCCGACACTCCAACCACTACACCACACTGGTTTAAACTCTTATTTTGGGGATGGGGAACCTTAGGCTATTTTTATCCCTCAGTATTATGTTCTCACCTGGGGACTGGGTGCCCAATGTGGCCCTCCAGGCCTCTCTAGTTGGCCCTTGGAGCCCTCCACAGGGCACACGAGTATTTTTTTGCATGGTTGAAAAGTCCCCTTGAACTCTAATGCCTTCTGCTTCTCTGAATGAAGGATTGAAGAGTGTGCATGGAAACCAGTCTACTATAAAATTTGAATTTGATGTTTTGGCCACTTTTGCCTCTAGCCCCACCAACTACTGGACTATGGCCCTCAGAAGAGAATGTGGCCCTCAGGTTGAAGGATGCTATCCCCCCCCCACTTCACAATCCTAATAAGTTCAAACCTGGAAGTGTTGCCTAGATCCCAGCTATGGATATATTGTGTGTGTGTGTGTATGTGTGTGTGTGTGTGTGTGTGTGTGTGTTTTACAGCATCTTTTATCTTACTTTTACCATTGTCCAGAAAGACTTTTTTTGATATGCAGATTCTCAGCTCCCCATTTGAGGTATGTCAAAGTACATCAGTCTTTATCGCTTTTTGACAAATCCTGAAAGAACACCAACCATGGATTGCAAAGTGTGGTTCAAACACATACAACTGACCCATAATCCCCTCAACATTGAAATACACTGCCATTGTGTTTTCAGAAGCTCAAATCCATGGATCATCAATGAGGTGGATGGCATCATTTCTTCAAAGAGTTTGCAATCCATTGTATCACAAGAGGCATTTGAAGAAACAATGGATTTTTCAACATGGTGCAGCTTCAATTGCATACTAAACACCTCAGTCAGAGGTGTTCACACAAAAATAATAATATATGAACAAATGCTAAGAATAGGGCTGTGACATTTTTTAACAGGGTTCAATGTTGGGTGTGATATGGCTGATATACACTTAAAAAAAAAATGAAGGTTCATCATTCCATTTCATATGAACTTTTCTAATTGTGAAAATGAAATTGCAATAAATAAATAAATAAATCTTGGGCTGTCTTTGCATTACAGATTATTGCTACTTATTAATTTAAACACCACTACATGCCTAAAAGGTTTTTAAGTATTTTGGGGGTGGAGGGGAAGGTATAAAAACCAGTTAAAGGTTAAAGGGCCGCAGAAGTACCAGTCGTGATCGACTCTGGGATTGCAATGCTCATCTCGCGTTATTGGCCGAGGGAGCCAGTCTACAGCTTCCAGGTCATGTGGCCAGCATGAAAAAGCCACTTCTGGCAAACCAGAGCAGCACACGGAAATGCCGTTTACCTTCCTGCTGTAGCGGTACCTATTTATCTACTTGCACTTTGATGTGCTTTCGAACTGCCAGGTTGGCAGGAGCTGGGACCGAGCAACTGGAGCTCACCCCATTGCAGGGATTCGAACCGCCGACCTTCTGATCGGCAAGCCCTAGGCTCTGTGGTTTAACCCACAGTGCCACCAGTTAGGCAAACCTTAAAATATAATGAATAATTAAAAATAGTAAAACAATCCCATCAAAATGCTAAAATATTAACATCCATAATTGAAATATGCAATAAAACTGTTAATCATTTAAAACTGGAGACTCAGTTCAAGGAAAAGCCTTTATAAACCAACAGAATGCCAATATAGATGGGGGTCTCTCATATTTCAGTGTCATCACTGGAAACGTCTGCCTCTCCTTCACCACAAGCTGATATAATCACTTGGCTGCAGTAAGACTAATGAATTCCCTATAGCACTCTGGTATTTTGGTGTCTCATGTCCTGTCTGTCCTGGCTTCCAATTAGGGTGCCACAAATCTTTGTGGTTAATCCAAACCTAATACCCACCAGAGTTAGGAAAGCTGCTCACCCCACATCCCAGCTCAGCAGGAGATACACCGGCCTAAATCTCTTACCCTGGCTAAGTCAGGGTTTGGCTGATGCTCAGGGTTCAGTCAGCCAGCTGAGTTGAAACCAGAAGATTTTACATTGGTGTAAGCCCCGAAAAATGAGTGTTCTGGGGGAGTGGTAGGGGCTGAAATGAGCAGGAGGACTCGCAATGGATCTTAAGCAGGTGTAGGTTCTACCAGCTTCCTACACTTGAGATTGCTCCATAAACACAGCATCTCACACTGCCCATGTAGAAGGTCCATGAAGTTGAAGATTGAAGGTGACGTGGAACATAGGAAGCTGCTTTCTAATTGCTAGTCAGCAGATCTCCAAGGTTTCAGACAGGGAGACCTTCCTAGTCTTTCATACCTGCCCCCAATATCATCATCACCATCATCATGGGGGGGATTCTTTTCTCATTATTTGATTAAGAATGGTTAGGGCAGGCACCCCCAAACTTCGGCCCTCCAGATGTTTTGAGGTACAATTCCCATCTTCCCAAGCCACTGGTCCTGTTAGCTAGGGATCATGGGAGTTGTAGGCCAAAACATCTGGAGGGCCGCAGTTTGGGGATGCCTGGGTTAGGGGTAGGTAAGAATAGAGGATAAATGTTCAGCAAAGCACTAATCAATGTTACTAGGATTGAATATTGTTAACTGACCTATTGGTATGTTTCACGGTCATGGAAACTGTTGATGCGTCTTAAACGAATTGCAGCTGAAACCTCAGTGGTATAATGTTAGTGTAATTGTATTTGATCTGGCTGTTGTACAATTGCACCTGTATCGTCTTCTGTAAGTACTTTTTGTACCATTAATTAATGGAAAATGCAGACCATTACTCAATAATCACATAAAACATCATCTCTCTTTTTGGGGGGAGGATGCTGTTGTTTCTTCTGCCTGACACCCAGGGCCGGCCCTACAGCCAGGCTGGGTGGTACAGCAGCCGCACTGGGAAACAGGGCAGGGGGGCGCCGGAGGGATCAATTGCACCACGGCGCCAGGGCGCCAGATATACTTAAGACGGCCCTGCTGATACCAACCCACTGGCCAATCCTTCCCCCTACCCCCTGCCAGGGTTAGTTGCAAAATAATAATAATAAAGGAGCCCAGCCAATCAGGAATCACATTGTGAGCATCAAAATGCTACATGTAACTTGCCCCACACTGCAATTTAAATGAGAGATGCAAACTTATTTGTATTTTATTTTTTGGCAAAAGGTAGTGGGGGGGGGTTGGGGTCAGAGAAGAGCTTTGTCTGTGGGGAGGGGAGGGGAGGGGAGGGGGAGCTGACAAAAAATGTTGAGGAATACAGTTTATAGTTTCGCCTCAAGCCAAGTCGCTTAATATGTTCACAGCAAGCTCGCAGTCTTCAGGGATTAGTGGACAGAAAGCACCCCAGCCCCTCTTTCTCCTTTCAGAAATTAACCACTGCCTCAGCTATTTCGGAGAAATCGGGCTTGCCTTTAAACTTTTCTAAACTGAAATAACGTAGCAGCAGCAAGCATGCATTCAGGAGCCGGGAGTATTATTTTAATTCTCAAAGGCATTACTACTTCCCATTATGGACTGTAATGGCAAGCAATTTTGTGTGTGTTATGTCAGATTGCTAGGCAGTGCAATTTGGGTAGTTTCATAGACTGATGGATTCGAAAGCCAAAAGGGACCATTATCAACATCTCGGGTGACCTCCCTTGTAACACAGGTCATAAAAATTCACCTAGTAATTTCTGGGTCAAGCCCAGACTGACCTCGAGGTTAAACTTTAGTAAAGCTGCTTTAAAAAAAAAAGTTCCCTTTCCGAATTACAATAAAGGATTGTTCGGCTGCCGCTGTAGAGCTGTTGTGTTTGCCTTTGCAAAATGGCTTCGGTGAACTGCCTTTTTTTAAAATAAAAAAATCCACAAAAGAAATTTGCTGTGGGACTGTGAGCATGATTGGAAAGCCTGAAGAGATCTCCCCCCTCCCCCCCCTTTTTGTCTCAGCTGGTGGATTTTTTGGCTGACCTACAATAGACTTCCTCCCCCCCCCCGAATATATGAGTTTATAATGGAAAAGCTGACATCTCCAGAAATGGCCCCAGTGGCCAATCCTCTGATACAGTCACATTATGCCAGGTTTGCAAAAATACATATTATTTAAAGGCTGGATTTACTGTTTGGCAGCCCACGAGCCCGGTAATACCTTGCATAAATGATTGTCTTTGGGTAACGTTTGCATGCCTGTGTAACAATATGTAAATGTGACACTTCCCCTCTTGGAAAACTCTGAACTCCCTAATGAGCCAAAGGGCCAAACATGCAAATCGAGTCCATGATTCACGCCCCTGCCTCTCGTTTAATTTCTCCAAATACATTTTTGCATTCTGATTATGCTACCCAAAGAAAAAAGGGAAAGAAAAAAAGAATGCAGGCAGAGCGGAGGGGAAAAAATAGAAGGGCGCAAAGAACTGATTTTTTCATATGAAAGAGTGTGATTTAGTTTAATCATTTGGGAACGGCAAACAATGGCAAACATAGGCTTCTGATGTCTCCCAGGTATGCAAAAGCTGTTTGTAAAAATAAAAATAAAAAAATTAAATTACATTTCCAGTAATGGCAGAGCTTAGGCAAGGCAAGATTATACATGGTGCAACTAGGTTAAAAAAATAAAAAGGTAAAGGACCCCTGGACGGTTAAGTGCAGTCATATGAGACTGTGGGGTTGTGGCGCTCATCTCGCTTTCAGGCCAAGGGAGCTGGCGTTTGTCCACAGACAGCTTTCCAGATCATGTGGCCAGCATGACCATACCGCTTTTGATCGGCAAGCCCAAGAGTCTCAGTGGTTTAGACCACAGCGCCACCCGTGTCCCTATGGTGCAACTAAAACAATTCACAAGAGCACAAACCTGCAAAAGGGCCCAGTGTCTGAGCTTTTATTGTATTTATTTTATTTTTTAAAAGTAAGTCTCTAGCCCTCATGGAAGGAAGGCTTTAATCCAAAATATGCAGTGTGCCAACCTGACCGCAGATACAATTTTCCTGAAGTTAGGGGCACAAATTCCTTCTTGGAGAGCACTTTCAGAAGTCAGAAGGGCCCCTCCTCTTCCATTCTGTCTGTGAAGTAGATGAGCAACTTGAATACAATAAAGTCTGTCTCTTCTTCCACTCAAAAGGCATCAAATGTTTATAGCGGCATAGTATGACAATCACAGCCCCTTCCTTGCCTACTCTGAGAAGCAGGAAGCACCAGCAGTCCGAATATTAGCTCACATCCCTTCCTGTCCTGAACGTAGGTATGCATTTCACACAGGCATCCTGACCTCCCATCTCACTCTCTCCAGCCATGCTGACTTCTATCCTTGCATGGCTTAGCCTTCCTCCTCAGCAGCAAGCTTTAGTACCGTATTTGTGCTTGTGCATGTACTTGTGTGTTTATGTGTGCATTTTTATACATTCTGTGACATCATGGCAGCTCAACAAATGATGGAAGAGGAGGGTTTGGGAGAGGTGATCGGCAATCGGCAATCAGCAGACTTAGCTTGTTTTAGATATAAGGTTGTTGCAGATTCAAGCAGAAAGCCACAGAAAGATGGAACACTAAACTGCTTATCCTCCTCCGCTATCACAAACCTTGTGCAAAGTGAGCTAGCTCCTCGAGGATGCTATTATAGCCTCTTTACGTGAAAAGCGGGCAGGTTTTCTTGTAATACTTACAATCAAAAATGCCACCTCTTTGGGTTTTCATTTTATCATAGGTTTGGAAAATATTACCAATATTTGCGTGTGTGTGCATGGGAAGGTGGGTTTTGGGGGGTGAGGAGGGATTAGGGTGGGGGAAAAGAATTTAATTGACAGATAAAAAGGATGTAGAAAGGGTAATTTCATTTTCCATCAGAAGAAGTGAGGTTTTATGCTAGGAATTAAATTAACAGCACATGAAATTGGCTTTTTCGTAAGTTCATATATATTTTTTAAACTCCCCCCCTCTTTTTCAGTGAAAATAGAAAAAAAGGGGCAGGAGAGAGACCCCAAACGAAGGTAGAATCATAAAATGGTGACGACAAGGAACAAAGACAATGAAACGACTGTAAAACTTCTACGGCGCTGAGTTTCTTTGCTGGTTTCCCATTTGCTCTGCACTTTCCACTGGCAAAATAGTAAAAAAAGTTATGCTTATAAATGTTCCTTGATTTTGTTGTGTGATGTTCAGTTTTTCAATCCCAGCTGCTTCTCAGCTTATCTCCCCCCCCCAGAAAACACTTCCACTCTTCCTAGTTTGTTTATAGCTTGTCGCCTGCAGGCTGTGATTTATTATTCCCATTGCTATGTCTATACAGTAGAGATGTAAGGAGGCAGAAGTTTATGTCCTGTCCTGTGTTCATCGCAATCAGCGGCTGTTTTGTTCTGCTGCAATTTGGCTTCCGCTAAAAACTCTGTTCATCTCATTGTTGGCTATGGTCAAAGCTAAAGGAATCAATTGCATAATCAATTTCAATGCATTTCAGCAGAAGGGAGATGCCAAAATCATAATAATAATAATAATAATAATAATAATAATAATAATAATAATAATAATAATGGTTGTGTCACAGGCGCGGTAGCGGCTACTCTAGAGTAAAGACTCCTCACGATGTTGCCTTTTCATGCTTTTATTTAGTGAAAGCTATTTACAGTGCAGAGTCAGTACTATGTACATGTTGTCAGTCTGGGTCAGAACCTCCGAATGGGGGTTCCCGCATTTTCCTCCAGCAAAGTAGCCTGGGAACATTGAATCTCCGCCCCCGCCGCTTTTTGCGCAATTCCGGCGTTGGCGGGAGCGGTCTTCTGGTCGTGCTTTCCCTGCTTCCCATTTCCTCTCCTGAGCGGAGAAATGGCTCTGATACCCTACCTGAGCCATGCCCTCTACTTCCTGATTCCCCGCTGGAGACATCCCCCTCCCCGCTCCCACTGGCGCTGGGAGATGAGCTTGAGCTTAAGAGGGGAGGAGGCTGCCTGTAGCTGCTCTCCCTCGCAGGTTGCCTAATGGTTGCAGACTGAACCAACAACCATGATAGCAGATACTGCAATTCACCCACATGATTTCTCTTTTTGACCTTCACTGGACAAGCAGATTGTGGAAATTTTCACTTATGTTTCCATTTCTGATGCAATTCTCCAACATCCCTACTATAGAGATTGAAATATAAAGCACACAGAAACTTCATTTCTTGGGCATATATGTTGGAATATCAATACGGTGGTACCTCGGTTTGAGTACACAATTGGTTCCAGATGTCTGTACTTAACCTGAAGCGTACTTAACCTGAAGCGAACTTTCCCATTGAAAGTAATGGAAAGTGGATTAATCCATTCCAGACGGGTCCGCGGAGTACCTAAACGGAAAGTACTCAAACCAAAGCGTACTTAAACCGAGGTATGACTGTATGCCAGGGCCAGCTCTAGGCCCGCCCCCGGTGGCGCGGGGCGCCAGGCCACCAGGGGTGCTGCTGCGCCCGCTGAGAGGTGCGGCTAAGGCTGCCCCAGGCTTCAGGCTGCTCTCCGGAGGTGTGCTGGCCTGGGGCCGCCGCTGCCGCGCACAGGGGCGTCGCAACAGGGCGCCGAACCCAGGGCCGGCCCTACGACAGGCTGGGTGGCGCAGTGCAGCTGCACCCGCCCGCGTGCCCGCCGCACTGGGAAACGGGGCGGGGGGGGCAGGGCGCCGGAGGGATCCGTCGCACCAGGGTGCCGGGCATGCTTAAGACGGCCCTGTTGTATGCATGTATTTCCACTCTGTCATCAGTGCTTAACGTTTATTTTCTGGATTGTTCAATTTGTAACCTGCCCTTCAGCAGTGACGATCCCAGGGTGGTTTACAAAAGAAATTAAAAACAATACAGCAAAATGCCTCTTTGTTTCCTGTAACACAAGGACTCTATCTATCTTCAGTTTCTATTCAGGTGGTTAGCTGACCATATTCTGTGATAAATGCATTATAGGGTGAGGGTGTACAACCAAGCCCAAACTCATGGTCTGTGGACAAATATATTCAGGTCTTTACACATTTAGCATGAGAGTCTAAAGAGTTACCCTGACCAAATTCCTAGAATCATAGAATTGTGGGATTGGAAGGGACCCTGAGTGTCCTCTAGTCCACCCCCCTGCAATGCAAGAATCTCAACTAAAGCATTCAGGACAGGTGGCCATCCAAGCTCTGTCAAAAAACCTGAATAATAATAATAATAATAATAATAATAATAATAATAATAATAATAATAATAATAAATTTATAACCCGCCCATCTATCTGGCTGGGTTTCCCCAGCCACTCTGGGCGGCTTCCAACAGAAAAATAAAACACAGTAATCGATTAAACATTAAAAGTAGTTGTTTTCCTCTTTGACATCTGATGGGAGGGCGTTCCACAGGGCGGGCGCCACCACCAAGAAGGTCCTCTGCCTAGTTCCCTGCAACTTGGCTTCTCACAACGAGGGAACCGCCAGAAGGCCCTCGGTGCTGGACCTCAGTGTCCAGGCAGAACGATGGAGGTGGAGATGCTCCTTCAGGTATACTGGACCGAGGCCATTTAGGGCTTTAAAGGTCAGCACCAACAGTTTGAATTGTGCTCGGAAACATACTGGGAGCCAATGTAGATCTTTCAAGACCGGTGTTATGTGGTCTTGGCGGCCGCTCCCAGTTACCAGTCTAGCTGCCGCATTCTGGATTAGTTGTAGTTTCCGGGTCACCTTCAAAGGTAGCCCCACGTAGAGCGCATTGCAGGAGATAACTTGAGCATGCACCACTCTGGTGAGACAGTCTGCAGGCAGGTAGGGTCTCAGCCTGCGTACCAGATGGAGCTGATAGACAGCTGCCCTGGACACAGAATTGACCTGCGCCTCCATGGACAGCTGTGAGTCCAAAATGACTCCCAGGCTGCGCTCCTGGTCCTCCAGTGGCACAGTTACCCCATTCAGAACCAGGGAATCCTCCACACCAGTGAATGAGAGTCCACCATCTTCTGTTCCATTGTCAAATAGCTCTTGCCGTCAGAAAGTTCTTCCTGATGTTGAGACAGAACCTCCTTTGTCCCAAAACATGACCTCCTGAGTAATTTTTATGGGTATGGGAGCAAAAGCTCTGTGTCCCAAAATACTTGAATCACTCCACCCTTGAATGCCAATTTTCCTTCCTTGCCTCCTCCCTGTTGTTGAAAGTTGCAGATCATTTAGCATTTCCCCTCTCTGACATAAAAGTGCATTAGGAAGATGCAGCGTAATTCATTAAAATGTATTAAAGGAACAAAGGATAGGATTATTTTTCTTCTTCTCTTTTAATTCCAGGGGCACCAGTGGGGTATTTAATATGGGTTAAACCGCGTTCAAAGCTCTTTTCATTAGACATTTAACATCAGTGACGCAGAGCTTAATCAGCACATACTATTTCGGGGCTCTGGGTTGGAGAATTTGGACTGTGCATTATGATTTAAGGATTCCTTTGTTTATTTTTCATTGCAGGAGGAATATTCATTTTATGCTTTTAGTTTGTGTGTCCACACCAAAAGTATATTATTATTATTATTATTATTATTATTATTATTATTATTATTATTATTCACTTCGGTGGCATTTCTGGGAGTTGTTATAAGAATTCTAAGGTCTCAGATACAGAATAAATATTCATAAACACACACATATCTAAACACACATATATCTAAATATATTAAAAATGTGTCTGAAATAGTAAGGGAGTCTAAAATAGTAAGGGAGAGCAATCCTGAAGCCATTTTGACTCTCCCAGTGACCTCAAATATCCCTTTTCAGTAAGGGACGCAAATGGGGGAAAGCTTTCCCATTGTCTTTTCACTTACAAATCCTGTCTGAAGGTCGTATTTGTGTATGAATAGGGTGAGCCTGTGACCTGGATCCAGGAACTAAAGTATTAACCATCACAAAAGAATGGCCAGGCTACCCAGGTAATGCAATCAGCGACCATTATCAGGTACCCTGGCAGACAAGATTTCTGCTGTAGACAGCCTCCTATGACGTATGTATGATGATTTTTGGGTAGTTTTTGGCTAAGGGGGTTGGGCAATGTCAAAAGTCTTTAAAGTTTCCCCGCACACTTTTGCTCAGGGTCTCTCCCTCCTTGGAATAAGGGAAGGAAACTTTATTACAACAGACAAATAAATATTTATCTTGCTTTCCACTGGATCCAGTCTCCATCCAGTTTTCTCTGACCGATCATGGATTTAGGGGACGCAGAGTCCCATTGTGGAGTTGGGCAGCAAAAGGCAAACCCCAATTCTTACATCAGAGTCGATGGAGTAGAAAAAAATCCCCAAAGTCTTGACATCTCTATTTTCTATTCTTATTTTTGTAAGGTTTTTTTTAAAAGTACCTTTCTTCAGTGCCTTAGTGAACATAGCTTCAGTCTTTCATGCTACTTTTTTTCCTATGGGGTGGGAGAGGGAAGGTTTATTTTGTTTCTTTGAATGACCATTTCCTTCCGCATTCAGTCACATCTTCATCTCACAAATTCACCTAGATTCAGTTTAAATGGGAATGGAAAGAGGATGTTATCTTGTGGCAAGCTCAGAGCGGAAAAGCTGGAGCATCTCGCAAAATGGTCTATTTTTGTACCGTTTAACAGTCGTCTAAGAGTAATTCAGTCACCACTTAAACAGTACCTGGGGTAACTGCACACACTTCTGCTGTTCCGTCAGAGATGATTACAGCAAATTAAACGGCTGTCGAGGCAAATGGAGATTCCATTTTAAGGATCTTTATCAAAATGTTAAAGAATGATAATATTCAAAAGAGCCTGCATTCCCATTTATGTTTGCCGTTAGCAGCACGGGTGATTACTCGCTGTTGCAAAATAAAACACACATTGCTTTCCCTCCCACCCAATCACCTTTACCTCTTGCTTCTATCTTTGTGCAAAGCAGTATCTTTTCCCTTATCCTGAAACACGCTTATCGGAAGAAAGAGAAGACAAGGAAGAATCTAGCAACAGCATTTGTTTGGTACTGAGGTGGGAAAACATTTAGGGCAGCAGAAGGAGATAACCCCATTGTATAAGATCCTAGACCTTGTTGTTCTGGGAGAAGTTTGAAAGACAGTATGAGCATATCTTGAAAGCAACCTCGGGTTCCTCCAGTTTGGCAAACGGAAAAATTTGTAGGAAGGACGTGTCGCCTTACAAGTTGGAAACTGTGCATCAAAAGTGATCCCATTTTGGAATGCCAACTCAGAATAGCAACCATTTTGTCTAGCAAATGTTCATGAACGAGAAGACCAAGTCTGGAGTCTTGCCTCAGTTGATCTGACAATCTGAACTTCTTTATACTCCATCCAGTCCTGGAGTTGAGACAATGCAGGAAAGAAGAGTTGGTGAGAGATTGTGATAGAAAACCTTAGTGACCAACCACAAGCATGATGCAAAGGTCAGCAATCTGCACCCCATGAACTATAAGTGTTTCTTATTGTAATTTAAGCAAGTGTCAAGGTGGGGGAACTGGAGGGAGGGAGCGAGAAAGAGAAAGAGAAAGAGAGAAGAGAGAGACTTCCATTTTTAGCTCTGCATATGCCCACCATGCAACCCCCAACAGATTAACCCCAGGGGAATGCATCACACTGCCGGGGGGGGGGTTAAAAGTTATCCCAACCTGTACCTCTGACACATCAGGTTGTGTGTGGAATGCAGGGGGGGCAGCAAAAGTAACAACCCTTATGGGGTTCTTCCTGTAAGGTGAAGGATCATGAAATTGTTCTGCTGTGTTCTATTCCTTACTTGTCATATCATTGGAGAGTAGTTTATAAATGTGGAACTGATCTGTAGTCCAAAACGCTTCATCTGTATGGAGGAAACTCTGGGATTAAGGTTTATATTTGTCAAAAATATAACAACATGGAGCTCCTCTTGATTATCAGGGGATCCATTCCTGGAGTATGCACAGAGAAAAGTCCAATGTGTGTGTGTGTGTGTGGGTGCGTGCATATCTGTATATGTAGATTAAAGCCTTGTAATCTCAACCCCCTGACATAGCTTTCATTGTCAAAAATGCCCACCAGGCACACACACACACCCATGACTCCCAAGCTGAGCCTCCAGCCTTCCGGCAAAAAGTCCACTCAGGGAGTCATGGGGGTGGGGGCGCCAAGTGGCACCCCCCGCCGCCGCGGCAAGTGGGCTTTGGGACTTTGGAGTTGGAGGCGTGCAGCTTTGGAGTCGCTGGGGGGGCGGCGATACCCCGCCACGTAGCGATGCATGCGTTACGTTGCGATGATGCCCCCCCTCCCCCACGGGTGCATGGCAATTTGCCGCCCTGGGTGTCACTACGCCGCTGCCACCAGGCTATGTCTTATTTATCTGTTGTCCTTCACTGCCACTTGTTTTGTGGACTTGTAGATCTGTTTGCTTTATGTATATGGAACATAGGAAGTCACCTTTCACCAAGACATACCTTTGGTCCATCTGGTTTACTACTGTCAAGAATGTCCCAGGGCCTTCCTGTTCCCACCTGCATAGAACATGCATAACGTAGTACAGAGCTGCAGATCTCCTGCAAGAAGGAGTCAAGTTAAGGATGTGGCAAATGAGCAGCCAACCTGGCAGGAAGCCTGTAAAATGGCAGAAGAGTGAGTGAGCTCTCAGCAGACGAGGGACAGTCCTTTCTGCTGTCTGCGAGAGACAGATCTGCACCATACAGAGCCCATATTTCTTCAGTGTGATGAAGTATTGGTCCTATAGAGGAGCAGCTGACCGGTGTGGCAGAGGCGATGGCTTCTTCATCAAATTTCTGAACGTTTGCCAGTCTTGTTTGAATTTTATTGCTCTCCAAAATTGGAAGATAAGGTTGTAATTAGCTGTTTCCCCATCAGTCTCCATTCTACCTCTCTAAGCAATCTTTGGGTAATGATCCTAGCCCTCCCTCCTACAACTTTGGGGACATTTCAGAGCCAAATATTAAGCCAGCAGTTATGAAAGTGTGCTCAACCACCTGTTCTCTTGACCCAGGGCTGACCCAGTTAACAAAAGGCCGCATATCTCAATTAGTCCGACGGAACCCATCGATTGCCACCGCGTAATGAAGGCAGGCTGGCCATTTCTCTTTCCCCTAAAATCTAGACAGCACAAGATGGCAGTCAGATGCTACCCTGTTTAAAAATTCGGACACATCCAGAGAGTCATAATCGAGGGCTGGTTTGGACACTGCAGCATAAGCAAGAACGGTGTATTGCAAAAGGCCACCATACACTTTTGCTTACTCACTAAGAATGTCACATATCACTCTCAGACAAACAGTGAGATACAGACTCATAAATGAGCTCTTGGAGGATGGAGGAATTAGTTTTGTGGTCCTCCTTCTCCAAGAAGAGGGATGTTCAGGGGATTCTTTGCAAAATGGAAGAGATGAGACTTTAGTAATCATTTCTTTGTTGTCTTTGACTCCGTTCTAAGTCTCCCTTTATTGCCTTTGGATGTTATAGACTTTACAAACTTCAAATATTTTTCCCCCTCCCTCTCTCTCTCTCATAACACCAGAACTCATGGACACCCAATGAAGCTGAATGTTGGAAGATTTAGGACAGATAAGATAAAGTCCTTCTTCATGCAGAATGTTTGTTTGTTTGTTTGTTTCATAAAAATTATAAAGTGCTGGATTGTATAAAAGAAAAACCCAAAAGGTAAAACAATAAATTGGAGAGAAAACCGCAACCATACTTTAAAATGTACAGAAGTACTAAAACAGATTAAAATTACCTCGACTTTCTAAACAACGATGTTTTTAGCAGGTACAGTGAAGGTGCCTGCTTCATCTCAGTAGGCAGGGAGTTCCAAGGAGTTTAGGTGCTGCCACACTAAATTATCAAGTTCTTAGAAATGTGGAATGGGTATTATGTGCTCTATGTGGGGCTGTCTTTGCAGGTGACCTGGAAACTACAACTAATCCAGAATGCGGAAGCTAGTCTGGTGACTGGGAGTGGCCGCCGAGACCACATAACACTGGTCCTGAAAGACCTACATTGGCTCCCAATATGTTTCCGAGCTCAATTCAAAGTGTTGGTCCTGACCTTTAAAGCCCTAAACAGCCTCGCCCCAGTATACTTGAAGAAGTGTCTCCACCCCTCTCATTCAGCCCAGACACTGAGGTCCATCTCCGAGGGCCTTCTGGCGGCTCCCTCACTGCAAGAAGTAAAGTTACAAGGAATCAGGCAGAGGGCCTTCTTGGTAGTGGTGTCCACCCTGTGGCCCATCAGAATGTAAGGAAATAAACAACCATCTGACTTTCAGAAGACATCTGAAGGCAGCCCTGTTTAGGGAAATTTTTAATGTTGGATTTTTAAAATCATATTATTATTATTATTATTATTATTATTATTATTATTATTATTATTATGCTGACCAGAGTTGCTGGGGAAACCCTGCCAAATCAGAGGGGTATAATTATTATTATTATTATTATTATTATTATTATTATTATTATTATTATTATTTTCTGCCAAGGAGTGTGGTGGAGTCTCCTTCTTTGGAGGTCTTTAAGCGGAGGCTTGACAGCAATCTGTCAGGAATGCTTTGATGGTGTTTTCTGCTTGGCAGGGGGTTGGACTGGATGGCCCTTGTGGCCTCTTCCGACTCTATGATTCTATGCTTCTGTTCATCGTAGTGCCAATTCTGCAGATCAAAGCCGTCAAGTGGGCAGATGTGGGGTAGGGCGGTTTCATAGGTAAACTGGTCTCAGGTTTCTAAGCGCTTTATATGCTAATAGTAACACCTTGAACTTGGCTCAGTAGTAAATTGGCAAACAGTGCAGATCTCTGAGCATGCACAGCCCTCTCTGTGCTCCATCCAGACAAGCAAGAGGCCTTATCAGAATTCAAGAACACATTGCACCCTGCCAAAATAATTCGGAATGTGAAGCAGGGCCAGAAATGGGTCTGAACTGGAGGAGGGTTCTGTGGGCCAAAGAGAAGCCTTAGAACAGGGGTAGGCAACCTACGATCCGGCCCAATCGCCTTCTCAATCCGGCCCACGGACAGTCCGGGAATCAGCATGTTTTTTACATGAGTAGAATGTGTGCTTTTATTTAAAATGCATCTCTGGGGTATTTGTGGGGCATAGGAATTTGTCCATTTCCCCCAAAAAAGTATAGTCTGGCCCACCACATGGTCTGAGGGAAAGTGGACCAGCCCATGGCTGAAAACAGTTGCTGACCCCTGCCTTAGAGGGCCACATCTATCCCCCCATGTCTGAGGTCCCCCCCCCCCGCTTCACAGGTACACCTGTCGCTCCCACTATGATTTTGGAGTAGTTTAAACAATAAAACACATTTAAGTTCTCATACCATTGCTGGCCATTAATACCAGTTAATTGCAATTATTAATTCGATGTCGGACCCGACCTGCAGGCTGCTGTTTTCAGCCTTCACTGTGTTTTCAATAGGCACTGCTTTGTGATGTCCAGCTTTTTTTAAAAAAAGTCCTCAACCCCTCCCCCACTATTTCTGGATCATATTGCTGTCTGATTACATCTGATAGCCCCATACACTGGCCAGAGCTTTCTGGGAGGTTATGGAACCATTTCCTTGGGGGAAATCCAGCTTTGTCAAATCAATATTAGCACCCCGTCCTTGCCATATATCCATACTATATTTGATACTAATATTAAAGGCCTGCCATCTTCTGACTTGGATGGTCTCCGTGGGCGTCAAGAGCTAGCACAAGTCTATCAAAAAAGGATTACAGGATTCGGGAGTTAGGGTTTGCATCAGGCAGATAAAACCCCTTTGCCTATGGTATCAACATTTACTTTAGCCAGGGATATTGTTTGCTAGATGACTCTAGCTTTTCTTCCTGAAGTGCTTGTGAAGGAAAAGAAAACAGCCCTGCCAAACAGTTTTTTCTTCAAGTCTCACACTACTCTGAAATATATATTTGTGCCTGCAGCCCAAATAGAGAGATAAGAAACATGAATTTGGATAAGGAGGACCACAACATCATATAATATTAGAATAGAGATTAGTAGCACCTCTAGTGGACAGACTACACACTTCACACACCAAAAGTCCCAGGATCAATCCCCAGAATCAACCCCTGTCTCAACCCCTGGAGAACCACTGCAGGTCACTGTAGACAATACTGAACTAGACAAACCAATGGTCTGACAGTACAGGGCAACTTCCTATGTTCCTATATAGGAACAGCTGGCCGAAGGAAGAACCAAAGGATATTCCCTCTTCACCCAATGTAGAATTATAGGACTGTAGTGTTGGAAGGGACCCCAGGGGTCATCCAATCCAATCCAATCCCCTGCAATGCAGAAATTTCAACTAAAGCATCAGTGATGGATGGCCACCCAACCTCTGCTTAACCGTACCCCACCCCCAAACATAGAAGAGTCCATCACCTTCCAAGGGAGTCCATTCCACTGTTCAACAGCTCTTACCATTGAAATGTACTTCCAGTTGTTCAATCAGAGTCTTATTCAATTTTTCATGTGACATCCCTTTAGATATTTGAAGATGACTATCATATCTCCTCGCAGTCATATCTCCTCTTGTCCAGGCTAAACATACCCAACTCCTTCAGCAATGTCTCATAACGCTTGGTTCCAGACCCTTGATCATCTTGGTTGTCATCCTTTGCACACATTCCACCTCGTCAATATTGTTCTTAAATTGTAGTCACCAGAACTGGGCAAAGTACTCCAGGTGTGATCTGACCAAGGCAAACTAGAGTGGAGATGCCAAGCTAACAGGGTGAGATTGTCATGTGGTAAGCTTACTTACACCATCCCAGCCATGTGTTGAAGCCAGGCCTAAGAAGCCAACTTAGGGAAAACCTAAAAACCGTGATGGTGACTCCCCAGTGTCACAGCTGCTATCCTTGCACGATTCCAAGGATGTCCAACTTCCAAGAGAACAAAAACAAAAACTGGCAGTGATCTGCCCATTGGATTGACCAAAGTTGTTGAGCTTTTTTGGGGGAGCCTTTACCAAAGTTGTTGTTGTTGTTGTTGTTGTTGTTGTTGTTGTTGTTTTGATCTATCCATCAGGATCATGTGACAGACCGGGATAGAAAAGGAATATCCCATGATCGACCAGTAAATCATGATCAACTTGTTGGACATCCCTGCTCTATTCTCTAACAGGGCCGGTGCTAGGGTTTTTTGCGCCCTAGGCGAGATCACCTTCTGCCCCCCCCCCAATAAAATAAAATAAAATACTTAAAAACTTAAAATAAAATAAAATAAAATAAAAATAATAAAAATAGAAATAGAAAAAAAATAAAAAGTAGAAAAAAAAAACAGCTGAGAGGCACAGGGAGGTGGAGCCTGAGGCCACCTCGCTGCGCCTGTCAGCTGTAGCCTGTAGAGCGGCTTCAAGCCGCTCTCCGGAGGCATGCACGTGCCTCAGGATAGCGGCCTGAAGCTGCTCTACAGCTGACAAGGGCAGCGAGGTGGCCTCAGGCTCACGCTCCTGCGCGCCTCTGGAGCTTCACAGGGGGAGGCGAGCCTGCCTGTCAGCTGTAGAGCTGCTTCAGGCCGCTATCCCGAGGCATGCACGTGCTTCTGTAGAGCGGCCTGAAGCCGCTCAGCACCGGGGGGCGGCGGGCGGCAGGCGGGCTGGCCAGCGCCCCCTCCATTCTGGCCCCCTAGGCAGCTGCCTAGGTTGCCTGAATGGATGCTCCGGCCCTGTTCTCTAAACGGACCATAAAGTTTCACAGACACCACCCTTGCCAATTCATTATGAATTAATCCAGTGAGGAAGTAGGGCAAGCATTACTTTTGTCCCCATGTGACCATACTGTGTTTAAAGGAAGCTGCTTTGTATACTGTCTGATGCCGTCTAACTCAGTATTCACTACAGTGGGTGGCAGCATTTCATCTGGCAGTCTCTCCCTAGCCCTAAACTGGAGGTGCCGGGGATTGAACCTGGAACTTCCTGCCTGCAATGTGGATGCTCAGCCACTGAACTATGACCCTTTCTTAAAGAGATAAGAACATAGGACACTGACTTATACTGAGTTAGACAGCTCAGTATTGTCTGGCAGCAGCTCAGCCGGGTTTCAGGCAGAAGTCATGACCAGTCCTAACTGGAGATGCCAGCATTGAACCTGGGATCTTGTGCATGCAATATGTATTCTCTGCTGTGGAGCTATAACCCTGTCCCATCCAAAAGAGCATTGGGAAAGAAAGAAAGGACCACCCTGTGTCATGCGTAAGTGCAGCTTGTGTTATTCAGTTTTGCTTTATGATGACTGTGATGGCACCCCACCTCCTTTGGGTTGCAGGAAAGAGGCGGGGGGGGCAGGGAAACAACACAAAAAATAGCCTATTGTGTCAAAACCCAATTCTTTCAGTTAGATAATAATCTGTGGACTCTTCCAGTGCATCGTTAAGTTAACGTGCAAATAAGCTGGTCAGCAGAAAGCATTCTTCAGCCTCCTTCTTGTTCAGGAATGTGCTCCTTCCTTGTTATTTGCAAATTATTGTGCTTTGAGTTGATTGTTTGTTGATTGTGCGTTGATAGTTTGTTTCCTCCAAGCCCAAGAACATTATTTGAATATGTAATTGGGAAACTGACAACGTGTTCTGCACTACAACAATTGTGTGTTTTGTTCCTCTGCAATGAAATGCTTTGAATAAAGCCAGCCGAGATTTATCAGAGCCACCAAAGGTATCTTGCCTTTTACATCTGTCTGTGCATGTCCCTTTCTGTAAGGGGGGGGGGGTCTTTTCTTTTTCTTCTTCTGAGGATTGGGCAGTCTGAAAAACCCACAAAGCAGGAGAAATTTCTGGTACTTTCTTTCTATCAAATCCCCTTGTTTATTTTACAGAACTGTTGGACTGGATGGATAAATAGCTTTTAAATTATTTTAGTCATTTATCTTGTGTTTCATGTTGTGCTTTTTTTAAAAAAAAAACTCACTGATGTTTTCACTATTTCTTTCTATGTGATTTTAATGTCTTCCTATTATATTTGGAAGGTACCCAGAGGGCCCCACATTGTGGGATGGGAATTATGATTTTAAAATAAACAAACACAACTACAGTTTCCTAATAAAGCAACTGCAGTGCTCTAAAATTTGGTGCTGCACCAAAACCTGTCCTCCAAATTTTGCAAGTTTTCTTTCTCAGCAAAATAAGTGCTTTAGAATTTAATTTGGTGTGGGGGTACAGTTTACTTTACCTTTGTGAAGTAGCCAACAGCAGAATGTATGTTTCCCCATTAAACATTTATTCAGCATTCTGCAGCCTCCCCAGCTGCCCACACTTCCTGATATGGAAAAAAATACCCATGTGAGGAATAACTTCATGGTCTCTCCCCCTGGCTTTAAGTATAGGAGACTGGGGAGGCTGACCACCAAGCCCCTGGCTCTCATTTATTTATTTATTTATTTATTTATTTATTTATTTATTTATTGGGAAAGCCATTCCTTTTAACTTAAAGATACCCCTGATTTTTTTAAAAAAAGGAAAATAAGTCTTAACATAAAAAGGGAATGCTGTTAAGAATATGGTAGGCAGCTTCTCCAGGCAAGAACACCATGAAGATAGCCTTCTTAAGAGTGTCACAGGGTATTTAGAAAGCACAGGCCCCTGGGAAATCTGCAGAATGGAGGTCACCTTGAAATATAGCCACAAGATTCCACCCACTCACCCGTCTCTCTCTTTCTCTCTCTCCCCTTTCTCTCTCCACACACATGTGTGTGCATTTATATACGCTTTCGGAAAATATTTGGGTTGGAGATCTGCTGAATGCAGCGTCAATTTTGAAGGTAAAAAAGAGATAAAGGTAAAGGACCCCTGGGTGGTTATGTCCAGTCAAAGGTGACTATGGGGTTGCGGCGCTCATCTTGCTTTCAGGTCGAGGGAGCTGGCGTTTGTCCACAGACAGCTTTCTGGGTCATGTGGCCAGCATGACTAAACCACTTCTGGTGCAATGGAACACCGTGAAGGAGGCCAGAGTGCATGGAAACACCGTTTACCTTCCCGCTGCAGCGCTACCTATTTATCTACTTGCACTGGCATGCTTTCGAACTGCTAGGTTGGCAGGAGCTAGGACAGCAGTGGGAGCTCACCCCATCACAGAGATTCGAACCGCCAACCTTCTGATTAGGAGGCTCAGTAGTTTAGACCACACCACCACCCGCATCCCTATTTTGAAGGCTAGCTACATTTCAGTTTGTGCATTGTTTGAAGAAGTTCAGATTTGGTGTGTTTGTACCTGATGTGAGATCATTGGATTTTCTAGCTCAGGAGATGTTCCACAATTCTTAGGTGATCTGGTTTCCTGCCCTGCTACACTTTGAAACTGGGCAATGAACCTGGGGTCTTCACATCAAGTGTCCTACCATGGAAATATATCTGTTCTTTCAACACAGATGCCATTTGAAACAATTTCCATGAGTCGGTTAGTGAGGTACAAACATCTAACTTGGGTTGATTTCTTTCATAGGATATTATCTCCTTCATAACATTCTATGCTTCAGTTGTGATGTCTAATGGAACCATTCTGCACCAGCCGATTCCACAGCCTCTTCCATCTTTCCAGACAAACCCATCACCACACCATCAAGGGGCAGTTTTCTTTCGTCTTCTTCCACCTCCCACAATCTTCTCTGTGTCAAGTGCCAACTGAGGTGGCCATAAATCATTTGCTGACCTGAGGCATTCAAAGGAAATTGCTGAATCACACCACTTAATTAAGTAAACAGGGCAACCTAACCAAAATAGCTCAGCTGGCTCTCTCTAGCTGGATTCTGAGTGGTGGCAAATATATGAAGCTACCTTATTCTTTTTTTTTTTTTAACATACTTTTTATTAACTTTACAAATTACAAAAAAACAAAAAAAACGGTACATACTTAAACCCCTTTTCCACCTCCTTCCTACCCACCCACATGGGTCCTCCCCTGCCACAGAAGTATCCCATGTTTGTGAACAGTCAGAAATGGTCCATTTTATGCTTGGATTTCTGTCCTCCTCCCCCTCCCCTGACCCCAAAGCCCCCCCCCTGCCACCAGGGAGCTCCAGCAAACCAGGGCAGTACGCAGGAGGACATCCATCCAACCATCTATTGTTATACCAAAAAAAGAGAAAAATAGAAATAGGAAAAAAAGGGGAAAAAGAAAGGGCGAAGAAAAAAAAGAAAAAGAAAAAAACAATACAAAACAGAAAAATTTTTCTTGCATTCATAGTTGAAAAACCATATTTTATGGGCTTCCCCTCCCCCCCTTCCCCGGTTTTCATCCCTTTTTTATCATCTGCAACAGTTTCTTACTTTATAAAAATACACCTTTGTATCTTATACAACTTATAAATCAATTGTTAACATTTTCATCTAATATTCAAATCACTGAAAATTCAAACTCCCATTTTCTCTTCCCGTGCCTAATTTTTTTTCTCCCTCTATAAGCCTCCATATTTTCACATTTTCCAAAATCCATTCACTTTTAAAACTATAACTATTCTCAATTTAACCTTACATCCCCGATTACCGGCTCCACCCCCCCCAATCCAGCAAATTCCAAAATCAGCAGACCAGTTATAAACCTGTTAATCCATCCTTATAATCACAACATCACTTTCCCTTCACCCCACCCCCTGTTTACAGTCTCTTGCCATCCAGGTCACCATACAGGACCCCTGAATTTCTTCTCTTCTCTGCATATTTTTTCCTTCTTCCCTGTGGGCGTTCTGGAGTTCCAATAATACCAATCGTGCCCCCCTCAAAGGCAGGGCACTCCATCCAACTTTTTGTAGAGTAGAGTCATCATTTTTTTCATGGTGTGTTTCATTTTGTGTTGAATCATCACAGTCCTCATCTTCATCTTTTCCTTCCCCATCATTGTCATTCTCACATTGCTCTTTTTCAGTGTCAAAAGCTTCATCTCCTAGAAAATCATATTCCGCCATCACCTCCTGAAATTTCTGCTGTAACTCCTGTCGTCGTGTCTCCTCTTGACATAACTCTATTCTTGTTTCCCACATTAAGGTCAAAACAGACCGCTGGAACTCAGGGGAACACTTTTTTGTTGACATATTTCAGTCCTGCCAAGGTCAAAACTTATCACTTGGGGTGGAATATGATCACAGTTTATCACAGTTTATTTTCTCGACTCCATTTTAACAAGCTGGCTGCATTCTTCAAGTCTTGTTAACAATAAAGTTCGAACTCACATTTCACAAGCACTTAAGCCAAAAAAGAAATTCCACAAAGTCCAGAAATACAAAGTGAAGTAAAAATTGACTTATAAATCCTGATCAACTCACTGGATTGCCTGGGCTGCCGGCTCCCGAGGGAAAGAAAGGTTTTTCTTAGGCTTTACCTCATTGCTGCAGGGCAGTCATAAACCACAGTCTCTCTCCCCTTTTCACCCTGCATCAAAGGGGATATTCTCTTTGATGCCTTTGAGGGATCCTTTTGAATTACAAATCTTCTGTTTATGGCTTCGGGTTTCTATTTACTGTCTCTTTGTTGCCGTGGGGGGGGGGTGGCTTCCTCTTTTCTCCCCTCTCTCCCAGACCAAATTGTTTTATAATCCAAATCGTGAGGTTACTTACAGTCTTTTCCAATCGTTTTATTTTCGGAAGAATCCAGCGCTCTCCGCCTTCGGCTTGAAGCTTCTCCCTGCTAGAATAACGTTGCCGCTCAAAATGGCCCCCGCGACTTCTACCCTCCTCGCTCCGGAGCTCTTATTAGAGCTAACCGAAGAGTTGGGGAGTCCGGATTGGGTCTGTGCCGAGCAAATTGCCCTCGGGACGCCCTTCCCGAGGTTCTAAGGGGCGCAGCGTTGCTCTCGCTGCCCTCCCCACTCCTAGCAGAGACGGGCCGTCTCGGAGACGAGACGAAACCCCGCCGATCGACGCTGGCGCTGAACCCGGAAGCCCGAAGCTACCTTATTCTTAATCAGATTCCCAGCCCATCTACCCCAGTGTCCCCTGCTCTGAATTGCAGCTGCTCTCCTCTCCCTCAGAAGTTTATTTTCCAGTCTTTCTCTAAGTGGATACCCAAGATCTGAATATAGGAATTTCTGCATGCAAAGGAAGGCGATGACCCTGGAGGTATGGGCCCTTCCCAGCAATTGCTGAGCTGTTCTCCATTCCCAAATACAGTCATACCTTGGTTTAAGTTGTTGTTGTTGTTTAGTCGTTTAGTCGTGTCCGACTCTTCGTGACCCCATGGACCATAGCACGCCAGGCACTCCTGTCTTGCACTGCCTCCCGCAGTTTGGTCAAACTCATGTTCGTAGCTTCGAGAACACTGTCCAACCATCTTGTCCTCTGTCGTCCCCTTCTCCTAGTGCCCTCAATCTTTCCCAACATCAGGGTCTTTTCCAAGGATTCTTCTCTTCTCATGAGGTGGCCAAAGTATTGGAGCCTCAGCTTCACGATCTGTCCTTCCAGGGAGCACTCAGGGCTGATTTCCTTAAGAATGGATAGGTTTGATCTTCTTGCAGTCCATGGGACTCTCAAGAGTCTCCTCCAGCACCATAATTCAAAAGCATCAATTCTTCGGCGATCAGCCTTCTCCAGGTTTAAGTATGCATCGGTTTGAGTATTTTCTGTTTAAGTACTCCGTGGACCTGTCTGGAATGGATTAATCCACTTTCCATTACTTTCAGTGGGAAAGTTCGCTTCAGGTTAAGTACGCTTCAGGTTAAGTACGGACTTCCGGAACCAATTGTGTTTGTAAACCGAGGTACCACTGTAATGCTCTCTGAATCAGCCCATTGAAATGCTTCTGCCATTCCTGGTGAACTTGCTTCTTATTATTTTCCCTTATCTCTTTCTCTCTTTCAGAAAAAGCATTTCAACACCAGCTCAAATGATGAATATTAAAGGTCTTCTAAAACACACACACACAAATATTAAATGCTGCTCAATGTACATGATCCAGCATGCTAAAATATCATCAGCATAGCTCACCTATTCTGGAGAAACCAGTCAAGAGGTTGCATTAAAAAGAAAGAAAGAAAGAAAGAAAGAAAGAAAGAAAGAAAGAAAGAAAGAAAGAAAGAAAGAAAGAAAGAAGAAACCAAATGCAAGAAGACAGAAGGATCGAGACCAATACTGGCACTCACCAGCTCCATATGAGACTCTCCCAACTCTTAGTTATGACAGTGTGAAAGAGAGAAACTGCATTGTAAACCAGCAGAGGGCATGAAATCTACAGAGGATGCTAAAGTGTTGAGTTAAGCCAGGTGTGGAGAACCTTTGATCCTCCAGATGTTGTTGAACTAAACTCCCATCAGCCTCAACAGACATGGCCAATTGCAAGGGCTGGTGGGAGTTGTAGTTCAGCAACATCTGGAGTGCCAAAGCTTCCCAACATAGGAGTTAAATGAAATACATTACTTTGTTCATGGGTGGAATGGCATATGGAAGGGAGGAGAGAAGAGAGGGGAAGCTCTGTTGCACAAGTGTAATTTTTTGTGCTGACAGGATGCATTAGTTAGATACCAGCCCAATCTCTTACATTTAGCTTATCTTTTGATGATCAGATCTTTCTAATGGAGATGGGCTAGGCTACAATGAGCTTCTGAGATCTTAAATATAACATTTTGAAAGCCAGAGGTTACATACAAAACGCCCACGTTGATCTGATCTCCTCTTCTCCCTGCTGTTGAAGCAGTGCCTCCCATCCCTTCACCAATCGCCCTGTTCTAATAGTTGACATTCTCTAAGTCTTACTCTTCTGGCAATCCCTTCTGGCATTCAAGGTGTTGTAGCCTGGAAAATTACAACAATGGCACCATGCCCTCTTCCAAACCGAAGAGGATGCTATTCAAAGTTCTTGGCAGATGAACAAGCTTCAGCCACCTGCTTGGAGGAGATCTCTTTCCCTGAACAATATCATCCTTGCAGTCATATTTCACACCTCTTTCCCCCCTAAATTCATCATGGTTGGCATGAAAGGCACACTGGAAGATATTGTGAAACTTTTTTTTTAAAGTGCTTTGATGAGAACAGCAAGAATTTCCCTGGAGTTTATCATATCTGGTACTTGTGCATTGGTAGTCAAGTGGTGTTGAGGATGTCATTCTCTGCTTCTTCCCAGTATGATATGTTCAATCTGGACCTAGGCAGGTTTTTTTCATTCCATTGTAAAAATTGATAAGATTCCTGGTTCCCTTTCATCCTGGGGGGGAAAAGTGATAAGTGGGGTGCTGCAGGGTTCTGTCCTGGGCCTGGTGTTCTTCAATATCTTTATAAATGACATGGTGTCAGGAATGAGCCAGCTCCGAGCAAAGGTTTGCAGCCAACTCAGAAAGCAGCCCGAAACAGTCAGGCTTAGATGTTAGTCAGGCAGAAGAGAGCTGGCAGCTGCAGACTTCAGCTCTTCCTGACCTTGATGGGCCAGCTGAAAAGGCAGTAGCTGAGAGCAAGCTAGAACACAGCCAAAGTTCATAGGAAGCACAAATAGAAGTGAATAGATTCAGAGACAGCCTCTCAGAACAGGAAGAGGGTGGAGCTGATCCACTAAGTCCGCAAAGTCTGCGAATGGGAGGGCTGCTAGATAGGAAGCAAAACAAGAGACATAAGGGTCATAAGTTCAATATCTTCTGTCAACACTGGAAGGAGTCTTCAGAAGGGTCATCTTGATTAATGATGCGGGTGGCTTTGTCAGAGCCATCTGGAGCTATCTGTTTTTTTGCAATAAATCCTCCTTTTTAATTACCTACACTTACTACATTATCAAGCTGGGAACCTGGACTCCCGACACATGGATAAAGGAATAGAGTGGATGCTCACCAAAACTGCAGGTGATACCAAACTGAGAGGGGTTGCTAATAAGTTAGAAAATAGAATCAGGATTCAAGGTGACCTTAACATGTTGGAGAACTGAAGCAAAACTAACAAAATTGGGTTCATTTTTGGAGGGGGAATTTAAGGTTGTTCACATAGGCAGGGATAACCAGGTGTAAAAATGTAAGATGGGGCACACCCTGGTTTGACAGCAGTAAACATAAGAAGGATCTTGGTGTTTTACTAGACCACAAGCTTAACATGTCTCAACAGTGTGTTGCAGCAGCAAGAAAACCTAAACCCTTTCTAGGCAGCATCAGCAAAACTATAGTGTCCAGATAATGGGAATTAATACTACTGCTCTTGGTCCAACCTCACCTGGAGGACTGTTTCCAGTTCTGGGAACCACAGTTTAAAACGATGTTGACAAGCTTGAATGTGTGTAGAGGAATGTGATCAATATGATCATGGGTCTATAAACAAAGACTTCTGAGGAACAGTTGAGGAGCTGGGCATGTTTAGCCTGGAGAAGACCAGACTGCTCATTCTCCTAGCTTCTGTATTCTGAACCGCTTGAAGTTTCTAAACACTTTGCAAATAATCCCTGATAGTAATCAAGCATGGATGTCACTAATTAGCAAAGTACTGCCCTTAATAAGGAGGTTCTGGTTTCAATTTCCTTGACTACTGGTCATGCATAGACCAGCCCTCCATGGATCTGTCTAAATTTCATTCATTTACATCATGGATTACCTCTAACATCTATATCCTTTTTAGACTTTAGAAGGGCAGAGCCTTTTGACAGATATATTTATTTGCACTTGTTCCTTATGTGTCCCAGCTGGTTTGGCAATCTGTTTTCTGCTCATCAGCTTAAAATGAATATATAAAAATATCTAAAATATTGGTATTATTTTTCTGTGATTTCTCTTCTGATCTGCATGTTTCCCCTGACTCTTCTCCCCCTCCCCTTTCTTTTGAAAGCCCTAATGAAGAGAATCAACTCAAATGTCAACATTTGCAATTCTGGAGCTCCGTTTAAGTAATAAAAATAATAATTAAAAGGGTAAAACCTTAGAGAGATTTCTTCATTTTATATGGTTTGCAAGATATGATACACATTCAAAAAAAGCCAGTAAAAGAATTAATTAGAAACAGCTAAAGCCCAACAAGCTATGCAAGTTAATGAAGCAGGGAAGGGAATGTCATTGTAGAGACCCAGAGCTACGGTGTGCTTGGATAATATATACTCCTGCCTTACTCTTCTAACTAAACCTCCTTTAATCTATCCTTCTTCTTTTTTTGAAAAATAAAATCAATGCTAATAACACTGATCTACTGAGGAATGACAGACAATGAATGTTAGAGGGGAGTTGAGCTTACTTAATGGTGACATATTGTATTCCCACTTTCCATGACCACTCTGAACATAGGAAGTTGCCTTATAAAAAACTTAGACTAGGGATCTATCTAGATGCTCTCTGGGGCTTCAGATGGGAGTCTCCCAGACCTCTCTTAGACCAGGAGATACAGGGGATTGAACCATAGCTGCCAAGTTTTCCCTTTTCTCGTGAGGAAGCCTATCCAGCATAAGGGAATTTCCCTTAAAAAAAGGGAGAACTTGGCAGCTATGGATTGAACCCAGGACCTTATTCATGCAAAGCAGATGCTCTGCCACTGAGTTACAGCCCTTCCTCTGAAAGGCAACACACTTTGACTGGATGCTTCATTTGTGTTCTCCTGTTAACCTCAGAACGGAGGGTCCATTGATATAACTGGCTGAATCAATGTCATGGACTGGCTGGATACAGAGGAGTGTCGAGGGGGGCCAGCTGGGGAACCCCCAGGGTAACAGCTCAGAGTCAGGGGATTGGTGGTAGGGTGGCAATGAGTGGTCGGAGTGCACTTCCCGGCCACTATTTTAAATTCTCCAATTCTTCCAGGAGCAGTCTTCATCGTTCTTGGTGGTAGCTCCATAAAATATGGGAAAGAGGCCATAGCTCATTGGTCGAGCATCTGATTTGCATGCAGGTTCCATCCCTGGCATCTCTAGGTAGGACTGAAATAGATTCTGCAATGGAAATCTTGAGGAGCAGCTGCTTGATGAACCAATGGCCTGACTCAATATCAAACAGCTGGCTACTTTCCTAAATTTACTCCCATTGACCAAAATGCCCCCCCCCCAGCTGTTTGGCATGGCTTGACTTGACAGCGGAAGTGGGCATTTTTGCTCATCAAAGATGGTGCCCTGGCTTTTTGCAACTGTTTCTTCACATCTCACTTTAGGTGAAATTTCAGTGGCCGCTCTACTCTAGAACGGACATGGTCAGATTGGGAGTGCATGGTTCAAGATGCTAGCCTAGAGATCTCCTCCCTTATCTAGAGGAAGCAGCTTCAAGTCAGCCCACTTTGCTCCACCAGAGCAGAACAAAAGTGACTCAGGAGGGGCCTTATATATCTTTCAGGATAATAAATAATCAGCTTCCCAGATTATCCTTTTCATTTTCAAAGCCACTGTGCAAACATTAACTAATTAATCCTCATGGCTCCCATATGAGGCCATCATAGTATTAATAATGCTTGGCATTTATACAGCCCCTTTGAGCGAAGGATCTGAGAGGCATTTGAAATGTTAATTTGTATTATTATCTATTTGTTCCACATACGCCCTAGTGGTATCAGAAGAACTCACATAGTCCCTGGATCAATGTAGCGTGTAAGCAGCCATTTATCCCCATTTTATAGGTGACAGTACTGAGGCATGAAAAGAACCAAGCTCTGAGACCCGCTGGAGACAAATTATTGGTTTTCTCTTATGATTTCAAAGAGCTGGTGGTAGTACGATAGAGGTAGAATTGGATGAAACTCCCTATTTCCATTCCACCCAACTCTTCCATGTTCTTACCTGGAGTTTCATTCCACTGCACTTCTGTGTTAATTTGCAGATTTTTTTATAAAAAAAGTATTGAAACACATATTTTAACACATATTTTATTTTTTTCTCAATAATCATATTTAAATAATGCACATTTTCTCCCCAAAACATATTTTGATTAGGGATAGAATTTTCTGATAATATTGATGTCCAAATGGATCCCTCCCCTCTAATTTTTATCTTGTTTCATAATCTCAATAATACGGGACTTTTTTTCCCTAGTTTCACTAAAACTAAAGAGACTTTTTGCAAATTACATGCATTCTTAAGCACATAATATTATACAAACATACTAAGGACTTCTGGGGCATATGGAGTGTTAGAGGAGGGGTAGTACTTCTGAAGAATTGATGCTTTTGAATTATGGTGCTGGTGGAGACTCTTGAGAGTCCCATGGACTGCAAGAAGATAAAACCTATCCATTCTGAAGGAAATCAGCCCTGAGTGCTCACTGGAAGGACAGATCGTGAAGCTGAGGCTCCAATACTTTGGCCACCTCATGAGAAGAGAAGACTCCCTGGAAAAGACCCTGATGTTGGGAAAGATTGAGGGCACAAGGAGAAGGGGACGACAGAGGACGAGATGGTTGGACAGTGTTCTCGAAGCTACCAACATGAGTTTGACCAAACTGCGGGAGGCAGTGGAAGACAAGAGTGCCTGGCGTGCTCTGGTCCATGGGGTCATGAAGAGTCGGACATGACTAAACGACTAAACAACAACAAAGTACTTCTGGTGTGGGGCATGTCATGCTCCTTCTGGGGTAGTTTGTCCACCACTGGTAATTGGTCCCCACACTGCACTCACCTCTCACCTGTGGCTCCTAGATGCTGTCAGCATGTGACAGCGGCCACACCCCAGGAAATGGTTTTGACTGGCCAGCTAAATCAGGTGAGGGTAGCCAATGGGTCTCATACCCTCAGTGAATTAGGAACTTCCCCTGTATGCATAGACAGGCTCCAGCAGACTGAACGGATAAGACCAAGAGTGAGTCCAATGGTCAAGAAAGCGCTTCCTGCATGTGTTGTAGAGGCAAGTGAGGAGCAGATCAGGCTCATCAATCTGGGAAGGGAGCCCATCTAGGAGAAGGATAACTCGGATCTTAACCTCCTCTGCCTTGCAGGGGATCTTCGGAAGAAGAAAAGGCTAAGGAGTAAATGTTACACAAATCTGGAGTGGAGTCCTCAAAATAGTTGGATGGCCTTTTTTTACGCCTCCTTCTGGCAACTCCTGCAGCCAAGCTGGTGCCATATGTATTACTCTGTGCAGTGGCGGAGCTTCATGCTCCGGCACCGGGGGCGGGGCTGGCACCCGTTCTGGGGGCGGGGTGTGCCTCCCAGAGGGGCGGGGCACACATTCCAGGACCGTGGCACGCCTCCCGGAGGGCTGTGGTGTGCCTCCCAGGGGGGTGGCGTGCCTCCCAGAGAGGGGTGGCGCGTGTTCCGGGGGTGGGCCGCGCTTCCCGGAGGGCCATGGCACACATTCTGGGGGCGTGACATGCGTTCTGGGGGTGGGGCATGCATTTTGGGGGCGGGGTGGGCGCCCACGATGGCGCCCCTTGGAGCCCGCCGCTCAGGGCGTCCCACCCCCACTGCCCCTATCTTCCTACACCCCTGACTCTGTGTTGTTGTTGTTGTTGTTGTTGTTGTTGTTGTTGTTGTTGTTGTTAATGCACAGCTACCAGCAAAAGGTGAATCTTGAGGCTCTGCACCCCTCTATCCACTGGCGGAGGAAGAGCAGTGTGGGGGGAGCACACCCCCCCCCCCGGCAACGTGATTCTGGTGGGGTGCCATCACGGCTGACCCCTCACCCGCGCTGGGCGCCACGCCCCCGCAGGTGATGTACTACACCCCCAGGGTGCATGCCATGCCCCCAGGACGCACGCCAGCCCCACCCCTGCCTGCTCTCTGCCCCCTGAAGCTCCGCCACTGCCTCTGCCAGATACATTCCAGGTTTCCAAACTGCATAAATAGATACATGCAGCAACATATATAACTGTCTAAAATACATATTAATATTTATGAAATTACGCCGCGGAAATCTAGTGCTGTGCGACTCTTTTATTAGACATATAATATACATTTTTAAAGATATGATTTAGTCTGTAATCTTGCATAACATTAATCAGCCTCTTTAAAAAAAAAAGGAAGAAGAAAGAAAGAAAATGTGCAAGCAGCTTAGACTTTCAATGCAAGTGACTGAGCTTAAGAGTGACTTAGAAGCCAAGATTAGATTTAGTGGTCGTGGATGGCCTGATGAAAACCAGTGTTCTGGCTCTTGCATTGTTTTGCAAAGTGCAAGTTAAGCAGGGTTGCCATATTTCAAAAAGTGAAAATCCGGACAGGCAATTGCTAGCTATGTCTGGGAAATTCCGGACGTATGGCAACCCTAAAGTTAGGTGGCTTTGCCTGTAAGTGTGAACAGAATCAACAGGGCAGTCTCGAGGCGCAGCATGGTTTCCGCGTGGCTTTGCCGCTCGGCGCCTGGCGCACCGCGCCACCGGGGGTCTACCTAGAGCTGGCCCTGAGAATGAAATCCATCTGTCATGGATGCTTTACATATGTTTCCTGCATTGCAGAGGGTTGGACTAGATGGCCCTGGGGGTCCCTTCCAGCTCCACGGTTCTATGGTTCTATGAATTCCCACCGCCACCACCATCCATAGCTGAAAACCTTCCTTATGGTGTTTAGTCCCCCATTCAGACAGTACCTTTATGGAACTATGGTTCTTTTCTTTTTTTTACCTATCACCTAAATTTCATTCAAATTAATGGGCATGATGTGACACAACAGAGGACACCCCCCTGCCCGCTTTCTGCACATGAACACTTCTGTTCCCTCATGAAGGAATGAAAATGCTAGGAGAGAATGATGTGGAGCCCCATATTTCATCTAGTGATTTTGCAGGTGGCAAACAGATTTATTTCTTTTTCTAGAAGCAATTAACATGGAAGTGGGAGCTAAACAGGGGTGCCAGATCCTCGGGGCCGAGCCCCTTTGGGCCACCTCAATATTTTGGGGGTTGGGCCCCCACAATGTCCCCAAAGTGCAGAGGCGAAGCGCAGAGCACCAGTGGCTGGCTCCTTCTCTTCCTCAATCTGCCACGGAGGGGAAGGAAGGTTGAAGCTGCCCTCAGCTGGTAGCAGCTGGTGACAGGGCCAGGAGGAAGAGGTGGAGCTGCAGGCCATGAAAGCCATGAAGCCGTCACATTCAGTTCCGCCCCCTCCTCCACCCAATGTCCTGACATCACATGCACAATGTTGGGGTGTCACACATGCACTGTTGCCCCCCCATCACCCTTGCAAGTGTGGAAATGTTAAGAATGGTAGGGAAGGATATATTCAATAAGTATTATCCTTCCTTCACTCACAGTGATGTAGCACAGCAGATTCCCCTCAATATAGCTGGAAGCTATATTGTTTGAATCTCTAATCCCTCTTAGAAGAATAAACACACAAGAGTCTTTCCGAGTAAAGTAACGAAAAGTTTACTCACGTTTCAGTTCACGATATGATCCCTGGAAGGCAGGCTTTGCTTGGTAATTACATAAACAGTGAGTTCATCTCACTGAGGTCCAGCTCTGAGGACCTAATGGCAGTTCCCTCACTGAGAAAAGTGAGGTTACAGGGAACCAGGCAGAGGGCCTTCTCAGTAGTGGCACCCTCCTTGTGGAATGCCCTCCCATCAGATGTTAAAGAAATAAACAACTTTCTGACGTTTAGAAGACATCTGAAGGCAGCCCTTCAGGGGAAGGGAAGTTTTTAATGATTGATGTTTTAATTATTTTTAATCTTTTGCTGGAAGCCGCCCAGAGTGGCTGGGGAAACCCAGCCAGATAGGTGGGGTATAAATTATTATTATTATTATTAATTAATTAATTATTATTATTATTATTATTATTATGTTGAGACTGAACTCATGTGCTGCTGGCTGAGAGCCAGCAGGCAGCAAAATTACATTGAGATAACAAAATGGCTGCAGGAGAGCAACATAGCAGCAAAAAATCAGCAAAAGATCAAGACAAACTGAGAGATGGCTGTGTGACTCGGCTCTTTTCTGGAGTCAGCCAGGGCCATGCCCATCTCCCAGGTCACATGCAGGGAGAGGATGCTCCAGACCAGTGGTACAGGAAGTTACACTGACTGGATGTCCCCCTGCCTGTGCCCACTGTAGGGAATTAAGGAATGTTGCATTTGATTGCACCAATGGATTACGTTCCACAGCAAGTTGGCGCCTCTGCTGCTAAGCATCCACTAGAGCCTGCTAGACTTTCAGAAGCAGCTTATTCATGGTGTGAGAGACTACGTAAAATGAAGGCAGGGAAATCAAGCGCTGGGGGAAAATGGAATGATGTGCTGTCTGAATGCAGTATGTGGCTCAGAACCGCACAGTTCAGACACATTTTGAACGCCTCGGTGAGAGTTAGGCCTTGCTTGAACAGAGGCTACAGCATGGGGACAACTGTACTTATCACAAAGTACAACTATCTGAAAAGTAGAAATTCTCTCTCCCCCCCCAGCTTTTCTTTTCAGTTTTCCGCCTTCTCTCTCTCCCCCTGCACCCCCACTTACCTCCGACTCTGAACACAGGTCTTCAGCAACGGTTTTGACAAATAATACACCCTTTTGGAAATAACGGTCATGAAACTAATCTACAAAGGACTAAGATAAGTATTAACGGATAGCAGGCAGTGTGGATTGCAGACTCCCGCAGGTTCAAAGGAAACTCACAGTAAATATTTACCTTGGTTTGTCTGCCATGGAATTACTTTGTGAAACTTACCATGAAGAAGATGGCTTTTTCCCCCTTCCAGTTATTTGCAGTATCATTTCTCAGAGTAATCTGTGCTTTTCTGTTATTGGTTTACTTATTTTCTCCCTCTGTCTCCCTCTCCCCCTTTCTTTGCCTCCCCTTCACACTGTAAACTTAGATTGGAAATGCTTAAGCTGTGCCCACAGAGTGTGGCAAATTCCAAAAAGTAGTTATTCTGGAGAACAAACAACTGCCCCCCCCCAAATAACACACACACACACACACACACACACACACACACACACACTGCACTTTATTATTATCATTATTGTGGTTGCTGTCAGGCCATTACTTGGGGTACAGACAAATTGTTCCTTTAGATAGGTGGGTTTTTTCTTTTTCTTTTTTGCTGAAAGATGTAAAATACAAAGGTAAACAATTGGGTCTTGCTGATACCTCTATTGTGGTCTTTTCTCTCTCACTCTTTTAAAATCCCTACTTGTTTCCTGTTATATTCTTCTACTCAGGTTCAATTTGTAATGCTATTTTCTCCTCCTAATAATAGATACTATTATAGCTGCCAATGTGAAATGAACAACCAAGCATATACTCAAACACACACACAATGCAGCCTCATAAAGTGGTTCTCCCCCCCCCCCACCCGAAATGACTCAGGTCTTTCTGAAGGAAAGCAAGTTATACCAGTTCAGACTATGCCTCCATTTCATCTAGCCAAGAGTTTGTCTGGCCTGATTTTGTCTATTCTAGATTTCCCCAACCTGGTGCCCTCCATATATTCTGGACTAGAACTTCCATCAGGAATAGTCAGTGGTAAGGAACGAAGGGAGTTATAGTTCAAAACCTCTAGTGGTCATCAAGTTGGGGGGAAACTGATCTACTTTGGTTCTCTAAGTTCATAGCTCACATCCATGTCGCACATTTAAAGCACAAGACTTCTCTGAAAGATTCCCAGGAACTGTAAAAGGTTAATGGTGCTGGGAAAAGTAGTTTTGTGCATGGTAAACTATTGCTCCCAAGATTCTTTGGGGCAAAGCCATGTGTGTGTGTTAAATGTCCTTTCTAGGTATGGTATGAATGTGATCTCAGACAGAAATGTTTCCCATTGCCTGACCCATTCACTTGAGGTACTCAGGATTGAACCTGTGACCTTTGGGATCAGAAATATGTGCTTACTACATACCTATGTGTATTTTATGCAAAATGACACACAAAGCTATGCGTATTGGGGAAAATTCTTGCTGAAGATTTTTTTATTCTTTATATTTTTTAAAGAAGAATGCAAACTGATACTGCTATGTGTAGAAAACAAGAATTTGAAATGGATGAGATTCTGCCATCCCTAAGGGAGATTCCTAAGGGAGATGTTACCCAATATTTTGGAGAGAAAGACGGATAGGATTAATCAGATTAATTCTCCCTCTTCAGTCACATCAAGAATACTTTAATGCCTTTATTTAAGCACCCCTGCTTTAACTCTTGTGCTTGATGAAAGAAGTCATTTAAGCTTGAGAGAGTACAAATATGTTCGCATTCTCTGCCAGGAATTTATTGAGAGAGAGAAAAGGTATAAGGTCTGCATTTCCTTCAAATTAACTAGGTTCCTGCAGTTAATTTTCTGTGAAAGGTAATTCTCACCTCAAACCGCTCCTCTGGCAACATCAGCATTTGACACAGTAAATAAATTTCCACGTTATCATCAAGTTCTTCCACAATCGAGTCCTGTCCCACCTCCTGATATGATCGGAGATTAAAAACTCCTGAGAACTAAATGATCCAAACTCAGAAGCATTTGATTCCCCTGATAAATTATACAAACGAGGCACTTGGAAGAGTTTCTTAACCAATTTTGCCACTCAAGATCACCTCCATTTCAATTAGAGGCAACCAAGATGCGTGGCACAGGCGAGCACAACTAATAATTCTTGCTGATGTCAAGGGAGATTGCGGAAAGCAAGGGGAGAAAAGAGGGGGCCCAGAGGAAAATGGGGCCTAGTTGCTGTTGCGTGAAGACAAAGACATTGCTGAATTTTTATTATTATTAAGAACTGTGTGGCTGTAGATAATGCACTCTTCACTGCCCATCCTTATAAGTGATCGTTGGACAGCTACCTTCCCCTCACCCCTTTTTATAGGCAGGTCATATTTTGGGAACTCACATAATACGTTAGGGCACGGGTCACCAACTTTTTGGGGGCCGTGGGCACATTTACAAAGTGAAGGAACTGGCATGGGTGCCACTCAAATGAGCTGACAACCCCAACCTGTCCACTTGGCTACAACAGAATGCTTCTCTCGAGCCTGATTTCAACAGGGATAAATGATCCTGTTGGTCATCATGGTGTGTGGGTGCATTTTGTGAAACCTATCTATTCATGCATTGTTTTCTGCTTCCCTATGCTGTCACAAATCCATGGAATGTGTTTGTGATGTCATTCCTTTAAACCAGCAATTTGTCACACTGATGCACAGTGTAGCAGCGTTCACAGCTTGTGCATATTATGTCAGCAAGCTGGTGCATGCTGCTTGCAGATTAAAATGCACTTTCAGATATGCATGAGAATGCACATCCCATTGAGATCAATGCGCTGGAGACAGCCAGCTGCGCTCAGAGGCACAGTCTAGTGCACATTCAGTGATTCTAATGCACACCAGTGATTTCCTCCATCCTCATCACCAAGTTTTGCTAAGGGGTTGTGTCATCAAATCCCCCCAACTTGCAAAAAAGAAAGGAAGGAAAAATCAGATATCATTGAATATTGTGGGAAAATCAATATTATTATCTGCATGAATGGAAGCTCAATATCTATATCAAAAACCAATCCTGGTGGACTACTGCAATATCCTTAAGAAAGAAAAATATATCCTTAAGAAAGATTTTTTTTCTAATTATAGACAAAAAAAGTTCTTATTTTCTGAAGGGAGTAGTAGTGTGTATTGTGTGCTGATGCTTCTAGTTGTTGTTTGTGGGTTTTGTTTCTTTCTAATATTGACTGAAAACCAAAGGTTGAAGCAGCCAGCAACAATTAACAGCAGGTGTTTATTTGTTAACAACAACAACAGAAATCTAACAAGGGTGTAATGTTCTTTTAAAGTACAAAACATTATTTTGTTTGCCAATCCTAAAAAAAGCTCAAGAACTTCAATCCTAAAAGAAAGCTCAACAACTCTGGTCGGCCCTCATGCATGTTCACTTAATCAAATCTGGCCCTCTTTGAAAAAAGTTTGGGCACCCCGAACTATACAGATGCTCAGCAGCATGCAGACGGGTCCCAGGTTCAGTCCCAGGTATCTCCAGGTAGGACTGGGAGTGTCCAAAATCTGAAGTCCCAGAGAGCCACTGTCAGTGTAGATAATACTGAGCAAGATAGACCAATGGCCTGACTTTGTATAAGGTTCGCACATGTATATTCCCTGTGATGCTGTCACGGTGACCATGTGGCAACAATCACAGAAATAATTTGCATGCAGACTCAGGGAAGACAACTTAATGGCCGACCACAGGACTCTCTCATGTAGAAGAAGAAGAAGAGTTTGGATTTTTATAACCTGATTTATCACTACCCTGAGGAGTCTCAAAGCAGCTAACAATCTCCTTTCCCTTCCTCCCCCACAACAAACACCCTGTGAGGTGAGTGGGGCTGAGAGACTTCCGAGAAGTGTGACTAGCCCAAGGTCACCCAGCAGCTGCATGTGGAGGAGTGGAGACACGAACCCGGTTCCCCAGATTACGAGTCTACTGCTCTTAACCACTACACCACACTGGCTCTGTAGGTGGAAGGGCTGGAGAAATCACTGTTCCAGTCAAAAGGAAGAAGGATGGACAATCTTCGTAGCTGATCCTGGTGTAGTAAGGGAAATCCAGCATGGGTTGTGATGCAGCAAGCAAACAATATGCATGTCTGCCAATAGAGATGTGCTACGGTCTGGTTAACTGGTTGCCTTCTCCCTGATCATCCTGAACAAACCTTATATTCTCCACTCGAGCCATTCCCCCAAATCCCATTGAAATTAGATGAGCGGTAGCCAAGGAGAAAGGTTTTGGCAAACCCATATAGCAGGCTTCCGCAAACTCAGCCCTCCAGATGTTTTGAGACTGCCATTCCTATCATCCCTGACCACTGGTCCTCCTAGCTAGGGATCATGGGAGTTGTAGGCCAAAAACATCTGGAGGGCTGAGGTTGGGGGCTATAGGAATCCTGGAAGCGGCCTTATCCCAATTCGGACCAACATTGACATTAGTATTGTCTACAAACAGCTCAGCACTGGTCCATCAAGCTCAGCGTTTCCCAAACTCATTTTCCATCATCCCTGAACACTGGTCCTGCTAGCTAGGGATCATGGGAGTTGTAGTCCAAAAAAAAAACAACAGTTGGAGACCCAAGTTTGGGAAACCCTTATCTAGCTCAATATTGTTTACATTAACTGACAGCATCTCTCCAGCTTGTCAAAGTGGGAACATTCTCAGCACTACCTCGAGATGCCAGCAGTTGGACCTCAGACCATCTTTATGCCATTCTAATACTCTTCCACTGAGCTAAAGATTCCCTTTCCTAGATAAGCTGGCCTGGAACCACTCTTGATATCATTCCAGCATCAGGGAAATACTTTTCATCATTTGCTCAGGAATTTAACATGTTTGGGAGCCAGTTTCAGATGCTACTGTAACGGTTTCTACAAGGTTTCATTGATTTGCTGTTCTTTAGATAATTTGGAAGCCCCATGCAAGCAGGCACACCGGCCTCAGTCATCCACACTAATAGCAGAAGCCATCCATCTGGAGATGGGTTTATTTAAAAATAAAATGTATTTTTTAAAAACAACCTTTGCACCCCCCAATTCTGGTGACTAGCCAAGAGGATACAATTCTGTTCCATCCCAGGAAATCCTTAACTGGCTGGCAACTCCACTGCCTCCACATCTTAATCTGTGTTCTTCCACGCAGGTTAATTCACCCTGGGCCTTGAAACCTGAGAAATTGTACTTCATCTTTACCCTTGTGTTCTTTATGACGGGTCTTTCTTTTTCAATCTTTTGCTTATTTGCTCAACATTCACTCTTGATTTCAAAAGCCTGACTCACACATTAAGGTCCTGGAGGGCCGAGAGCAAAAACAATTAGCCACCTGTTGTGAAGTCTTGTATCAAATTATAGACTTCTCTTTTTTTAAAAAAAAAAAAACAATAACAAAAAAACACGGCACCTAGGAAATATATTGGAGGGAGCAAACCAGCAATGACGGCTTGCCTGTAGCACATACAGGATAAATCTGAAATGGAAAAGTGCATAAGATTAAAAGAAAATGCAGAAAAAGAATGTTAGTAAAGAGGCTGAGTATATTTGTCTAAAACTGGACTGATACTATTCACAACAGCCTAGACTCTTGGGTTCCTCTGGAGAAGTGGTCTCCAAACATTCCAGGAGTAAGACTTTAAGAAGAACCATCTTGATCAGGATCAAATCCTAATCTAATTCAGCCTTCTTTAAATGAGAGTGACCCCCCTAGAAGCCTCTGAGAAGGACAGAAGAATGACAAGGAAATGGGGTCCTCCTACTGGAGAGCCAGTGTGGTGTAGTGGTTAAGAACGGTAGGCTCGTAATCTGGTGAATCGGGTTTGCGTCTCCGCTCCTCCACATGCAGCTGCTGCGTGACCTTGGGCTAGTCACACTTCTTTGAAGTCTCTCAGCCCCACCCACCTCACAGGGTGTTTGTTGTGGGGGAGGAGGGGAAAGGAGATTGTTAGCCGCTTTGAGACTCCTTCGGGTAGTGATAAAGTGGGATATCAAATCCAAATCTTCTACTCTTCTTCTTCTACCCCATGGTTTGTCCCCAGTTTCTAGTATCCATAGATAACTGCCTCTGACCATGGAAGTTTTATATAGCAATCATGGCATTTAGATTTTAACACATTAGTAAATTATGTGTTTCATGGAGTCTTCAATCTAGTGTCCTCAACTTCTAATATTGTATGGATGTGACGACACATTCCTTTATTCTCACCACAATATAGAAACATAGGAAGATGTCTCATAACTCTTTAGTTAATTTGCCTGAAAACAAGGAAAGTATAATCAGGGCCAACACTGATGGAGAAGTTAGTGCCCCCCCAATTACTTCTGCTTGTGCATTTCTGTTTGCTTGTTTGGAGTCCGTTCAAAAGAACTAAGAAGCTGTTCAGTTCTTCAAGTGATCCTTGATGGGCTAGGGTCACCCATGTGACAAGTACAGGAGGCATTGCCCTCGCTCAAATGGCCATCATTTGCCCTTAGCAACATCAGCACATAGCTAAAATCCAGCGAACATTATGACATCATTATATCCAGCCCTTGATCTCTGATTGGCTGGGATCACCAAAAGTGTAATGAAATTGATAAAATATGGCATGCGGCACACAATATGACTACTGAAGCGGCCACAAAAAGAACAAACAGGACTAAGCAGAAATGAACAGTCACACACAACAATCCAAAAGGCTAGGGCAGAGCTTTCCAAACTTTTAACGTCGGTGACACACTTTTTAGACATACATCATTTGGTGACACGGTAATTCAGTTTTACTAGCAAACCAGAAGTTAAACTAACCCCTTATAAGAGCATTTGCAGGACACACCTACACACTGCAGCCGACACACTAATGTGACACAACACACATCTTGGACAGCTCTGGGCTAGGATGAGGGATTCCCCCCCCCCCATGCAGAAGGGATCTGGCTGTTGCCCTGCTCTCCAAGTGAGAGAGAAAAACTAATTCGATACGTCCCGTTCCCAGCTCAGATTCTAAATCTTATGACTAGAGCTACACAGTTTTTCATGAGGGATCTCATTTTGCTGTTAATAGCAAAATGTATAGGAAATTCTTTAAATCAGAGAGAGAGAGAGAGAGAGAGAGAGAGAGAGACTCCTTGTGATATTTTTCCCCTCAGTTCTTCCCAGTTCCTTTCCCCCTTTTTGCCCTCTTCTTCCCCTGGCCAGCTCTGCTTGATTTGCAGCACACCTAAAGGGCATCTCTGTTTCAGAGTCTTTGACCTTGGCAACAACTTTGCTGTCAAACTTTGCAGAGAGCTAAGTGGGCTCTTGTGCCTACGCTATTAAGCACTTACCCAAATAGCATCGCTTACATGGAAAGAATAATAATAATAATAATTTAAAAGTCAAGGGTGTTTTTTCTTTTTTCTTTTTTAAAGCACGCCCTGCCATAAGTTGATGGCATGCTTTCTTGAATCTGGGCCCCACTCAAATGCTCTGCTCTCCGATCAGTGCCACATGCTTCTGGGCCATCAAATCTCCCTTTCGCACAACTCCTGCAAATGGTATCATTTGGCAACTAATTTACTCGCTTAGTTTTGGCCATTAGTCATTCCCAGTCTCCTCAATCTGCAGGCAATTTTCCACATTATTAGTTACCCACCTGTCTTATTAAAGTGGACTTTCAGAAACCTTGTGCGTCTCCATTTTCGGCACCTTTTTAGATCAAGCAAATAATTGGCTTTACTTGGATGGAAGGATTTAATAGGAAGATGACAGTTGATTCCAAAAGTTAATAGCGACGGCATCTGGTTTCCTTTTTTAACGCTGAGATCATATATATATATATATATATACATATATATATATATACATATATATACATATATATACATATATATACATATATATACATATATATATATATATATATATATATATATATATATATATATGTTAAATTTAGTACTCGTGAAATGGAGGGTGGGGAGGGAAGGAAGGACGGAAGAAACAATAGGTGAACCAAACCTGTTTATCATTTGTAGGCCAGATTCAAAACAGATGAGCAGGAGAGAGCTTTAACCCACTCTCTTCAATGTATCTCAATTGTAACCCTATAGGGTCAATTTATATATGTCCACAAAAGTTAGAGATTAGCTTCTATTTCCAGTCTGAATACCAAGTGAGCTACATTAAGTGAAACTTTAGGTAACTTTGGTCACTTGTTATATCTACAGAGACCAGCTCCCTTTCTACTCTTTAATCATTAGGGAATCAGCAGATATCACTTCCTTGTGATGCCCATAGCAGCATAGCTACATGGGAAGCTTCCTTAATGCAAGTCATTCCGTTGGTCTATCTAGATCAGTAGTGTCCATGCTGGCTGGTTGCAGCTCTCCAGGGTTTTGGATCCTGCTTGCAGCTTTCCCACAGACATTTGATTGACCACAGTGGGAACAGGATGCTGGACTAGATGAGATATTGGCCTGATCCGGCAGGCTCTTTTTATGTTCTTTCAGGAGACCTTCCCATCCACATCTGGAGATACCAGGGATTGAACCTGGAACCTTCTGCCCACACAAAACTGATGTTGTACCGCTGAGCTTATTGAACCTCTTTGGACTTCCCTTAAAACTCCTTGGATGTTTCACCTGATGGTGAATCTACGTTTCTGTTTATAAGGTGGCTTTGTGTGGAATCTAGCAAACAAGCCCTTGAAGGTTTTCAAGGAGACAGAGGGTTCCCCCAAAGCATTAAACTAGCAGCCTTCACTCAAGTGCATAATCACTCAACGACCCCAACCTTCTGGGTGCTGGAGAAGATTGGGTCCAGAGGGGAAAGGAATATGACTTGGAAGTGAAAGAGATGTGCTCATTTGTTCCACATAGCCTAAACTTCTTATCTATCCCTGAAATATACTCGGAGTCGAGAGTGAATTTCATGCTCTTTATTCAGCTTATAGTAGCAATAGAGGCCTTGCATGATTGGCTACTTCAGGGCTGCACCTGTGGGCCAATCAGGTTGCAGATTGACTTCTGCCAGCAGCCTGATTGGCTGCTCCTGCAGGCCAATCAGGTTGCTGATTCACTTCCACCTGGAGCTGGATCGGGTGGCTCCTGCGGACCAATCAGACTGCTGCATTCTGGATCCTATTGTTATAGGATTCAGCTCAGTACCTAACAATCCCCATCCCACAGCTGGAGCAGACACTATCAGCTCAAACTTCACTGAATAATTGTTATACCCATTACATGTCATACTCAGAATAGTCCCATTGAAATTAATACATGTGGCTAATATAGGCCCATTAATTTTTATGGGCATACTCTGCGTAGAGGTTGCTTGGATGCAGCCCATGGTTTGTTCAGATTAAGAACAGATGCAAGGGTCAGGAAGGATACAGTGCCAAAAAAAGGTGTCATATTGACTACCTGAGTTCATCTGAACCTGCTGGACTGAAGTATGAAGTACCCCAACCGGGCATACTGCAGAGTGAGACTGTAAAGCAACTAGTCACACTCACAGTCCCTGCCCCAAGGGGTCTACAGTCACTCACAACTTCTAATCCATAACTACTCGAAGCTACATGAGTAGGGATGTCAGAGACTTGTGACAAAAACAGAAGTGGATAGTGGGAAATTGCCAGTGTTTGCTTATTTGTCCCATGTCCAGAACAGAAATCAATCCAGCAAATACCATTGACATTTGTTGTTGCTGTCAGTCTGCAAATGATACATAATTGATTGAATTACATTACAACTCCCTATTTGCATTGTATTTCCTTTGCATTGAAATGAATGGGGTGGGATAAAATAATGACAGCATAACCTACAGTATTAATTATGTAAGTGCCATATGTTACATAATTTCACAACAGCCAACAGCAAGACAAATAACACGTTCTTGTTTTTTGGTCAGAAACAAACTGTGGTATTACAGAAACAGTGCTGCATGCTACAAATACAGTGTGGGGTGGAAAACTTCGTGACACAGAAGCAGTCTCATTTTGAGTCATTGGAACTCAATAATAATAATAATAATAATAATTTATTATTTATACCCCGCCCATCTGGCCGGGTTCCCCCAGCCACTCTGGGCGGCTTCCAACAAAACAGAAATTCTAAAATACAGAGATCCATCAAACATTAAAATACAGAAATCCATCAAACATTAAAAGCTTCCCTAAACAGGGCTGCCTTGAGATGCCTTCTAAAGGTCTGGTAATTGTTGTTCTCTTTGACCTCTAGTGGGAGGGCATTCCACAGGGTGGGTGCCACTACCGAGAAGGCCCTCTGCCTGGTTCCCTGTAACTTGGCTTCTCGTAGTGAGGGAACCGCCAGAAGGCCCTCGGAGCTGGACCTCAGTGTCCGGGCAGAACGATGGGGGTGGAGACGCTCCTTCAGGTATACCGGACCGAGGCCGTTTAGGGCTTTAAAGGTCAACACCAACACTTTGAATTGTGCTCGGAAACGTACTGGGAGCCAATGTAGGTCTTTCAGGACTGGTGTTATGTGGTCTCGGCGGCCGCTCCCAGTCACCAGTCTAGCTGCCGCATTCTGGATTAGTTGTAGTTTCCGGGTCACCTTCAAAGGTAGCCCCACGTAGAGCGCATTGCAGTAGTCCAAGCGAGAGATAACTAGAGCATGCACCACTCTGGAGAGACAGTCAGTGGGCAGGTAGGGACTCAGCCTGCGTACCAGATGGAGCTGATAAACAGCTGTCTTGGACACAGAGTTGACCTGTGCCTCCATGGACAGCTGTGAGTCTAAGATGACTCCCAGGCTGCGCACCTGGTCTTTCAGGGGCACAGTTACCCCATTCAGGACCAGGGAGTCCTCCACACCCGCCCGCCTCCTGTCCCCCACAAACAGTACTTCTGTCTTGTCAGGATTCAATCTCAATCTGTTAGCCGCCATCCATCCTCCAACCGCCTTTATTTATTGAGTTGGCCAGGCCAGGAAATGACATCCTTACTTGTCTGTGAGGCTACCAGCTTCACCCCTCTTTTCCCAACCCTTTTGCCCATTTCCAGGAGAAAGGGAAGGGGTGTGTTTGTTCTCAGTAGGGAGATGTTCACTTCTACTGAGGTGTGTACTGCTACTGAAGGAATCCGGCACTCTGAATTCATGACCATTGGCCATGCTGACTGGGGCTGATGGTTGTTGGAGTCCAGCAACATCTGGAGGGTCTCAGCTCCCCATCCTTGGCCTACAAGGATCTTCCACTAGGTCAGAAGTGGGGAACATGTAGCCCCCCTCATGGTGTTGGACTCTTGCTACCATGCTTCCTCCCTATTGACCACACTGACAGAAGTTACTGGGAGCTGGAGTTCGACAACATCTGGAGGCTACCATAGCAGTTACATCACTCTTTGATTAATCCATACACATATGCATGAAAAACATTTGCAAAATGTTGCTGGTTAGTGCATGAACATTGCATTCTCCACTCCTCTCTCGCCAGTCATTTTTGAAGAAAATGTTCCCAAATGTGGCTGCCATCCAAGTCTTCAGATATCAGAGGCCACACCGACAGCTTGCCAGAGGTCTGAGAGCTGAACCTACTTTGCATATAAATTGGAAAGGCTTTTATTGAAATCATCAAGAAGAAATCCGCACAATCGTGGAACAGCTGCATTTTCCTTGTTGGGCAAATAAAAACAAGGGTGGTGCTTAAACTCACCTGCAATGAAAACAAAGCCCACAAGCTGTTACCTAGGAACAACAGACTTGATCGCTGGTCTGCAAGATTCATTAGTCTTTATAGATTTCACATCCAAATGTAATTAGTCTCATCCCTCCGGCAGTACCGCCACAAAGGGTTGAGGTTGGTGGACATTCCTTTTCCGTGAAGGAATTCATTCCGGGGTTGTTATAGGGCTGTAGGAAAGGGCAGCTGCAGAAGCAAAGGAATTCGTTCTCCTCTTGTTTCATTGATTTTTCAGGGCAAAGGGAACACCTGTTCCCCAACTGTTCACTCGAGGAGATGCATAGGAGAGACAGCTCTGATGAAGCCCAGGTGGCCATCAGCAGTGTTTACGGAAGGACATCAAATGTGATAGCATAGGGAGGATTCAGAAGGATATGAAGTATCTGGGGTGGAAATGTACATGCATGGCCCCAAAGGGTGATGGCTGCCAGATGTGTCGGTGGCTGGGCCTGACTATCCAGTGGGTGACAGTCTGTAGGCAGGGGTTAACCTTCCTAGGGGAGAGATGGGGGAAAGAGTGGGAAGGAATGGGTTGTGTTTGTGTGTGAACTGCTGTTGGTTCGTTTTTATTCTGTAGGCCTGTTGTGCTGCTATTGATTGTGATGCTATTATTGATTAGTTGCATATTGGGTGTTTTAATGATGTGGGAATTGAGGGAATGGAGCGATGTGGTTTGTGTAAGGAGAATGTGATTGTTGAGTGCTTGGTTTTGTGCTTAGATTAGTTTTGTGTAGTTTGGAGGTGCATGTGAATGGTTCTCTCTGTGTTGGTGGGGGATTTGCTAGATATAGTGGTAAAAAGGGTAAAGGTAAAGGGACCCCTGACCGACTCTGGGGTTGCGCGCTCATCTCGCATTATTGGCCGAGGGAGCCGGCGTATAGCTTCCAGGTCATGTGGCCAGCATGACAAAGCCACTTCTGGCGAACCAGAGCAGCACATGGAAACGCCGTTTACCTTCCCGCCGGAGCGGTCACTATTTATCTACTTGCACTTTGATGTGCTTTCGAACTGCTAGGTTGGCAGGAGCTGGGACCTAGCAACGGGAGCTCACCCCGTCACAGGGATTCGAACCGCCGACCTTCCGATCAGCAAGCCCTAGGCTCAGTGGTTTAGCCCACAGTGCCACCTGGGTCCCTTTGAGATATAGTGGTACCTTGGTTTAAAAATGGAAAGCGTAATGCTGGTGGTCAACAAAAGAGGTTTAAAGACTGTCTCAAGGCAAACCTAAAAAAAATAAAAATATATGTAGTATAAACACTGACAAGTGGGAAACTCTGGCTTGCGAACGCTCCAGTTGGAAAACAGCCTTTACCAAAGGTGTCGTGGACTTTGAAGACGCTCGAACACAGGACGCAAGGGAGAAACATGCTAAGAGGAAGGCACGCTTGGCAAATCCACACCGTGATCAACTCCCGCCCGGAAACCAATTTCCCCACTGTGGAAGGACGTGTGGATCCAGCATTGGCCTCCACAGTCATTTCTGGACCCATTGTTAAAACCGTGTTTATGGAAGACAATCTTCGAGTGATCGCCAAAGAAGAAGAAGAAGGTTTAAGAACAGCTTAGTTTACGAACAACTTGGATTAAGAACGCTGCAAACCCGGAAGTAGGTGTTTTGGTTTCTGAACTTTGCCTGGGAAGAAGAACATGTTCCGCTTCCTGTTGAGTGTGTTCCATTTGTAAATTGAGTCCCCCACTGCTATGGGAAAGCACGCCTTGGTTTAAGAATGCTTTGGTTTAAGAACGGACTTCCGGAACAGATTAAGTTCGTAAACCAAAGTACCACTGTATACACTTTGATTTTGATGCTGCATTATGATACTATATTTTGAATTTGTGTACATTATTTTCTTTGGTGGTTCTTAATTATTTTGCATATGTACATTGTTTGGGGATATTTAATAGTTTAATTTAGCAGAGTATGTCATGGACCTTGGAACTCACCTTAAGTAGCTGTGGCTTTGGCATCAGAGCAGTTGAGCTAATGTCAGTCAGAGGGTGTGGCTTTGAGATTTGCTGCAAGTCACAAAAAGAAACTTCTAAGTCAAGGACTAAACTTATGAATCCATGAAGCTGCTTTATATTGAGTCAGATTGTCGGTCCACCTGTCCTGCTACAGACAGTTCTAACTGTGGCTCTCTACTTTCCCATCCCTACACAAGAGAGGAAACCAGGAGAGGACAGGGACTGTTCTGCCTGCCTTGCTACTGAGAACTGCACCCTCCATTCTAGCCATGCTCTGCCACAAAGTTATGGCTCCACCCCCAGAGAGCAGACTCATTAGCAAAAGTAACCCATATTAGACTATGCCATCGTAGCAATAAACCCAGATGCCAACTTTGCTGCCACATACACCCGGACAACACCATTACTGGCCCCAACAACATCAAACATACCATCTCAGGACTATTTAATTGCTCATCTTCTAACATTTTGTATGCCATCAAATGCCAACAGTGCCCTTCAGCTCTCTATATTGGACAAACCAGACAAACCCTACGCCAAAGGATAAATGGACATAAATCTGACATCAGGAATCACAAGACAGAGAAACCAGGAGGAGAACACTTCAGACTCCCAGGACATTCTATACAAAATCATATTACAAAAGAATTTCAGAAATAGACTGGAAAGAGAAGTTGCTGAATTACAACTTATTACCAATGGAGAGACCTGGTCTGAATAGAGACATTGGATTCTTATCTCATTATACACGATAAAGCTATTTTTGGCTACCTTTTGGCCCTTGCTTTTTTCCTGTTAGACTAATTGCAGTCGTTAACAGTCATCAACAGGTCATCACCTATCAGCCAATCACCCATTCCCACCACCATTCTGAGTATTACCCCTCCCCACCCTCTGACTAGACATAAGGGTCTGGTGACTTCTGTTTCAGTGCATCTGAAGAAGTGTGCATGCACACGAAAGCTCATAACTATAACAAACTTAGTTGGTCTCTAAGGTGCTACTGGAAGGAGTTTTTATACAGCTAGTCCTTAGCTTTCCATCCTTCTGGATACTTTACCTGTAATTGTCTAAACTTATTCTGCTTCTACGACAGCATGTGGATTTTTTCTCTTAGAGGCTCAAAGCGTGCACATTCTCAACTTGTACAAATTCTGACATTATAAGCATCCTATCTTGTCTACAATCTGTATATTTGAAAGCCCAGTCCTCCACAATGAAACCACCATTCTTAATAACTATACTCAGGAAGCTATTTCTCCCCAGCTTATATTGAGAGTGAGAGATAATAATTATGCACAAATTAATAAGTGCCCTGTTGAACAGAGGATATGAGGTTATTTGAGTAGAGCATTCTCCCTGACTCACACAAAATATTTCTATTTTAAAGTGTCAACAAAATAGTGCCACCACCACCACCACCCCGTCTCTCACAAGGCAAAAATGGAAAGTTACCTTTTATTTACGAGTGATCGTTTTTTCTCTCTCCCTGTCTATATTTTGACAGATAACGTGGCAGCAAATGATTAAGGGTCTCATTTTGCAATGTGACTCATATGTTATTTATTATCAAAATAAAAGTCACTTTGTGAATTGAAGTTTTTAATCATTTGTACCCCCCCCTTCTTTTGCCTGCTTTCAGAAAATGGTTTTGTCAAAAAAGCATGATGGAATCGGTCAGCTCTGAAATACCTATCAATTGGAAGGTGGGGAGCCCTAATTATAACTTTCAACACTAATTGTTTCACATAAAAGAACTAAATGCATTTATTGTAGAAACTGTTGCAACAATGAACCATGGCAGTCCTAGCTAAAATGGAAATAGCCTGGACCCTCTCGCCAAAAGGGTAAAAAAATAGGTTGCACAAGAATAAGCTCAAAAATCATTCTTGTCGTATTCTATGGGGGTCACAATTCAGTGCCTAGACGATTTCCAGCACAAGCCTGTTAATTTGGAAATAATTCTGATGGTGTTCAATGGGGCTTACTCCTAGGAAAGTGTGCCTATAATTGCATCCTTGCAGTATAATCATAAACAGGTGTGCTGAAAAGTAACTTCTTTTTTATATATAAAAAAGAGTTATTATTCAAACAATGAATAGTTAAGATAAAGCAGGCAGGTCCGACTTTCAAGAGACTGTGATCTACTCCCACTATATAAAAAAACTGGCAGTAATCTACCCATTGGATTGGTCCAAGTTGTTGAGCTTTTTTAGGGAGCAAGAGTTGTTGAGCTTTTTTTGGGGGGGTGTCATGATCCTGTGATCGACCACGGACACCCCACAATTGAGCTGTGGATTGCAATTGACCTGCTGGACATCCCTGAGCTATAGGATGCAGTCCTACAAGACATAGTGATGGCAAGTGTGAATGGTTTTAAAAGATTATTAGCAGTGCTATTTTTTCTAGAAAAAGAGGTTCCGGAGCTCACCATGAACTTCTCTCTTGTTCTCTTAGAATGGCAATAGCACCCACCTGAGAGGTTCCGGAGCTGAGCTCAAGGTGGATGGGTGCTTCTTCAGGCTGCCCACAGCTGTATCCCATTCAGCTGCTCTTTCCACACCCAGTTCCAGGTACAAATGGTTTGTTGAGTTTCTGAGGGGTTGAAAGGATGGGCAAAGGACCCTCCGTCTACTCACAGCTCTTTCCTCACCCTCTTTCTGCTCCTCTTCCTCCTCCAGGGCCTTATACTGTACATTGCTATGATATTCTCTAATGTTACGGGCCCTAGAAGTTTTCTAAATAAATGAATAAAATGCTTCTAAGTCCTATGGGGTTCTGGTTTGGGTATTTGAAGAAGTGTGCATGCACACGAAAGCTCATGCCGTACCTATGACAAACGTAGTTGGTCTCTAAGGTGAGAAAAGCAATGACAAACCTAGACAGCATCTTAAAAAGCAGAGACATCACCTTGCTGACAATGGTCCGTATAGTAAAAGCTATGGTTTTCCCAGTAGTGATGTATGGAAGTGAGAGCTGGACCATAAAGAAGGCTGATCGCCGAAGAATTGATGCTTTTGAATTATGGTGCTGGAGGAGACTCTTGAGAGTCCCATGGACTGCAAGAAGATCAAACCTATCCATTCTGAAGGAAATCAGCCCTGAGTGTTCACTGGAAGGACAGGTCCTGAAGCTGAGGCTCCAATACTTTGGCCACCTCATGAGAAGAGAAGACTCCCTGGAAAAGACCCTGATGTTGGGAAAGATGGAGGGCACAAGGAGAAGGGGATGACAGAGGACGAGATGGTTGCACAGTGTTCTCGAAGCTACGAACATGAGTTTGACAAAACTGCAGGAGGCAGTGGAAGACAGGAGTGCCTGGCGTGCTCTGGTCCATGGGGTCACGACTAAACGACTAAACAACAACAACACAAAGGTGCTACTGGATGGAATTTTTTATTTTATTTTTTGTTTCGACTACGTCAGACCAACACGGCTACCTACCTGCAACTTAAGCATATGTGTCATTCTCACATTGGAAAGGCTGAGCCTCGGAAGGTCCAGATTTAGACAGTCAGGTTCTAGGACCTGCTCAACATGTTACCCACCAAGCCAAATATGACCCTACCAGTCACTGGCTTGATGACTTTTCTCTGTCCCACGAGACTAGGGCCCTGCAGGACTTGATCTCCTTCCGCAGGGCCTGTAAGACAGAGCTATTCTGCCTGGCTTTCAATGTGAATTAGCCTCATCCTTTATTCCCTTTTCCCTCTTCTCTTCTATGAAGAAACCCTTTTCAGGACCCCACATTTAAATTCTTCCCTGGTCTCCTTGTAGGACCAACTTGGCCAGTTAGCCCTGGTGATCATTTGATGTCTACTTACTGGGGTTTCCTTTTTTCCAAAAATGACCCCTGTTTTTTTTTTAATTTTGTTGATATTGATGCTGCATTTTGTTGTATTTGATGCTGTTTTATAGTCACATTTTAATCAACGTTTTACATTTGCTGTTAGCCACCCTGAGCCCGGTTTTTAAACGGGGAAGGGTGGCGTATACATATTTTTTTTAAAAAAAACAACAACATTATATATATTCTTGAACACTGCCCAGGACTACAAGCCAGTGAGTGGGTGGGAGATGCCAAGCCCCTTGCAAGCCACAAAGTGTGGTTGGCAGGTTGTACTCCACCTGGCAGTCTTAATTGGAAGTTTGTGAGCATTCTGTTTCCCTCCCTGTGTATTAATTTGCACTCTTAAGAAAGCCAAGAATGTTCACTTTCTTTCTAGGATCCCTCTGGGTGGGAGACTGGGGGGAAGAGGGGAAAGCACCGAGATGAAAGCTTGGAGGGCTCACTTTTTTTTGCATGGCATGAAATAAGGGTTAAGATATAATTGTGATAGGGGGCTTGGTATTCATATATGGTTGTACCTCAGAAGTCGAACGGAATCCATTCTGGGAGTCCATTCGACTTCCAAAACGTTTGGGAACCAAGACGCAGCTTCCGATTGGCTGCAGGAAGCTCCTGCAGCCAATCAGAAGCTACGGAAGTTGTGCCAGACATTTGGGTTCCAAAGAACGTTCAGAAACCAGAACACTTACTTCCGGGTTTGCGGCATTTGGGAGCCAAAACGTTCAACTCTCAAGGCGTTCGACTTCCAAGGTACGACTGTATTTGTCTTGTCTCCTCTCCTCTCCTCTCCTCTCCTCTCCTTTCTGGTCTCTTTCTTATTTCTCTTCCTTGGATTAGTTTGGCCTTTGTTGCATTTTGTGTTGTTGTTTTTTAAAAATAAAAATTGATTATAGGAAAGAATGAAAAAAGAATGTTCTCTTTCTTTCTTAAGACACTCCTTTGGACCAAGCTGGTGGGGCAGCAAGTTGATTCACACTTATTCAAAATGGGCAGCTGTGCTGTCAGACCAGCAGCCATGTTAGCCCCAGGAGGATGTAGTTTATGTGTGTATCTTTCAACTACTTCAGTAAAATCAGGGCATCCCATTTTTTGCACAACAGCTCGGTGGCCATTTTGGGCACCGCACTCTTGCTCTGTGATCTTGCCCTGAAAAAAGGTTCTTTTTTTTCTGGACTGCAATCTTGTGCAGGTTGCATGACTCGCACAGGAGCATGGCGCTGGAAGACACATATCCCGTTTGTTTTTGCCTCAACATGTTGGGGGTTTGTGTGTGTTTAGGTTACCAGGAGAAAGAATATGGGCAGCAGTATCTGAGGAGCAGAATCCCAGAGCAAGAGTTTGTGAGAATCCTCAGCACTGAAATCTCTGAGCCAAGAGATTCCGAGCAGCAGAATCTCAGAGCTGAAAAACTAAGACAGAGCTGTATATAATCAAGTTCTCAATCCCCGATTGCTGCTTGTTAGTCATTCTGCCTTGCAGGTGTTGGTTATTTTCATACTTGCGCATCTGACACAACTAGCACTAAGACGCCCTCAAACCTGTCAATCAGACGGACTTGACAAAAGTAGGTTCTTTACACACGCACGCCCCATGGTAACATTATTTTTTCATGTGCTAAGGGTTGTTTGAGAGGAAGGCGAGTAGACTACATCCCTGCTTCAAAATTTCCTCCTTCCTTTTCAAATTGGAATAATTTCACCTCCTGGGTCAGGCATGCAAGTTTTGACTCCTAAGCTGAAAACTTTTATGACAGAGAGTCATGGGAGCTGGAGAAGGTGAAAATAGATGTGAAATGACTGGATACGTTGAAGAGGTAATGGAATGTGCACCATTTCTCTAGGTTCATTTCATTACAGTATATATTGGTTACATATTCGAACTGAATGGAATAAAAGTACATTGATATGTTAAATGCACCAATATGTTTAAAGCACAAGCTTGTCAATGCAGCGATGGTGAGGGTTATCGCTAATGCGTTTGTTTATTTTGCTATTTGCTCATGACTTTTCTGCAGCGGATACATTTCTGCTGATTCACTCAAGGTGACTTAAAAGGTGTGTTCTGCAACAGCCTTCCTCAACCTGGTGCCCCCATATTCATATCTCACCATTGGCACACTGATGGTTATTGTTATGAGTTTTGGGGGTGGTTAGGCTGAAAGCCTGGGCCTCTTTTATTTTATTTTTAAATTCTATACACCGCTTGATGGGGGGGGGGTTGCACCTCAGAGTTGTACAGTGGTACCTCGGTTTATGAACACAATTGGTTCCGGAAGTCTGTTCATAAACTGAAGCGTTCATAAACTGAAGCAAACTTTCCCATTGAAAGTAATGGAAAGTGGATCAATCCGTTCCAGACAGGTTCGTGGAGTACTCAACCTGAAGCATACTTAACCCGAAGCATGGGTGTAATTGGTTCCGGAAGTCTGTTCATAAACTGAAGCATTCATAAACTGAAGCGAACTTTCCCATTGAAAGTAATGAAAAGTGAATTAATCTGTTCCAGATGGGTCCGCGGCGTTCGTAAACCGAAAATTCGTAAACCGAGGTGTTCATAAACCGAGGTTCCACTGTACATTTTTTGGCACCTGCTAAAACATTCTTTTTTAGGTAAGTCTACCCAGATGCTTAGAAAGTTGAAGTAATTATACAGTGGGACCTCGGGTTACAGACGCTTCAGGTTACAAACTCTGCTAACCCAGAAATAGTATCTCAGGTTAAGAACTTTGCCCCATTAGCTAAAGTGGTACCTCAGGTTAACAGCAGTTTCAGGTTAAGAATGGACCTCCAGAACGAATTAAGTTCTTAACCCGAGGTACCACTGTAATTTGCTTTAGTGTTTTAACTTTTGTGTGTTTTAAAGTATAATTGTAATTTCCCCTGATTTAAAATACAACTGTACTTTAAATCATACAAAAGTTAAAATACTAAAGCAAATGATAATTTCTTCAACTTTCTAAGCATCTGGGTAGACTTGCCTGAAAAAGAATGTTTTAGCAGGAGCCAAAAGGAGTACAATGAAGGTTCCTACTTCATCTCAATAGACAGGGAGTTCCAAAGTATAGACGCTGCCATACAACATTATTTAGTTCTTACAAATGTGGAATGGGTATTATGTGGCAACTGTTACATGCAAAGCAAGCTAAACTGCCACTTTTTTTTTTAAAGCAACCCATATCCACTTATTATATCAGATGTTCTTCAAGCAAGACAGAGGTGAATCCTTTATTTTATGTATTTATTTTACATAAAGCACAGGAGCAAGGCCATTTCCTCCCCTTTTTTCTTCAGCTGCCGACAGAGAGCAGGCCGATTCTGTTCAGTTTTCTGAAGCAGGGCTGGGGAACCTTTGGCAATCACAGAGGCACAATTGATTTCTTTGACCGTTTGTAATTAACTTCTCCCACATGAACTCCAGCTGACCTTGCCTCACCACTGCTGTCCAAACCTTTTGAGCCCCACACAGTATACAGACATAGTATGTTGCTTGACACATGGAAGTATCTTGATTTGACTTCGAATGGGATGGCTAGAAGGGGCAGAGGGATCAGCTGAAATTAGGGTTGCCAGACTCAATAGAGGGCATGACTTCTGTGCCTTTAATTGCCCTGCTCTCTTTTGAGTCTGGAAACCTTAAAGAGAAACCAGCAGACCCTTTGTTTAATTTCCAAGCAAAGGGTCTGCTGGTTTCTCTTTAAGGTTTCCAGACTCAAAAGAGAGCAGGGCAATTAAAGGCACAGAAGTCATGCCCTCTATTGAGTCTGGCAGCCCTAGCTGAAGTGAATAAATTCTTCCCACCCATCCCAGGCCCAGAACATTCCATATTTCATCACACATAGTACCTTCTAATAATGCATACAGGTAGCGAGTGCCCAAATAATTGTTGCCAAATGCTCTTATGAGACAAAGAAATGGGGAGGCACCAGTATATCCCAGTGAGGATTGTGCATGATCCATAGCCAGGAAATTTAGGGTGACAATTGGGAAATAAAAGGGACAAATGAAATGCTCTACTTGCAAAGAGTGGCTGACAGGAACCCATCATAGGAATTCCCATTTTGTGAAGGAAAATGTTGTTGTAGGTCCCACTTTTTTCCTGAAATATTTCAGCCATTTTATTTATTTAATTGTTATCATTTATTTGTTTCTCAATATATTGGCTGATTGTAATGAAAGCGGTTTACCTTAAAGCGAGCAAGACTTTGTAGCAGAGAAACTAGGTTGGAGTGTCGTCATTTTTATCTCACAGATTGGGTTGCTGGTGTGGGTAGAATAAAATGAAATATTTATTTCTGATAAAAAATGTGTCCTTTTGTTTTACTGCAGGCACCCCCAAACTTCGGCCCTCCAGATGTTTTGGACTACAATCCCCATCATCCCTGACCACTGGTCCTGTTAGCTAGGGATCATGGGAGTTGTAGGCCAAAACATCTGGAGGGCCGCAGTTTGGGGATGCCTGTTTTACTGCATCTTATTTATTTTGCTGTGTTGGCTTTGTTATGTTGGCTGCAGCTCCTAAATGAACCCCATGTCTTGTCCCATACCTCAGATAAGAACATAAGAAAAGCCTGCTGGATCAGGCCAATGGCCCATCTAGTCCAGCTACCTGTTCTCGCTGTGGCCAATGAGACGCCTGTGGGAAATGTGCAAGGAGGATTCAAGCACAAGAGCCCTCTCTCCCTCCTGTGGTCTCCTGCTCCTAGTATTCAGAAGCACTGCTGCCTTCGATCGTGGAGGTAGAGCATAGCCATCATGGCTAGTAGAATCATAGAATCATAGAGTTGGAAGAGACCACAAGGGCCATCCAGTCCAACCCCCTGCCAAGCAGGAAACACCATCAAAGCATTCTTGACATATGCCTGTCAAGCCTCTGCTTAAAGACCTCCAAAGAAGGAGACTCCACCACACTCCTTGGTAGCAAATTCCACTGCCGAACAGCTCTTACTGTCAGGAAGTTCTTCGTAATGTTTAGGTGGAATCTTCTTTCTTGTAGTTTGAATCCATTGCTCCGTGTCCGCTTCTCTGGAGCAGCAGAAAACAACCTTTCTCCCTCCTCTATATGACATCCTTTTATATATTTGAACATGGCCATCAATAGCCCCCTCATTCATGAATCTGAGATGTGGGGGCAACTGTGCAGAGCACAACAGGGGGGGAGTGCCTGGTTTAATTCTCAAGTTTTGTTCATTCTACTCAAGAAATGCTCGAGAGCAGGCACCTTTTATCATATGTGGTGGAACTGTAAGGTAGTAAAAGGATTTTTTGGAAATGCTATATAATGAGTTGGGGGGAGATGTTTAAAACAACCTTTGTTAAAAAGTCAGGTGCCTTCTTTTTAGGAGTTCTAGGTGCCAAAATCCCAAAATCCCATATTTATGTATGCGACCACGGCTGTGCAGATGTTACTGGCCCAGAGATGGAAAGAAAATAAAGTCCCTACCAGAGAAGAATTGTAGATGAAGCTATTGGACTATGATGAAATGGCTAAAATGACCAGAAGAGTTAGATACTAGGAAGACCAAATTTTTAATAAGGAATGGGGGGGGGGAATTATAACTTATCTTAAAGACCATTGTAAACAGTTAAAATCCTTAGTAGAATTGGAATATCAGTTATAGTTTAAGGTTGAATTCTGGACATAATGGAAGAGGTAAAGGATTTGGAGTGCTATAAAAGATACGGGAGGAAATGATTAATAACAGAACCCACAAAGGGGAGGATGGAAGTCCAGAAAATTCCTGGGAATCTTGTTTTTATGATTTACAAAAACCAAATGAATAAATTTGTAAAAAAAATTAATTAAAAAATGCTACAGAGAGTGGGAGAGGGAGAGAGAGTGCATGATCTGCCTGCATTTATTGTGTTTGTTCCCTGGGGCAAAGGAATTGCATATTTGTGTTATTCAGTATCCCATTAAAGAAGAAAGAACTGACAGCACTTTAATAGAGAGGCTAAATCTCTCCAACCAGCTAGTTAATCAAATTATGCAAAAGCTTCACCGTGGTGTTGAGTGATCTCTTCTGATCATGAAATTTGTTCAGGACATGGAAGACCCGAGCTCACCCTGAATTTGCCTGGTAAGTTGGATCTGGACATAGTGACTCCCTTCCAGTTTTCATTTGAGCACATTTCATTTGATTCAATCACCACAGCATGTGGAACATGGGGACCACCAAAGTAACGTTGCTCTGTTACAAAATTCACCGGAAGGTGTCTTCCGGTGGGACAGTTGGTCCTCCTAACTTCCAGTGCATCAGGCTCCAAAAAGGTGACATAAAACTGTTATAGAAATTCCATAGGGGGCTGGTTCATGGGCAAGAATGCAGTCTGCCCTCAGCCAGCCATCACTGGTCTGAATTATTTCTTACAGTCAGCCCAGGGAGTGGGACAGCTCCCTTCTCCTTGTAGAACAAACAGGGAAGAAGTTGAGGACAAAACCAGACTTGGTTGGCTCTGCTGGCAATTGGCTTAGGTTGGGCTTCGCTGCCTTCTTCTTCCCCACCAGTCCCAGTGGGTACCAACCATCACTGAAAACTCCTGAAGCTCTAACAAATCATAACCTCAGTGCTATATTGAACAGGGCAGGCTCAAGATGTGGCCAGATGAGATGTCCTCTGTAGGGCCTCCTCTTCCTTTACCTTGACTAGAGAACCAAGGCTGCTACTGGATTATAGTTGGAGAAGAATGAGGTGTGGAGGTTTGGACTGCTAGCTGTTCAAGTCTTCACTCAGCCATGACGTTCATTAGATGACCTTGGGCCATTTGCTATCAATCAGACTAACTGGGTCATTATGAGGATAAAACTGCCTTCAGTTGCTTGGTAGACAAGATGGATAGCAATGTACTGTTATTATTTATAAAGGACTTTAAATGGCTAGGTGCTGTACAAAAATTAAAAATAATACAGGCTGAGCAGGGATTTGAAGTCTTTGTCTCCTTCATCAGATTCTGGAAGTCTAGCCAGTAATAAAACTTGGTTCTCAGTCTCACATATCACCAGACATAATTTTGGGCAGTGGAACATTTGAAGCAGTCTCTGCAGATTTGAAGCCCCCAGTTTTGAAGGGTGGTAGATTGGCAGTGGCACCCATGAGCAGGACTGGGAGACAAATTCAATTAAGTTCTAATTTAAAGGCGATCCTAACTGATTTGTGCTTTCCAGATACATGAGCCGAAATGCATCCTGCTTCAAAATTGACACTTCTCCAAATTTTGCAGTGTGGTTTTCTAGACAACCAATGTGTAGAAAAACGCACATCCTATTTATATATGTATTATACAAATGCATATGCTAGTGAAAACACCATACGATGGTGTTTTACGGTGGGGGGAATTGTTTGCAGAAGTGTGCACGTTAAGCAAAATTGCATATGAAAACGAACATATTATGAGAAATTAGCTCATGGATTTTCATGAAAGATCACAAATGGAAATGGGGTGAGTCAAATTTAAGACTGGTAAAATGAGGGTCTGACAGCAATCAGCATCGCTCCCCCAAACACTGAAAGAAGATTCATGAGACAAAACACAGGTAAAATTCTCTTCTCTTCTCTTCTCTTCTCTTTCTTAGAGATTGCTGGCATCTGTCTGTCTTGAAAGACACTGGAGTGAGCATCAGGGGGTGAAGTCAAATTGCTGGAGAATCACAGCACCTTCTGCACCTGCAGAGACTGGTGACTCGTACCTGCCCCCTCCCAATAGCAGCACCAATAATAATAATTATAACAATAATTTATTATTTATACACCGCCCATCTGGCTGGGTTTCCCCAGCCACTCTGAGTGGCTTCCAACAGAAAAATGAAATAAAATAATCTATTAAACATTAAAAGCCTCCCTAAACAGGGCTGCCTTCAGATGTCTTCTAAAAATCTGGTAGCTGTTTTTTTTTCCTTTGACATCTGATGGGAGGGCGTTCCACAGGGCAGGCGCCACCACCGAGAAGGCCCTCTGCCTGGTTCCCTGTAACTTGGCTTCTCGCAATGAGGGAACCACCAGAAGGCCCTCGGAGCTGGACCTCAGTGTCTGGGCAGAACGATGGGGGTGGAGACTCTCCTTCAGGTATACTGGGCATGGGCAGTGTGTCTGGAGGTCCTGTGCTGCTCAGACAACAAGACCCCCCCCCCTCAGCCTCACTGCTGTGGTGCAAAGGAACAGAGCAATGCGTTTGGCACCAGCTTGGCTGCGGGAGTGGCCAAAAGGAGGTGTGCAAGGCACCATTGAACCATCCTAAGGACTCCAGTGTGGATTTGTGTGGGGTTTACTCCTTAGCTTTTGCTTCTCCCGAAGATTTCCTGCAAGACAGCAAGTACTTTTAAAAGTATGTCTTTATATTTGTGGTAGGGGAGGATTGCAATGAAATTGCAGCCAGGGATGTATCTGTGCAAGCTATGTGAGATCTTTGGCAGCTAGGAAGATACCTGGGCATGCGGTGTATTTCTAGTATCTCCCCCCCCGCCCCATATAACCAGCCCTTTTTATTTTATTTTTTAAAAAGGCAGTGATAACAATCCAATCAAGTATAAAAACACACAATTATTTCACCAGGTCTGTACTAGGTGACCCCAATTAATCAGGGGGTTTGAACACAAGATGTTTCCGATTGCACTTATCTACAAAAACGACGCTGCTGAGGAGGAGACAGCTTGTTTTATCGGAAACAGACAAACCCTCTTGGAAAATGGCAGGTTCTAAATTTAGAACAAACTGCTGGAGCCTGTGTTCTATTTGGCTCTGACAAAATGCAATTTATGGGCTGTTGCTGGCTCTTCGGTAAAAATGTTCCTCTCTCTCTCTCTCTCTCTCTCTCTCTCTCTCACACACACACACACACACACACACGTGTGTGTTTGCAGAGCACACACCATTCCTATTGGAGCAAGAGAGTCTTTGTTCTGTCAGATGGCAGCAATGGCATCTGAATTAAGCAACTCCCCTATGAGGGAAGCTTACAGTATTGGGGGTATTTTGCTTACGAAAGAAAAATCCAAATAAGGGGAGAGTTCTAAAAGCACGTACAATTATGCATGAGATGGGGGAAATGAACAGAGATATCTTTTCCCCTCTGTATGTGCATGAAAACAGAACACAGCTGGTCACCCAATAATGTCTGAATACTGCAATAATCTCGATAAGTACATGGAGTGCCTGGAATCATCTCTCTCATGTGGCAATGATGGTCACCAATTTAAGAACATAAGCAGAGCCTGCTGGATCAGGCCAATGACCCATCTAGTCCAGCATCCTGTTCTGATGGTGGCTAACCAGATTGGCCAAAACCAGCAAGCAGGATTCAAGCACAAGAGCACACACCCCTCCTGTCATTTTCAGCAGCTGGTATTTGGAACAAATCATAGTAACAGCTTGGAGCCTTTGATCTCCCTCTCGTCCATGAATTTAACCAATTCTCCTTTAAAACAATCTAGGTTGATGGCCACCACTGCCTCCTGTGGGAATGAATTCCACAGTTTAACTATGTACTGTACTGTGAGCACAGCCTTCTTGAAATTTGCAATTGTCTGAACTTTGCAATGCAACTCTCTAGCCAAGTCATGGGTACAAAACTAGGGTAGTATGTGCATCAAAATACATGTGGTTGACATAACATTCACAATTTCATTCTATTGGGGAATATTACTTCACAATTATATGCATATTGGGCAAAATTGCAAAAATATAAACATTGCTTTTCCACGAAAATTCACACTAAAATGCTAATAAGTTGTCATGAGGACTTAAAAACAATACAAAAAACACTCGCACACTGATGTCTGAACTCATACATTTAAAAAAATGTATGTACATTTTGGACAATTGTTATTTCTTGTAGTGCACAACAAATATAAGAAATACATTAAAACAATATAGGAAAAACGATAAATTGAAATAGTTTTTGTTGCTATTATTAATACTAATAATAATTCAGTACCCATCCTTACAAGAATTTAAAATACAGTTTAAAAACTCCCAATTAAAATAACAGAAAATAGGCAGATTCACCATTCACTTCATATATAGGCTTCAGGTGGTTGGACTCGGCATCTAAAGGCTGCAGATAGAGTTAGCCACATAGACTGCAAAACTCAGCCCACTCAGCTTACCTGGAAGCAGCCCCCACAACAGCCCTATTAATTCCATGGGGCTTACTTCTGACTAAGCACATGGCGATCAGAGTAAAAGCCTTCGGATCAGGTCCTCTGGTGACATTTGCTCTCCTCTTCTCTCTTCAATAACAGCTATCATGTGCAATTCCCATTTAAACGCCTTTCAGGAGGGAGCAGTTAACCGGCAGGTGAGCCGTAATGGGGATAGCCGGCCAGTCTAGTGACAGCACTTTAGATGTGGCAGCTGTGAGTAGGCCTGTAGCAGATGGCAAAGACGTTGCTCAAATGGTGATGGTTAGCCTTTTGTTGCAGAAACTTGATCCTGGGAATTTTTTTTGCACTGTCACCAGCACTATTATGACCTTATTTCTCTCCTACAGCATATTTCCTCTCCGCTTCAAAACTAGCCATCATGATCATGGGTGGGGTGTCTTTGTGTAGTGGGGTTGGACATTGCAGGGACGCGGAAGGTAGTTTGGGGGGTGCACTGTGTATCTGTGCACAGAGATAGATCACACCCTGTTGTAAGACGCATGCCTTTGAGGAACAGACTGCCAAGGGGCAATTGGTCTTGCCACAAAGGGGTGTCCAAGGCAATGCATTCTCCATGAGGATAAACATAAGAACATCAGGAGATTCCCCACTGGGTCATCCAGTCCAGTATCCTCTTCTCTCAATGGCCAACCAGATGAAGAGATGGAGGAATCACCATCTCCATAGTGGTTTGGCTGCTCTGCTCCCAGTTCTTCCAGTGATGCTGTCACAGGAAAGCCAGGAAACGCCCTTGGGGCGGGGGGAGGAGGAGAGTCAGAACAGGAACAGTCAGAAGGAGAAGATTAGGAAGTGATGAAAGAGGCAGAGGAGGAGAGAGCTGGGATCAGCCAAGAGGTGGCAAAGCTCTATGATGCTGAAAGAGAGCCCCAACACCACACAGGCAGTTCTGGGACAGAGGGAGAGACGGCACAGGAAAGGAGGGAGTTAAAACGCAGGGATCAGAGACGTCTCACAAGATTTCCCCGCTCACTGTGCTGGAGAAGAAGTCGAAGAAAGCCACTCCCCGAATCTGAACCGTCAGATTCAGACGCATGAGTTGTAACTGTGCTGTTTGTATGTATGTAAAATAAAGGACTGTAAATATCTCTCTGAGTGAGCAGAGGGTAATTGTTGTGAAGAGTAGCCACCACCTTGACAGATACTCATCCTGAGGCTCCATGAATCAGCCTCCTTGCAGGCGAATTTCCAACACTGGTCCTACTTTGGGGGGCCTCCTGCTCACTCTAATGAAAGGGTCAAATAATATTTCCCAGCTCAAGGGCCACATTCCCTTCTATGCAATCTTCACAGGATGTGGTGTTTGTGTGATACACCACACAGTGGTGGGTGGAGCTAGAGGCAGAAGTAGACCAAGGAACACAACTTTTTACGTTTTTACAGGTGGCTAGTTTCTAGTCAGATTAGTCGGACGCGGGTGGCGCTGTGGTCTAAACCACTGAGCCTCTTGGGCTTGCTGATCAGAAGGTCAGCGGTTTGAATCCCCACAATGGGGTGAGCTCCCATTGCTCGGTTCCAGCTCCTGCCAACCCCACAGTTCTAAAGCACACCCAAAAGTGCAAGTAGATAAATTCCAGCAGGAAGGTAAACGGCGTTTCCATGTGCTGCTCTGGTTTCGCCAGAAGCGACTTAGTCATGCTGGCCACATGACCCAGAAAAACTGTCTGCGGACAAACACCAGCTTCCTTGGCCTGTAAAGCGAGGTGAGTGCCGCAACCCCAGAGTCGTCTGCGACTGGACTTAACTGCCAGGGGTCCTTTAACTTTACCTTTTAGTTTCTACGTACATACTTTTCTTTCTTTTGTACAGGAAGTACATTGGCTCCACCTTAACTGAGTTGATCCAGGCACAGCTGCACTTAAAATGAAGGGGTGAGAGAACACCATATCATGCCCATTTCTATGATTTTTTGTTTGTTTGTTTTTCACCTGTACTTAAAATAATAAACAGTATTTGCATAAGAAATAGAAAAATCTGAAGGCAATAAATAGGAGATAGGAATGCTCATGAATTGCTCTGTGGATTGTTTATCCCAGTTTCAACCATCTACTCTGGTGTTTATTTTATTCCTTCTTTTACATCAACATAAAATGCAGCAACCCTTACAATTTCACCGGGAGGAAGCAGATGAATGGAAGATGAGCATGCAAACCTTAGCACCAGTTCATGGAGGGAGTTTTTTGGTGTTGGATACAGAGGACCAAACGCCTAGCTTTGAAAAGGAACATAAAGTACCTGTGACAGAGATTTAACAATCCAGACATTATCGTTGGATGAAAGAAGTGCCTAGGCTTGTGTTGATTGGAATATTTACATGCCGTTGCTCCCTGCTCCGTATCCTTTATTGCCCGGACAATTGTTCAATTACATGCTAAAAACATTTGGCTCGCTTGCTTTGTTTTATGAAAACTGTTTTTATAAAGTAGCATCCACCACTCTCCTTCCAAGCTTAGCTGTGCCCCTCTCGCTCACTGGCATGCCATTATAGTTTGCAATGCATACTTGCCAGAAATCAGTATGGACAAATTCACCCACCCCTAGATGAACTCTACCAACAGCCCCTGCTGCTTCCAGCCAGCTTCCCCTACTGCTGGGTATTTGGAAATGCAAAGTTGCTTGGGGAAGGAGACGTTGCAGGAAAGGCTAGCTGACAGCAAGCCTGTAATAAACTGGACCCAAGAATTGGCAGAGTTGTGTGTTGAACTCATAATGGGCTCAAAGAGAAGAATTGAGTTTACCAGGACAAGCTCTACATGCACAGATTCCAGAGTTTGGCTGCATGGCTATCCGTCTTGTGAAATTTATGGCTGGTATCTGGGTTTCTGAATCTTGTTGAAGGTTTGTTTCCCCTGTACTGATAGTTCAGTATACAGGCTGTGTTCATAATTTCTGACCAGTGTGCAGACCCCTTAACTGAAATTCATTGTGTTACAAAGTTGCTGGCAGACCTTGCAAAAGTCAGTGCCGTTTTCAGGGGGATCTGAAAATTACTGCAGACGGCAGGGACATTTTCATGTCCCTTTAGCAAAGGAGTTCAAATCGCTTCATCGTTTTGGAGCAGATTCACAAGAGCCGAAGCCAGGAGTTGACAACCCTTTTGGCTCGAGACCCACATCCCCTTTTAGACAACCTTCCACCTGTCAGTGGTGGGTTGTGTCAGAAGCGAGAGTGGGCACAGCAATGAATGTAATTTTTACCTTTGTACAGTAGGCTGGTTTCCTAACACTGATGAATTCCTCTCTGCCCTCCATCCAAGCAAGCAAGAAGCATTATTAGAGTTCAAGGGCACAATTCAGCCAGCAAAGAACCATCCAAAAAGACTACAAGAAAGGGACTAATGTAACACATTCTACATGGGGGTGCTTTGAAAAGTGCTCGGAAACTTCGGCTGGCCTAAACAGTTGCAGAGAGACTATTGAGCGGGACTGGTTATAGGACTACCATGCTCCATGGACTACCTGTTTGTTTCTGGGCATAATTCAAAGTGCTATAAAGCCCTATATGGCATAGGCCCAAGGCTATCTGAAGGTCTGGATTCACCCATTTTGTAAAAATTGTAAAGGAACTCTGGATGGTTAAGTCCAGTCAAAGGCGACTGGCTCATCTCGCTTTTAGGCCGAGGGAGCCGGTGTCTGTCCACAGACAGCTTTCTGGGGCTTGTGGCCAACATGAGTAAACCGCTTCTGGTGCAACAGGACACCGTGATGGAAACCAGAGCACACGGAAATGCCGTTTACCTTCCCATTGCAGCAGTACCTATTTATCTACTTGTACTGGCGTGCTTTTGATCTGCTAGGTTGGCAGGAGCTGGGACAGAGTAACGGGAGCTCACCCTGTCACAGGGATTCGAACCGCCAACTTTCTGATTAGCAAGCCCAAGAGGCTCAGTGGTTTAGACGACAGCGCCACCCACATCCCTATGGATTAACCCATACAAACCTGCCCGGCATCTGAGATGTGGTGGGGACACGAAAGAGGGCCTTCTCAGTGGCTGCTGCCGGACTATGAAACTCCTCTCCTAGAAAAGCCAGATTGGCACCCTCCTTGTGTCTTTCTGCCGGCAGGTGAAGATTGTTTCATTCCAACAGACCTTTGGGAAAACCACTTCCGCATTTCACGGAGGTGGTGTTGTGGGCGTGGCCCGGCCCGACCCTCGCGAGAGGGCTGTAGCTCAGGCCTCTCGCGAGATTGAGTTCCCGCCTCCGTCATACCCCGGCCGACCAATAGGGCCGGCCGGGAGGCGGGCCCTCATCGGCGTTTAAATCTAGACGGAGGCGGGAATTCTGCCTCTCTTCGCCCCAGCATCGCAAGCGTTCGGATCAGCCTTTAGAGCTCCCGAACCCTTGCCGTTTGCTTCGTCCCCCTTTGTCTTCTTTTCTCTTACAGGTTTCGATCGTCGGTCTCCTCGCATGTTCCCCGTGCCTCCGCCGCGCTCCCCGTGCCTCCGCGACATCGCTTCGGCCTCGCGCAGGCGAACGCCTCCGCCGATCAGCTGGGGGCTCCGCCAATCAGCTGTTGGGCGCGCGTGCGCAGCCAGGGCCGCGAGCAGGAAGTCGGCTCGGAGTCTGGCGCTCAGCGTTTTAGCTGCCGTGTCTCCGGGGGACGCATTCGTTCAGCAGGCTCACTCATCGCTGCATTCGTGAGGGCACGATCGCAGCCGGCAGGAGTCGTCGCCCGCATCCCCAGGGCGCTCCACTGAACCGGTTGCAGCAGCGGCGCCGGGGCTTCCCTTGCCGGCGGCTGGAGCTCCCCTCCCCCGCTGCTTTGGGCCGCACCAGCATCATCAGCGTCGGCTGGGTCGAGGCGGCCGCCTCCCCACGACCTTCAACACAGCGGTGCCGGCCATCGGGAGATATTACGAACAAGGCTAGATTCTGAACAACGTGGTGAGCTTCCCGCGTGCGCGGCCCTTCCCATCGAGGCTAGTGTCTTTGTTAACAAGCTCTCTTTGCTAACAAGTCTCTTTGTTAACAACTCTTGGCTAACAAGCCCCACATCCACCTGAGGCTAGTGTCGCCTTGCAATTTCTAACCCCGGTCCTTTTGGTGTGTGTGCGTGTTGTTTTGGACCCTGTAGCGCCGCTTTCCTGATTCTAGTCCTTGCCCCCCCCACGTGCGACAGCCCTAGCGGCCATCTTGGGAGGGGATAATTGCGGTAAGCCGCGACGGCCATTTTGTGAGGGTCCAAGGGTGCAGCAAGGCCAGCCATCTTGTGGCCATCTTGGGAGTTGATAATTGCGGCAAGCCGCGGCGGCCATTTTGGGAGGGTACACGGGTACAGCAGGGCCAGCCATCTTTAGCGCCCCTCCTGCATTGAGTCTCTTGCGGCTGCTGTTTTTTTCCGATCGCCATTTTGAGAGGGCCCACGTGTGCAGCGGGGCCAGCCATCTTTAGCGCCCTTCCAAATTATTGAGTCTATGTGCTGCTACATTGCTATATTACTATAATACTATATTACTGGATTACTATTATTAATAGTGGTATTACTGTATTACTATATATTCCTTCAATGGTGGAATTAGTTAGCAGGCTGGGGTCTTTTCGTTGATTATTCTGTTTATCGATTAGCTCTATTTGCGTTTTCAGCCTCATTTTAAGTACTGGTGACCATCTGGTTTTAAAAGTCATTATTTATGTTGTGGTAATTTGGTTGGTTTCCTAGGCAGCAATTTCTAGTATCGTTTAGCATTGTGGTGTTCTAATAGTCGCTAATTCCCCTTGCTGGCTATTTGATTGGCTTGGCATATATCCCTAGTATTGCTTAGCATCTGGCTGTTAAGGGCCACTGGTCATCCCGCAGATTTGGATCAGATCGCGGGGTAATTTGGCGCAAATCGTTTCAGTGGGCCAGGATATATTCAGCCAAATTGGTTTTATTGAGTGGCCAATTAGCCTCAGTACATTCAGGTATCAGGTAAATTCGCTGGGGTTAATTATTTGAAGCGCAGTGATATCTAGGCAAAACCATGTCTTCAGGACGCAGTATGCGCAGCAAATCCGCTAAGGCCGCTGCCCCAGCAGCGGATGCTGGCACCGCCTCACCGGGCCTGGCTCCTGCCTTTAACCCGGAGGCTTTGGCCCAAGTGGCTTCCAATTTACAGAACATTTGCAATCAGTTAGGACCACTGTGTTCCACGCTCGCCCCTCTATGTGTTTCGCTTGCCTCCACGAACAGGGGGGTACTAAATGGACTTGGCAATTCACAAACCTGTGTTCCTGAGTCCCCCCCCCCCGGTAACAGTCAGTTATCCAGCTCTTCCTTCTCTTTTCTCAGCTCCCAGTCTAGTGGGGGAGGAGTCTCAAGTGCAGGGGCCGCCCAGCCCCATGGCGCACAGCGGGACATGAGTGCTCAGCCGGGCACATCAGCCGCTTCACTTCAGATCCTTCAACAGAGTCAGGCCATGGCGCAAGCTTCCCAACCAGCGTCCCATAACCTTCTTCAGGCCGCCCCCCTTCAACAGAGTCAAACCATTGCCCAGGCTTCCCAACCAGCTTCCCATAGCTTTCTTCAGGCCACTCAGCTCCCCAGTAAACCCCCCCCCCCAGGGTGCGTTCGAGTCCACTCACATGCAGGCTCGCGCACCGGTTTCGCCCCTCATGTCTGCTCAGTCTGTTTCAGAAATTTTTAGGTCCCAACCCTCACAGGCCCAGGCAGGGCCTCCGCAGTTGCCTGCAGGTTCGATGTCGTCACGGGTGGATGACAGCATGCGAGCGGTGGTCGAACCCCATAGCGAGTCGGCGGGCGCTGAGACAGGTCAGACCGGAGGTAAAGCAAAGAAGAAGACGGAAAAGAGGAAACGCAGCAAGAAGGACGACTCAGACGAGGATTCAGGTACTTCATCCGATTCGGATGCAGACATTCCCATGGAGGATTACTGGGGGGTGGCAGAAGACCAGATGGGCCTTCCTCTGTGGGTACACAGGAGGCGCTCTAGTTCCCATCGCAAGGGTTTTAACGGCACCCTTGAGTGCAGGGGTGGGGCGTTGGTGCCTGAGGCTAAATCCTCCACCAATTCCGACATCGATATAATTTTGGGGTCCCATCTGTCCAATCGTAAGCGCGAGAAAATCTTGAACGGTGATTACATCGACATTTTCACGCTGCTGCCCCTGTCTCAAATGCTAGGGAAGGGGGGGAAAAGGAAACAATTTGGAAAGCGCAGGTATAGGGCCCCGCGTGCAGACCGCACTTTTGAGAATTGGCAGACCGGTATCCACATTTGGCTTGCGGTAATTGCGGCTGCATACCCCAAGAGGGCGATGCATTTGTTGGCCTACATAGCGGACGTTAGGCTGGCCTACTCGATGGCGGGGGAGGCGGCGGCTCTTAACTACGATGAGGATTTCCGTAGAAACGCCTCGCAGAACTCAAGGACGCGCTGGGACCAGAGAAATCAGCACTACTGGAGTAACCACGTGGTGCCCTTCGTCGAAAAGAAACAGGCGGAGCCGCAAAAGTCAGCCAGGTTTGAGCCCAGGAAGGACCCACGTCGCAGGGTCTGCTGGGAGTACAACAAGGGCCTCTGTCAGAGGCCCAATTGTAAGTACGCACACGAGTGCGACAAATGTCTCGGCCAGCACCCTGGAGCCTCCTGCTACAAAGGAAGGCAGCCCTTTCGTGGAGGAAGAGGGGGGTGCAGGCCAGGGCCCCAGGAACTCTCAAGGTGCCACCCAGGGACCAGCTCCTGTCCAGAGTAGGTACTAATAAGTCCCTATCTCTGGCATTCACCCCCATAAAACTTCACCCCCTACGCATCCTGTTAAACAGCTATCCTAATTCCACTGCCGCCTCTTTCATTTGGGACGGCTTCTCGCAGGGTTTCAGAATCCCAGTACTTACTCCACCATTAACCGGTGACCCGCCGAACCAAAAGTCCGTGCGCGATAGGCCGGATATAGCAATTAGAAAAATTAATAAGGAGATTGACGCGGGTCGGGTGGCGGGCCCATTTAAGACACCTCCCATACCCGCCCTCCACATCTCCCCCCTAGGCATGGTACCAAAAAGGACCCCAGGCGAATTCAGGCTTATACACAACCTATCTTTCCCAGTCGGTAAATCTGTCAATGATGGCATCCCACAGGACCTTTGCACAGTGAAATGCGCATCCTTTGACCAGGTTGTTAAGCTGGTTAGGCAATTCGGTAAAGGGGCACTGCTAGCCAAATGCGATATTGAATCGGCATTTCGGCTTCTGCCGGTTCACCCTCACGACTACAAATGGTTAGGTTTCAAGTTCGAGGGTGCGTTTTTCATTGACAAAGCCATGCCGATGGGTTGCTCTGTTGCATGTTCAGCCTTCGAGGCCTTCAGCACATTCTTGGACTGGGCCCTTCGCTTTAAAACAGGCTTAGCAGGTGTCACGCATTACCTCGATGATTTCCTTTTCGTGGGAGGGGCCAATAATGGGGAGTGTGCGAGGCTTATGAAAGACTTTGCTTCCCTTACGTGTGAGCTCGGGGTGCCACTCGCAGCTGAGAAAACTGAAGGACCAGTAGTTCGCTTAACGTACCTAGGCATAGAATTGGACACCGTGGCCCAAGCATCCCGCTTACCTTTGGATAAACTGACCGCTCTTAAGGAATTAATCTTACAACTGATTCCTCTTAGAAAAGTAACGCTTAAACAGATTCAATCTTTGCTCGGGCATCTCAATTTTGCGTGCAGGGTAGTATCGCCAGGTCGCCCCTTCTGCCGCCGCTTGGCTAGACTTACCGTAGGTTTGAAGCGCCCATACCATAGGGTCCGATTACCCAAGGGAGTGAAAGCCGACCTCGAGAATTGGCTGACCTTTTTGGATCACTTCAACGGAGTGTCACTTTGGCAGGACAATCTGACCTTACGTTCAGACTTCCAGGTACAATCGGACGCAGCCGGGTCCCTGGGTTTCGGAGTTTACTTCAAGGGCAGGTGGTGCGCTCAGCCTTGGCCCGCCAGCTGGCATGCCTCGGGGGTCACACGGGATTTAACTTTCTTGGAGTTTTTCCCAATTGTGGTAGCGGTGCACTTGTGGGCCAGGGAATTCAGGAATTGCAGGGTCTGCTTCCGGACAGATAATCAAGCGGTGGTCAGCGTGATGTCCAGACAATCATCCCGCTCCACGAGAGTCTCGGCCCTTCTGCGGGCCTTCGTGCTGCGCAGTCTTGAACTGAACCTGCAATTCACCGCCAAATTTGTTCCGGGGGTTAATAATGATATCGCCGATGCGTTGTCTCGTTTCCAGATGGACCGCTTCCGCTTGCTGGCACCGGAGGCGCAGCAGTGTCCAGAGCCGTTCCCGGAATCCCTATGGAACCTTGGGAGCGAGAAATCTTGAAGGGAGTATTCGCATCGGTTGCCCCCTCGACTCTGAGCTCGTACAAACGCGTTTGGGCAGAATTCTCTAAATTCAGAAATAAGGGTCCCTCCACAGCACCTTTGGGCCCCCCCACCGAGAGGGAGGTTATGCGATATGTGGTTCACCTGAGGGAATTGGGCCGTGCGACCAAGACTCTTAACATACATACGGCAGCGATCTCCTTTTTCTGTAAATCCCTGTACTCCATCGACCCTTGCGATAACTTCCACTTGCGAAGGGCCATGGAAGGTTGGCGTAGGCTACAGCCACCAGCCGGCAACCCCAGGAGGCCCATTACATTTGACCTTCTGTGCAATATCCACACTCAATTGACGTCCCTTTGCTGGTCCCCTTATGAGGCGAGCTTGTTCTCCGCGGCCTTCTCGCTAGCGTACTTCGGGGCCCTCAGAGTCGGAGAGGTTGTATGTGAGGACCATCCAGACGGGTCCTCTCGTGGGATCAGAATGCAGGATGTAGCGTTATCTAGCTCGGTGGCAGTAGTGCACATCCACCGCTCTAAAACTGATCAGCGGGGATTGGGGGCCACCATTCGCCTCCCTGCAGCAGGTGGCCAAGGCCCTTGTCCAGTAAGGGACCTCAGGCACTTCCTATATCAGAGGCCGGCTGGCACAGATCCTCTCTTGGTCCACCAGGACAGCTCTAAGCTCACGCGCTCCCAGTTCACACGGGTTCTACGCAAGGCCCTCGTGCTCTGCGGCGTTGACCCGAGCCAGTTCTCCGCCCACTCCTTTCGTATTGGTGCAGCAACCTCCGCAATGCACTTGGGCCTTTCAGCGGAAAGGATTCAAGAAATAGGAAGGTGGAAGTCAAATGCTTATAGAAGTTACCTGCGCCCTACCTTGTAGCCGCAACCATTACCGTTCCTCAGTCTGCCATCAACTGATCCCCTGTTTGTCACTGTTTCCTTGCAGGTGGGCGCCGCATCAATGTGTGGATTGCGGGTCACAGCATTGTGCACTGGGCCAAACAAAGGGCTATGGAAACCGGTCTTGGGAGTGATCTCGGCCTCCCAAAAAACGTTAAAATATCGTGGATTGCCAGGCGCGGTATGCGCTGGAAAGAACTCCTGCCTGCTGTCTTGGAAAGGGCTGCTTCAGTCGGGCCCCCTCATACGCTGGTCATACAGCTGGGGGAGAATGATTTGGCGTATCGAAACGCAGTGGAACTGAAATGGAATATCTTTGAGGACTTTGATAAGCTACTTGCCTTTTTTCCGGGGATGACGCTGATGTGGTCCGCCTTGTTGCAGAGGCGCGTTTGGCGTGAGGGACTCTGCCCGAAGGCATTGAACAGAACCAGAAGGCTATTGAATAAGCTACTTGCCTTTTTTCCGGGGATGACGCTGATGTGGTCCGCCTTGTTGCAGAGGCGCGTTTGGCGTGAGGGACTCTGCCTGAAGGCATTGAACAGAACCAGAAGGCTATTGAATTCATTTGTATTGCGCAGGGTTCTGGGTTTGAAGGGGCAGATAATTTCCCACCCTGAGATAGTACGCACTGAAGCAGCCCTTTATCGTAACGACGGAATACACCTTTCACCCCGGGGGAACGACATTTGGTTGGCCGACATAATTAGGGGGTTAGAGCATTGGTTGCGGGTGTGAGGGTATTGGCGGCGAGCCTTTGGGGCTCGAGTGGCGGTTAGGCATTGGAAAGCTGCATAGATAAAGAATGGGGGGGCAGATTGCGTCATCCTCTGCCCAAATTTGGAGATTTAATCCCGTTAAAGGGGTTCCGGGGGCGGTAGCTTTGTCCTGGGCCTACGGAGGTCAGGGCCTTAGAGCACCCCCCAACGGTGGCCACAGGAGGTGTCTCAGTAGATACATATCACTGGGCTCCTTTCTGGTGGTTAATTTCTCCCAGACTGTAACACACGGGTTGCAGTCGGATATAGTCGGTTAGGGTCCAATGCCTAAGCCAATACCGCTCAACATCCTTAACCAATAAAGTTGTGGCCTTTTCACCCACTTAAACTTAATTCACTGTGTCCTGTGCTTTATTTCCGGGGAGGGAGGGACATCGCCACACAAAACCACTTCCGCATTTCACGGAGGTGGTGTTGTGGGCGTGGCCCGGCCCGACCCTCGCGAGAGGGCTGTAGCTCAGGCCTCTCGCGAGATTGAGTTCCCGCCTCCGTCATACCCCGGCCGACCAATAGGGCCGGCCGGGAGGCGGGCCCTCATCGGCGTTTAAATCTAGACGGAGGCGGGAATTCTGCCTCTCTTCGCCCCAGCATCGCAAGCGTTCGCATCACCCACCCACCCGCCCTCTAGGCTAGGCAGTTAGGTAGGCAGGCCGGCGCTGCTATGGAATTAGTCGGTCGCCTCGGTTGGCCGTGGGGCCGGGTAGGATTTTTTCCACTTGGATTAGCCAATCTGGTTTTTTCGCCTACCTCATAGCATGTCGTCACAACTTGGTTTTGGCGGTTAGTCATTGGAAAGCTGCATAGATAAAGAATGGGGGGGCAGATTGCGTCATCCTCTGCCCAAATTTGGAGATTTAATCCCGTTAAAGGGGTTCCGGGGGCGGTAGCTTTGTCCTGGGCCTACGGAGGTCAGGGCCTTAGAGCACCCCCCAACGGTGGCCACAGGAGGTGTCTCAGTAGATACATATCACTGGGCTCCTTTCTGGTGGTTAATTTCTCCCAGACTGTAACACACGGGTTGCAGTCGGATATAGTCGGTTAGGGTCCAATGCCTAAGCCAATACCGCTCAACATCCTTAAGCAATAAAGTTGTGGCCTTTTCACCCACTTAAACTTAATTCACTGTGTCCTGTGCTTTATTTCCGGGGAGGGAGGGACATCGCCACACAACATTTTATTTAAGGGACAGTGTTATGTTGTTTTTATTATCTGCATTTTAATAGATGATGATGATGATGATGATGATGATGATGATTACATTGTGTTAATTCTATTAGAGTTTAATTACTTTTTAACAATGATCTCTTATATGTTTCTAGCTTTTTATATTTCATCTGCGTTGTTTTAATTTGTGTAAGATGTTAGAGTCCTGGTCTGGGGAAAAGGTGGGAAGGAAGAGGAGGAGGAGGAGGAGGAGGAGGAGGAGGAACCGGCAGAACCGGATGAACCAGCGGAACCGGCGGAACCGGCTCAGGAGAGTGTGCGTACTGGGACTAGACAGAGAGGAATGGAGGCTCACATCTCCATCCTTGGGCTGGAGGTTTCCATCCCTGGCCCAAGCCAATTCTATTAGAAATCAGGTGAACAAATACCATCACATTGTTTTTGTTTTTAACAAGGGTAGCATTTGGATACTGTCACAGGGGCGTTAGCGGCTACTCTAGAGTAATGACTCCTCCACGCGTTGCCTTTTCATTCTTTTATTAGTGCTGAGTATTTACAGTGCAGAGCAGTGCTATATACATGATGTCAGTTAGGTGTCAGAACCTCCGAATGGAGGTTCGCACGTTTTCTTCCAGCAAAGTAGTCTCGGAACACTGAATCTCCGCCCCCTTCGTTTCCGTCGCAATTCCGGGGTAGGCGGGATCGGCCTTCTTCCCTTGCCTCCCGCTTCCCTTCCCATGCTAGGCATGGGCTCCGCTACCTTGCCTGAGCCTCGGTCACCACTTCCTGAATCTCCGCTTGAGATCTCCCCCTCCCCACTGGTACTGCCACTGGGAGATGAGCTGGTACTCAAGATGGGAGGGGCCTGCCTATAGCGCCTGTCCCTCACATCCACCCCCCTCCAGGCTCCCCTCCCCCCCTTCCAGAGGGCTCAGAGAGAGCCGGGGACGACTGGAAGCCAATAAAGTCCGTGGCATCTGAGCTGGTGGGGGTGAAAATTTCCCCCCAATCCTTGGACCTCCCCCCTTCTCCCTGGGAGGATGGAAAGCCCCAAAAGTCCGTGGCATCAGAGCTGGTGGGAGTGAAAATCTGTCCCCAGTCCTCTACTGACTCCGACGTTCCAGCCTCCTGGTAAAACCATACTTCTTCTTCTGGTTCCTCAAAACCCGCTTCCCATCTCCATGGGGATCTGCTCCCGGATTCCCCCCCCGAGGGTTCCTCCCCCTCCCCTTCTCTGTCCCTGTGCCAGGGCTTGGGCTTGTGAGGGAAGAGAGCGTGGAACTCTTCCACTAAGAATTCCTCCTGTATCTCTGTGGCTGGCACCCACTCATTTTGGGATGGTGGAGTGTCTTCCCATGCCATGAGATACTCCAGCCCTCTCTCTCCCCACCTGGAATCCAGAATTTCCGTGGCCACATTGAGTTGTTGCGTACCTCCCCATTCCTCCCCACCCTCTGTGGGCTGGTTGCTGTCTGCGAACCTGGTGCTTTCTTTATAGGGCGACAGCAACGACCTATGGAACACTGGGTGCACCCTCATGGATTCCGGCAACTCCAGCCTGAAAGCTACCGGATTGACCTGCTGTGTGACCTTAAAGGGTCCCAGACGTCTTGGCACCAACTTCTTGCACCTCCCCTTGGTTGGAAGCCCCTCAGAGGACAGCCACACCCTGTCGCCCACCCTGATGACCTCCCCTGGTCTCCGATGGCGATCCGCCCCCTCCTTGTACGCCACCTTGGCCCTTTCCAAGTGTTCTCTGAGTTGCTGATGCACCGTCTCCAAGTCCTCCGCCCAATCCTCTGCTGCGGGACCCTCCTCCTCCTCCTCCTCCCATTCCCTCCCCGGGAACGATCTAAGATCCCGCCCATAGTTGGCCTTAAAGGGCGACACCCCTGTGGAGACGTGCACTGCATTGTTGTAGGCGAACTCCGCCAGTGGCAGGCGATCTACCCAGTCTGTTTGTCGCTGGCTGACATAACACCTCAGGTACTGCTGAAGAATAGCGTTGGCCCACTCCACCTGTCCATTGGTCTGCGGGTGTCTTGCCGTGGAGAGGCTGACCTCCACCTGTAGGAGGTTCATGAGCCTGTGCCAGAACCTGGAAACAAATTGGCGCCCCCTATCCGATATAACCCTCGAGGGCAATCCGTGCAACCGAAAAATGTGGTCCACAAACAGTTTGGCAGTCTCTTCTGCCGAAACCGCCCTCGCACAGGGTATGAAGTGGCACATTTTGGTAAAGAGGTCCACCACCACCAACACTGCCGTCTTGCCCCTGGAGGAAGGCAGGTCGGTGATGAAGTCCATGGAGAGGACCTCCCACGGCTTGTGAGGGGTGGGCAGGGGTTCCAGCAACCCTGCCGGCGCTGCTCTGACCACCTTGGCCCTCTGGCAGGTCTCACAGCCTCTCACATAGTCCTGAATGTCCTCCCTTACCCCCGGCCACCAAAAGTGTCTCATGACTAAGTGTGTGGTTTTGTCCCTACCAAAGTGGCCTGCCGTCGGGTTGTCATGCATCTGCTTGAGGACCTTACCTCTGAGTTGGGTGGTGGACAGGTACAGGGCTCCCTTGTAAAAGAGCAGCCCCCTCTGTTCCTCAAAGTCCTTCGCTTGCCCCCTCCCCCCTTGCAGTTCTCTGAAGATGCGGGTGGTGAACTCATCCCCCGCAGTCAGGGCCGTGAGTTCTGCCTCACTTACTACTGCTGCCCCGCATGTCCATGCTGATGGGGAAAAAATGTGCCGGGGTGCTGGTGGCAACTCCTCCTCCATGTACTCTGGCTTGCGGGAGAGGGCATCCGCCCTGACGTTCTGCTCCCCCGGTATGTAGTGGATGGAGAAGTTGAAGTGCGAGAAGAACTCTGCCCACCGTATCTGCCGCTGGTTGAGGACCCTGGCCGTTCTCCAGAACTCCAGGTTCTTATGGTCAGTGCACACCTGGACTGGGTGCTTGGCTCCCACCAGGAAGTGTCTCCAATGTTTAAACGCACCGTGTATTGCCAAAAGTTCCTTGTCGAAAACCGTGTAGTTGCGCTCGGGCTGGCTCAGCTTCCTGGAGAAAATGGCACAGGGTCTCCACTCCCTGTTGGCATCCAGTTGCAGTAGGATCGCGCCCACAGCTCTATCGGACGCGTCAGTCTCGACGCGCAGGGGTGCATCCTGCACCACGTGGAACAAGTTCTGGTCTGAAGCGAACACTTTCTTGAGGCCCTCGAATGCTGCTTGCGCCTCTGGTGTCCACCTGAACTTCTGCTTGCCTCTGAGGCAGTCTGTGATTCGAGCCGTGACGCGGGAGAAATTCTTGATGAACTTCCTGTAGAAGTTGGCAAAGCCCAGTAGGCGTTGGGCATCCTTGCGAGTCCTGGGGCTGTGCCAGTCCAGGATGGCCTGCACCTTGTCCTTGTCCATCGCTAGGCCCTTGTCGGATAGCTTGTAGCCCAGGAAGTCTACCTCTTTGGTGTGAAACCTGCATTTCTCCAGCTTCTCATACAGGTGGTGCTCCTTCAGGCTCTGCAAGACCTCTCTGACGTCCTTCACATGCTGCACGGGGTCATTGGAGTAAATGAGGATGTCATCTAAAAAGACCAAACAGTTCTTGAAGAGGAGGGATCCCAGGACGTGGTGCATGAAGTCCTGGAAGCAAGCTGAGCCCCCTTGCAAACCAAAAGGCATCACCAGATATTCAAAAGAACCCAGAGGCGTGAACATCATGGTTTTCCACTCATCGCCCTCCCGGATCCTGATCAAGTTGTACGCCCCCCGCAGGTCGAGCTTGGTAAAGATCTTGCCCCTGCGTGCCGCTGTCAGCAGATCGTCCACTCTGGGCATTGGGAAGGCCACCGGCTCCGTCATGCTGTTCAGCCGTCTGAAGCCCACCACCAGGCAGCGCTGTGACGTGTCTTTCTTGTCCACCCAGAAGACCGGGCTGCCCCCTGCTGCCTTGCTTTCTCTGATGAACCCCCTCTTGAGGTTCTTGTCTATGAACGCACGCAGATCCTCCAGTTCCTGATCCGACATGGAGTACAGCTTTGCTGGGGGTAGCGTGGCCCCTGGCACCAAGTTGATCTGACAGTCAAATGACCTGTGTGGGGGCAGGTGGTCGGACTCCACTTCGCTAAAGACCTCCTGCAGGTCCCAATACGGTTTGGGGATTGCCTCCCCCCCTTGACGTGCATGGTGGCCACCGTGGCTATCGGCGGCCCCTCCCCTGGTTGGCGCTGCATGCAGTGTTCCAGACAAAAGTCAGACCCAAACGTGAGGCATCTCTGGTGCCAACTGATGGGCGGGTCGTGGCGTGCCAGCCAGCTCATTCCTAGCACTATGGGGGGGTCTGAGATGGTGGTGACATTGAATGCTAGCGTCTCTGAGTGCCTTCCCACCGTCATTCTCATGGGGGGGGGGTTGGTGGGTGATGGCCCCTCCCAGCAACTCCCTGCCATCAATGGTGGAGACGTGCAGGGGAAAGTCCAGCTGCAGAAGTTTGATTTGGTGTGCTTCTGCAAATTCCCTCGAAAAAAAGTTGGCAGACGCTCCGCTGTCGATTAGGGCTAAAACCGTCAGGGGGTACCCATTTGGGAGTGTCAGAGTCACTTCTAGAACCACCCCTGCTCTGGGGGGGGGGCTGGCGTTGCTCCGCTGTGCACGGATGGGTGGGTTGGGGCTGTCGTTCGGTGCTTGCGCCTGGCTGCTGCCCCTTGTCTCCTGCAGCCAAGCTGTCTCGTTTCCCTACATCTGCGCTGACTCAGTGGGGGAGGGCACGACCGTTCCCGCCTTCCCTTGCCATTCCCTGCGGTGGGGGCAGCTTCTGACTAGGTGGCTGGGGGAGTTGCAGAGGAAGCAGTTCCCGCCCCTTCCCTCCTTGCGTCTTGGCGCCGCTGGGGTTTGAAAAGCCCCCGCACGCGCTCCATCAATTTGCATGGGTTCCGGATCTGGGATGGCCCTGGCCGGGACTTGGGGCGGGGCTTGGGGCGGGGGCTGGTGATGCTGCCTCTCCTGCGAGCGTGAGAACCAAGGTCGAGCTGCGCGCGTCGCTTGTTTGTTGTTCCACCGTGATTCTTGCCTCACCCCCACCGCTAATGCTGCTTTACTCAATTGATCCATGTTTTGTGGCTTTGGCCCCCTCGAGAGTTCATCCTTCACGTCTGCATGCAAACCCAGGTAGAAGGCAGACTGCACTGGATCACTGTGCAAATCCCACCCAAGTTTGTGAACCAGCATGGTAAACTTCGCCCAGGATTCTCTGACCGTCATTTTCCCCTGCGTCAAATTGTGAAGTTCCTCCTAAGTCGCCTCCATCTCACTGTCGCTAGCATACATTACTTTTAGGGCTTCTAAGAATAATTTTACATTCTTCATGCATGGATTTTTTGACGCGATGAGCGGCCTGACCCATTCTCTTGCCCCCCCCCCCCCGTCAAGTGCTCCACAATATACGAGACTCGGTGCGCATCACGTCTGCATGCAAACCCAGGTAGAAGGCAGACTGCACTGGATCACTGTGCAAATCCCACCCAAGTTTGTGAACCAGCATGGTAAACTTCGCCCAGTATTTTCTCCGTATCCAATTTGGTTTGCAGCTCCACCACCATGGCTCTCAGCTGCTTCTCTATTTCGTCTTTCGCTCTCACCTGCTCCACTGCTTTCTGTAGCTCCTCCTGCGTTCTGCGTGATTCCTCTTTGGCGACGGTTAACTGCTGCTGGGCCTGCACAGCCAGGCTCTGCATCTCCTGCTTCATCTTCTCTAACTCCTGCCGCCAGTGTGCCGTCTCCTGCTCACTCATCGCGGCAACTCCAAAGTAGCCAGAGATACCCATCAAACTTTATACTTTTAACAGACAAGGCAAACAAAACTCAGCACAGGTGTTTCAGTAATTGTGATAAATAGGGGAAAATCCCAGTGTTCAATAGCTGTCAAAAGTCGCACATCCACCTGGATGACCTAGTGGGAAATTGATGCCGCAAGGTAACAGGCAGGATTCCTAGCAATTTCGGGATTTTTATTTACTCTGATATACATTTGATTGTCACCCCGAGGAGCCGACAATATTTTGAATCCTCTGGACATATTCATGAACTCCATCATTGCTCACACACGATGCCACCACTCGGACCATAGGAGCCAACTCCTGGGGGCTGTGGGTGCTTGGGCACCCACAATAATATAATTGTGGGGGCCAGGCACCCACAATGACAATGAGAAAAGCCATCATGTAGCAGTGGTGCTGCCTCCAAGAGAGAAGCAGTTCAGTTTCATCCTCTTCAGCCAGCGAGCAAGGCACCCTTTCCAGAGGCAGGGCTCAGACGTGGAGGCAGAGTCTTTCTGCCTCTGAATCTGAGTCCCTCCCTGAGGAAAAGGGTGCCTTGCTGGCCATGGATAGGAGAAGGAGGAGTCCCTATCTTCCGGCTACCGCAATGAGGATGTGTGATGTCTCACGCACATACCTGAAAAAACCCAACATTATTGTTCTATTGTTTAAAGATTTGGATAGACTGGGGCTTACTTCTGAGCAGATATGGTTAGGAGTGCAGGCCAAGTGAGTGAGTATTTTGCTCCACTTCCTCCATATTATATAATGTTTCCACACGAACAAGCAGGGCTGCCATCAACCTTGACCAGGAGTGAATAGGTTGCCAACCCTAATGGCTATACTCTGCATATGAATTTTATTTGTTTGTTCATTTTTTCGCCCATTTGACTAGGTTGCCACAGCCACTCTGGGAGGCTCCCAACCAAAAAATATATAGTAAAAAAACAATACAATATCAATCACTAAAAACTTCCCTGAACCAGGCTGCCTTCAGATGTCTGTTAAAAATCACATAGCTCTTTATATGTTTGACATCTACTTGGAGGGCTTTTCGCAGGATGGGTGTGACTACTGAAAAGGCCCTATGTCTGGTTTCCGGTAACCTCACTTCTCACAGTGAGGGAACCACTAGAAGGCCCTTGGAGGTGAATCTCAGTGTCTGGGCTGGATGATGGGGGTGGAGATGCTCTAGGTACACAGGGTCAAAGCCCTGTTGATGAAAACCACATGAAGGGAGAGTGATCTTGTACTCAGTTCCTGCTTGTAGGCTTCTCAGAGGCATCTGGTTGGCTATTGTGTGAACAGAATCCTGGACTAGATGGGCCACTGGCCTGATCCAGCTCTTCTTATATTCTTAACTTGCAAGTTCCTTCTTGGGCAAAACATTTGATAATTTTTGTAGGATGCTAAAGGAATTCTCTTAAGGGCACCAACCTGGAGCCCTCTGGGCTGATGCGAGTTGAAGACCAGAACTTCTGGAGGGCAACAGGGTGATCAAGGCTGCATTAAGGCTACTTGAATGTGGCTTTCCACTCTTGTTTTGCATATCTCTAATTTGAAGTCAGTGGAGATTAACAAATCTGTACCATGTTTTTTTAAAAAAAAATAAAGGGGGGAAAAAGAGAGAGAAAGCAGGCAAAGAGAGACAGATCAAAATCATCAAACTCATTAGCCGCTGAAAAGAGAGCAGCTGTCTGTTAGCACACAGCCTCCCAACTTGACCACAATCAAACAAATGAGACAGCCAGGCTGCCTGGAGGGCATGAGGCTCAGAGGAGCACAGGGAACATCAGCAGAGTCTGCAGCCAAAAGGCTGCCATTCTTCCGAGGTCATCAGCAAGCCTTTGGCCATTCTCTGGAATTGGTGGAGAAGCATCTCTGCGCATTCTCAAGGTGAAGCTTAGCCCCAATGTACACAAACAAACACTTGATTGGCCATGAGCCACAAGAATTAACTTGTGCCCTTCTCCCACTGAAATGAATGGAACTTATGTTTATGTTTCATACCAGGGGTGAGAACCGCAGCCTGGAGAAGGGAATGTGGTCCTCTGGGTAACTCTGTCTGGCTCTGAGGACTCTGCCCAAATGACACACCCAGGCCATTCATCTCATTGGCCCTGCTCTTTGCCCTGCCTTCACAACTTTACCTGGCTAGAACTGTGATAACAGCACATGCTCACCTGGATGGAGAGTGATCTGTGGGTGCATTCAGACAGGGGGAATGTTGAGTTAGTTTTCCTGGAAATGATGCTTCTGCTCCTATCTTGTTTTCTAAAGTTCCTTTCATACTGCAGCACCTGTGTCATTTTGTGCTAAATTTCATTCATACCAGTGGGTGTGAAGTGACATGACAATGCTAGTTACTGGACAATGTTGCTAACCCCCCACCCTTTCTACACATGCGGACTTCTGCTTCCCCATGATTCCCCCATGAAACCGCAGGGAAGAACTGCATGCTGGTGTATTCCTCCAAATTTCTACACTCTACAAATTTATGGCTCAAAGAGGCTGCCAATGGATTTTTTTCCCCCTGGAATCAAATGATCTAGGAATGAGTACTAGACATATGACATATTCCATTAGATTTATGAAAGTGGCTTCCACATCACGTGAAAGCTCAAACATAATGCAGAAATTAACATTAGAGAAATGTCAGGGAAATGGAATAAACTGCCATGTGGCTGCAGCTTGGGTTTGGCCACGCCCACTTCTGCCATGCCCACCATTGTATGCGGTCCCTGGAAAGTCATGTCCTTAACAGAATGCGACCCTCAGGCTGAAACAGTTTCCTCAACCCTGTTCTACACTAAATAAGAGTTCAAACAGAGGTAATTGCTTGAAGAGGATGATCTCATCTGAAATATGTTGTTGTTAATGACGATGGCTAGTCAATGGTATTTGTGGTTTGCTCCTTGGTTGGAGTCAGTTCAAGAGAGTGCTTTGACAAAAAGAGAAAGAAAAACAACAACAACTCCCTTGCATGCTGGAGACATGTAAGGTTTTTTTTTTAAAAGGTAAAGGACCCCTGGACGGTTAAGTCCAGCAGAATTTGACTATGGGGTGTGGCACACATTTCCGCTTTCAGGCCAAGGGAGCCTGCGTTTGTCCACAGATAGCTTTCTGGGTCATGTGGCCAGAATGAGTAAACCGCTTCTGGTGCAACAGGACACCGTGATGAAAACCAGAGTGCACAGAAACACCGTTTACCTTCCCACCACAACGGTACCTATTTATCTACTTGTGCTGGTATGCTTTCAAACTCCTAGGTTGGCACAAGCTGGGACAGAGCAACAGGAGCTCACTCCATCATGTGGATTGAAATTGCCAACCTTCTGATTTGCAATCCCAAGAAGACCAGAGGTTTAGACCACAGCGCAAGGAGTGAAATAATCACCTGAGGATCTAGATAGTGAGTCAGCAAGGTGTTCCCTTTTTCATAGTGGAAGAGTAACACACACTCTTGCATCTGCAGAAGTGGATCCTCAATGGAAAATCCATGAAGCATTTTGTGTTGAGGAAGTTATGAACCACACTGGCTTCTGTGTGTCAGGAAGAAGAGCACACACCTGTCTGGTAGGCATGTGAGCTGGTCCTACGATTCTGTAAAACAAGACTCCTACCAAGATCCAAAAAATATAAGAGGATCAAAAGAAGTCCATGCTATTTATCATAGCTATGACCATCAATTCAGGTTTCAAATGTTGGAAGAGTTTGGTGTGCCCTGAAATAAACATGACCAGATCGCTAATAATGCTAACAGCTAACATGGGCCTCATGAGCTCATAAGTAGTTAATGTCTCTCCACAGAGCTATGCGTAAAAATCAATTTCAGTTATTCACAACTTCTCTCCCCTCTTTTCTTCACTCAATTACCTTATTGACCTGCAAATGCATGCACTTATTTACAAAGAGAGGTGGGTGGGTGGGTGGGTGGGGGAAGATGTTTCGCGAATGTGGTGCTTTTCCTTTTGTGTATGATTTGGAAGCAAGTTGCAGAACAGGACAAAAACGAAAGCCAGAGATCCAATCTCCTTAAAGGAGTATTCACTCCACCAAAGAATTCTAATGTGGCAGCCTGCCACCTACCCACCCACAGTAGGGTAGTACAGCAAGAATATATAACCTCGGCCACATGCCATTTTGCTGTCCATTTGATTCTGGGCCCAATTCGAGATCATGGAACATGTTGCCAAGACTGAGGAAATTTTGCATGCCTCAAAGTTATCGTCAATTTGGTTGTGTTCATTTTGTTTTGTTTATGACTACTTTTGCTATGTTTGCAATTATGTAATTTTTTCCTGTTGTAAACCGCCTTGATAATAGTTTTCAGTGAACTGTGGAAAGGTAGCATATAAATAACATGTTGGTAGTGAAGAACCTCTGGGTTCTATGGTCAAGAGGATCATCCTATTTGTGATCCCCAGCAGCCGTTTGGGGGGCAGGGATAAGAGATGAACCCATTCTGGGAACAGGACAACTGAAAGTTCATCTCACTCCTTATATACCTACTTGATCACTGCAGCAGTGGATCGGGCGCCTGGGGTGGCTCTGTGAGGGCTCCGAGGTGTCTGCCTGCCACTCAGCCACCCTACAGCTGAGGGGGAAGTGGCTGGTGCACTGTTTGGGGCAACACAAAGCCTGCACATGCCCAAGCCACTGTGTCACTCCCAGGAGAGACACGTGGCTTGGGCACACTGCAGGCCCAGCAGTGAGTGCCGCCCAGCATTTTGTCACCCCCTTCAGAGGTGATACCCAGGGCGACCTGCCCCCCACCCCTTCCTCTGCCACCGGATCACTGGACTCACTGCCTGTCATCAGGAGTTCCATTCCACACAATTTAGTAATAGGGCCTTCAGTGTGGTGGCACCTAACCTTTCAAATTCCCTTCACCCCAGGGGAAAGTGTCATCTTGATTATCTTTTTGAGCCTAAGAAAGACCTTGATTTTTCAGCAAGCCTTTTAAGTGGATATGTGTAACGCACTCTGTATCTGTGCCACGTTTGGAAGAAATTATTTCTACATATGAGAGTTTATATTTATTTTGAAAAGTTTTTATATATGAAATGGTGCCGTTATTTCCGCGATTGGTATTTTCCTTGGGAAATCACTTCAAGCTATTTTTTTTTTTAATGGAGATCTCTCAGAAATCACAGTTGTGTTCAGAAAGAAAACAAGAATTCTGCTGAAGTTTCTTCAAAAATGAAAGAAAGCTTTAAAATACAGCATATTGTTTTAGCTATAGCAAAATGCCTAGCTTCTATCAATCAGCTCCAACTCCTCCCCCACCCACATGCCTCATCCCTAATCAATAGTCTCCAAGGATTCCTTCTTTAAAACCTTAGCACTAGGATATGAATATATATCAGAATATTGTTTCTGATATAAAAATTTTATGAAGCACATTTGACAATGACAGAAGGATTTCCAGCATCAAAGCTTGACAATACTCTTCCCCATGATCTGAGCTTTCAAAAAACCTCAATGCCTCTCTTCTTAATACAGCACCAGTTCTGAAAAACCACAAAGGATGCCCAAGAGATGAAGTTGCTGGCATCCCATTACTTTTTCTTGTGTGTGCGCGGGCAGATTCTTGCGCTGCGAGGATCTGGCAGAGTTGATGTGTCAAGGAACCATCAAGCAAAGCTGCGATGGGACGTAAGTTTAGAATAAAATAATCATGAAAATGATCATAAATAAGTTACGATTGAATTTGGGGTTGTTTTAAGAAAGCAGATAAGCCAAAACTTCAGGGGCTTCTAGTGTCATGAAGACTGGGCTTGAAAGACTATTTAAAATAAATAAATAAATCAGGTATGTACATTTCCCTAATTCATTACAAGGCCTCAAGCATAGTCTGGCACTTGTTACCAAGTGTTCTCCTCACTGCTTTTCTGCACAGACTTTAGTGGCAAAATACGGAGAAGTGCCTTGCATGCAAATTGTGCGAATTAGTTCTGAATTTTTATGCCGCAAAGCAGGTACCACTGAAGAGGTAAAGGTAAAGGACCCTTGACAGTTATGGTAAGTAAAGTCTTGAACGACTCTGGGGTTGTGGCACTCATTTCACTTTACTGGCCGAGGGAGCCGACGTTTGTCTACAGACAGTTTTTCCGGGTCATGTGGCCAGCATGACTAAGCCGCTTCTGGTAAAAACCAGAGCAGCGCACGGAAATGCTGTTTACCTTCCCGCTGGAGCAGTACCTATTTATCTACTTGCACTTTGATGTGCTTTTGAACTGCTAGGTTAGCAGGAGCAGGGACCGAGCAATGGGAGCTCACCCCGTCACGGGGATTCGAACCGCCAACCTTCCAATTGGCAAGCCCAAGAGGCTCAGTGGTTTAGACCACAGCGCCACCCGCGTCGCGACCATTTTGGTATGCTATTTTAAATGCATGCACATCCCAGCAGGTGCCGGGTGTGAGAGAGGAACAGGGAAAGCAGTTATGGCTGAGGACCCCTATGCATTCCGGGGAAAGGTCATAGCTTAGCAGTCGAGCATCTGCGTTGCATGCAAAAAGTTCCCCGGTTCAGTCCACAACATCTCTTAGTGAAGCTGGGAGAGATTCCCACCTGAAATCCTGCAGAGCTGCTGCCAGCCAGTGTAGACAGTACTGAGCTAGGGGGACCAATTATTCAACTTTATATACAGTTGATTCCTATGCTCCCCTTTTGTAAAGATGAAGCGCTGTGCTTCCTTAGGCTAGTCTATTGCTCTTGATTACTGATTATTACTGATTATAGTCATACCTTGGGTTAAGTACACCTCGGTTTGAGTAATTTCAGTTTAAGTACTCCGCGGACCCGTTTGGAACGGATTAATCCACTTTCCATTACTTGCAATGGGAAAGTTCGCTTCAGGTTAAGTACGCTTCAGGTTAAGTACGGACTTCCGGAACCAATTACACTCATACCTCGGGTTAAGTACGCTTCAGGTTGAGTACTCCGTGGACCCGTCTGGAACAGATTAATCCACTTTCCATTACTTTCAATGGGAAAGTTCGCTTCAGGTTAAGTACAGACTTCCGGAACCAATTGTGTTTGTAAACCAAGGTACCACTGTATTTATTTTCTATACTGCTTAATATATTTTAAAAAATCTCTAAAAAGTGTACAAAAAAAACTGAAGCAACAGCAGGCAGCTTAAATGAAACAATACAAAAATATGGAGTTACATATAAGAATATTACAGTAATAAAGGTAAAGGGACCCCTGACCATTAGGTCAAGTCGTGACCGACTCTGGGGTTGCGGCTCTCATCTCGCATTATTGGCCGAGGGAGCCGGCGTACAGCTTCCGGGTCATGTGGCCAGCATGACAAAGCCACTTTTGGCGAACCAGAGCAGCACACGGAAACGCCGTTTACCTTCCCGCTGTTTATCTACTTGCACTTTGACGTGCTTTCGAACTGCTAGGTTGGCAGGAGCTGGGACCGAACAATGGGAGCTCACCCCGTTGCAGGGATTCGAACCGCCGACCTTCTGATTGGCAAGCTCTAGGCTCTGTGGTTTACAGTAATACAAAGTTACTAATATATCAAAATCACAATCAATTCATTTTCCTTCTAGCACTGCATCCCTCTCTGCCTCTGGGTTCTCACCCAGGGTCCAAATGAACTCTAAGCCCAGGCACAAAAGTCTCACAACAAGAAGAGTTCCTGGAAACAGCAGACACCCTAATCTCTCATTTTAGACTTGCTTTTTACGAGCAGGCCCAAGGTGGGTGGTATTTCCTCAGGCTGCCCACATCTGTACTCCATTCAGTTGCAATTTCCACTTCCAGGTGGTACAGCAGGGGTGGGTCTCAATCTGTAGAGAAGTCCTGAGATGCTCACTTGTCAGTGGAGGTTGTACGTCTATGGAAATAAGTCAGGTTCTTTGCCCAGGCATGTGCATTATGTGACCCATGAGAGCAGCAAAATAACCAGACTGTAGAACAGTGATGGGATGATGGGATGAAATCAGGTCAAATCTTTATTGGGTGTGGTGTGTAGTTCTCCCATCATGGGAGCTGAAGTGCGATTCACCTACCAGTCTAGTTGGCTTCTGTACATGGGACAAGGGGTGGGGGAATCTTATCCTTCATTTCAGAAAGCAAAACACCCTGAGCTGGCCTTGTGTAGTCCATGTCTTGTAGCCTGTGTGCTGGGGTCATGTTCTTTTTCTTTTCTTTTTAGTAGATGAAAATTTGATTGCCTGTTTTTATTCACCATATTTACAATAACAAATGAGGAAGGAACACTAGAGCTTGCACAATATATACAGCCGTCGCCAACTCCTAAAAACAGATTCCAAATCAAATTTAATTTGCATTTCAAATCTGAAAATCCTTCTTCTAAAGTGGCAGATGGGAAACGTAAAGTTGAATATGATCCTGCACCATGTTACACTAAAACCCGTTGTTCTTTGGGGCATCTATCTGAAGTTGTGGTTTACTTGGTTTTTCCACTCGATGTATAGTCTAGATCAGGGATTTCCAACAGGTCAATCATGATCTACTGGGAGATCCCCAAGAGCTTTTGGTAGATTGCGGGTCGATCTCTGGCTCCCTTTCCTCAGTGTCGTTGAAACTGACTCCTGCCCTGCCCCCTCGCCCTGCCCCCATTGTTGTCTGATCAGTGGAAGGGAAGACGGAGCTTTCTCTCTGTGGCTGTTTTCATCCAAATTGATATTATTGTGAGTGACTTTTTCCCGTTTGACCCTTGCCTTTAACACCCCCCCAAAGGGTACTTCCCTCCCAAGAAAGTATTTGTATAAAAACAGGGCTTTCCCCCAAAAATCGGGGGGTAGATCATTGCCAGATTTTAATTCTGAAAGTAGATCGCAGTCTCTCGGGAGTTGGCCACCTCTGGTCTAGATTGTCTTGACTCTGTTTACTAGGCCTATCCAGGGATGTCCCTATTTTCATTGTGAAATGTTAAAAGCTGATGCAGCACTCCAGTGTATGCTTACCTTGAAGTAAGATTTAGTGAAAATGAAAAGAACCTGCTGGATCTGAACAACCAGATGCTTGTGGGAAACGGGCACTCCTGAATTTCATCAGGATTTTCCTGAACATAACCAGGATTTCTAGGGTGGAATTGATGTCCCAGGGAAATTTCCGAAAGGCGGTGCTTTGTCCTGGGTCTCAGCCAATCGAAAAATTGTGTCTTCTTTTTTGGAATTTTTGTAAAAGAAAAAAGCTCAACAGCCTTTGGAGTGTCCTGGCAACCCTAGTTTAAACCTGCACAACCTCTCTTGATTTAGATGGATTCAACATTCACATCACCCCAATCTCCATGAGCAGTGCAAGATTCCAGGGGTCTTAGACGTGCTTTACCCAGGGTCTGTGTTTCCTTTTGCACAATGAGGCAACAGCAGTGTCTTTATGATATATGGTTTATTTACACACATATATGCAACCTGTGTCTAGATGGAAGGAGAGCAGATGATTCACATTCCAAGAATGCTTCTCCCCTAGAGTTGGAAAAGATCCCAAGGGTCATCTAGGGTAGGACCTGAACCAATGGATTCAAGTTACAGGAAAGGATATTCTGGCTAAACAACAGGAAGAACTTTCTAATAGTAAGAGCTGTTGAACAGTGGAATGGATTCCCATGAGAGATTGTGGGCTCTTCCTTCCTTGGAGGTTTTTAAGCAAAGGTTGGATGACCATCAGTTGAGATACCTGCCTTGCTTGTACTAGATGACCCTTGGTTTCCTTAGAGTTCTGCAATTTTATGGTTCTATGATTCATTATATTTCAAATTCAACTTTTGTTTTCATCAGTAACACTTTTCTTTCTTTCTTTACTCCTGAGGCACTATTAAGCATCCCCTCTCTTCAATTTGAGCATTGCCAATTTCTTAATGGATGCCACCATATTAAATGATGAATTGCCTTAAAGGGGAATGCCGAGGAGCAAACAACAAATGAATGGATTGGTTGGAAGTCACCTGGGATGATCAGCAGGGTAAATTTTTAATAAGCAGATGAAGTGCTGAGTGATTTACTGATAATCCCAGTGTAGGGAGCCAGAGGAGGCTAAAAGAACAAAGGTTTATGGTCCCTTTGGACATTTGTTTCATCTGCACATCAAACTACAATTAATGGTCATTTGACTGTTGTTCTCCTGCTGGACTTTGGTGGATTAATTCAGTAAATAAAAGTGACAGAGCCCTATCCCATGAGGGTATAATGGAAAATGGCCGCACCTGTTATTTGCAAATCATTCCTTGCCAGGGCATTGACCTTTTCTATCCCGGCCAAAGCTAATAAGAGAAATTATGGGGCTGATCACTTAAATTTTATTATGAGCCCTGCAATGACAGTTTCTCTCTTTCTCCAGGATCTGCTGTGCGCCACATCGACTGCATCAACAGGACTTCTGGTGTTTGCAAACCAGCTGGCTGTTGCTAGAGGGGAACGGCTAGTTTTTTGTAAAGTTAAGGCTCATTCAGCCACTGTTGATAATTACCTAACAGCAGGCCTCTTTGCACAATCAGTTTTTTCTGATTGTCAGGGCCATCTAGATGTGATGGGAATAGTTTTCTGTGTTTTGAACATGGATCTGTCACCCTCAACACACACACACACACACACACACACACGAGAGAGAGAGAGAGAGAGAGAGAGAGAGAGAGAGAGAGAGAGAGAGAGAGAGAGAGAGAACGAACATGAGTAAGTATTTAAAGGCAAAGGAGCAGGTAGGTAAAGAGTTCAGAAGCCTCATTATGCCTGGTCTACTCTTTACGCTGAGGCAGAATTTTTATTAGGCCCATTACTAAAGGAGGCCAGTGTAATATACACAAAAATATGGCCTAACCACAAGACTGGTGAGAACTAGTTAAAGAGGAACTTAATGGCTAAATGCTACAGTGGAAAACAATTTTATAAAAGGTAGAAGGAGGGTTCTGCACGTACAATAAAAAGAAAATGAATTGAGTAAGCTGTACTTTAGTCATAGCTGCCAAGTTTTCCCTTTTTTCGCGAGGAAGCCTATTCAGCATAAGGGAAAATCCCTTTAAAAAAGGGATAACTTGGCAGCTATGACTTTAATTACTGTGGTTGGATGAGAGAAATCCTTGGGTGGCAGAAGGTGTTTGGGTAAAGGATGAACAGCTGCTAAGATGACATATATTTGTCTATATTGTGTGCATCCTAATGGAAATACTTTCATACCACCCTCACTTTTCTCAGGTGCCCTTGGACCTTGACTTGAAGACATAGGAATGTATGGAGAACCCTGTTGGGCGAGGCCAAGTCGAGTCCTCCATCATGGAGGGCACGTATTGCAGTGAGATCACCAGAAACTGCCTCCCTGTTGCGGGGTGGGACCGTTTGGATGACCACAATGCACCATTGGTTGCCCCTCTGTTGCTGTGGCAGAAATTTGGTCAGTTGAGATGGCTATTGGCTGCTGAGGGGCTTCTTAAGCTGCTGCACATCGCTGGAGAGTTTCACTTTCTTGCGACGTGAAGCGGATCACCCGCCCTCCTCTCCCTATATTTAGGGTTGTTCTTATGGCCTTGCTATGCCTGTCTAGGGGTCATCTGTTTTGGAGCAGGGGCCCAGTAGGAATTGTGCCATTTGGCTGATTGGCTGTTGCCATTTGGTTTTTGCCTACCGTGTAGCAAATCGTCACAACTTTCTAAGGTTGGTGGTTAGGCATTTGGTCCAATGTTTTGGGGAGGGGACATGGTTGGCTGTGCCTTCCCCTCCATTGCTGCTGCTAGGGAATTCCGTTAGAGGAATCCAGGGACTTGCCTTGCTTTTGTCTGAACCCTATCAAGGGGCTAGGGCCATGCCAGAGCCCCTGGGAGCCCCTGGGATGAGCTGTGAGATCAAAGGAGTTCTCGCTACCCCAGGACACTTTCCCTTACTAACATACAGTGGTGCATACCTGCCAAGTCTCCCGCTGAAAAATGTAGGATCAGCAGCGGTGCGGCACCGGAAGTTGCGTAGAAGCAACTTCCAGGGCCATTCTGCCCATGTGTGGGCAATGGAAATAGGTCAGAGCGGCACCAGAAGTCACTTCTAAACATGCTCGCCGGCCATCTTGGTGGTAGCCGCCGGGCATGTGTAGAAGCAACTTCCGGTGCCGCTCTGCCCGATCTCCGGTGCCCACACATGGGCAGAGCGGCACCCAAAATGGAGGCTCCCTGGCAAGTAGGAAATCTGGGGGATTTCCGGGGGTTTTCTCCATTCGGGAGAACAGCAGGAAACAGATTAAAATCCGGGTGTTTCCCACGAAAAACGGGATACTTGGCAGCTAAGTGTTGGTGGCCAGTGTCAGTCCTGTTCCTGCCACCATGCAGGTTCAGGTAGTCTGGAACCAATGCATAAGCAACCACTCATATGCTGTAATCAATAAAGTTGTGCCCAAAATTTAATGGAAAAACCTTAAACAAAAATCTGTGTCTATTGTGTCTTCATTTGGGGGTGGTTTTGGGAGTCTTCACATGCAAAGACTCATCCAATCTAGCACTCTCTCACATAGTGGCCAACCAGCTGCCTTTGAGAAGCCTGCAATCTTGAGGATTGGGGGGGGGCAGGGCAAAGTGGGATATAAATGCAACAAATAAATAATAATAAATAAATGACACAGAATTAAAGGGACCATTGGCTAAGTCAGCCAAGTACCTGTGTATGCCCATTCATAAAAACTGTGATTTTCATTTATCTTTACTAGGCAGTCTCAATTTTTTTACAAAGATGGAAAGACGGGTTTTTGAAAATGTCTTTTACGGGGAGTGGCAGAGAGGAATGGGGCTGTTTGGAGGATCACCTTCAGAGCCCCACCTCAGGAGGTTATTCAGAAAGTCTTTGTATATATAATCTGGTGCAAATTTTTTTTTATCACTGCTTGTGTTTCCCAGCCTTCCCCCTCCCTTCTCCTCCAACTTTCTCAAAAAGTTGTATTTAGCATCTTCCACGCAACGCCCCGTGGGGGAGCCAAGGCTAGAAAATCCTTAATTAAATTAATCAAAGGCAGGGACAAAATCTGTGGGGAGTATCGGAAAAGCCTTGAGCTTAATTAATCAGACATGGCCAAGTACTTGAGACCCAAAATTTCACTGTCGTGCCGTTCCTTTTTGCTCCTTTCCCTTTTTTTAAAAAAGAAGAGGAATCCTGATATGAATTGAAATTATTTCTTCCCCATTTCATATATTCAAAAGTATGCAACAGCAGGTTTTTCTTCATGCCAAAACACTCAAAATAATATCTCCTGTCTACTCCAAATTGTGAATTTTGTTCTCAGAAATACCCTTCTTGTCCTTCTAGGTCACTTGACACAATAGTTTGGCTTTGTTTGAAGGGGAGAGAAATGAAACTCTAGTCAACTTTTTTAAAAAGTGCATATGGTATTCAGCTAAGTTTTGCTCAGAGCAAACCCACTGAATTTAATGAACATGACCAACTTAGGGACATTAATTTCAACAAGTTTACTCTGAGTAAAACATAGTTGAATACAATTAAAAACCACCCATTGTTTTTTAATTGTGATCCACTTTGGGCTAATTGTAATCCTCAGAAAAGTGGCCTAATATTTATTTTAAAAATAAAAGTTTATGTAAGGACAGAAGAAGAGACTTGGTGGGTCAAACCAGTGGCCCGTCTAGTCCAGCATCCTGTTCTCACAGTAGCCAACCAGGTGTCTGTGGGGAAACTGCAAGCAGGATGTGACCACAAGAGCAATTCTCCCCTTCTGTGGTCTCCAGCAATTGGTATTCAGAAGCATTGCTGCCTACAGCCGTGTGGGCAGAGCACAGCCATCCTGGTAGCCATCACTGCCTCCTGTGGGAACAAGCTCGATAACTGAACTAACGGTATGTGTTGCATAGCTTGATGGAACTAAGGGACGATGTGTTATGACGCAGCTTCCCATGTAGTCAGGCTAGTTACGGGCTTCATGTTGTTAAGTCGTTTAGTCATGTCCAACTCTCCGTGACCCCATGGACCAGAGCACACCAAGCACTCCTGTCTTCCACTGCCTCCTGCAGTTTGGTCAAACTCATGTTGGTAGCTTCGAGAACACTGTCCAACCATCTCGTCCTCTGTCGTCCCCTTCTCCTAGTGCCCTCCACCTTTCCCAACATCAGGGTCTTTTCCAGGGAGTCTTCTCTTCTCATGATGTGGCCAAAGTATTGGAGCCTCAGCTTCAGGATCTGTCCTTCCAGTGAGCACTCAGGGCTGATTTCCTTCAGAATGCATAGGTTTGATCTTCTTGCAGTCCATGGGACTCTCAAGAGTCTCCTCCAGCACCATAATTCAAAAGCATCAATTCTTCGGCGATCAGCCTTCTTTATGGTCCAGCTCTCACTTCCATACATCACTACTGGGAAAACCATAGCTTTAACTATATGGACCTTTGTCGGCAAGGTGATGTCTCTGCTTTTTAAGATGCTGTCTAGGTTTGTCATTGCTTTTCTCCCAAGAAGCAGGCATCTTTTAATTCTGTGACTGCTGTCACCATCTGCAGTGATCAAGGAGCCCAAGAAAGTAAAATCTCTCACTGCCTCCATTTCTTGCCCTTCTATTTGCCAGGAGGTGATGGGACCAGTGGCCATGATCTTGTTTTTTTTTTTTTTTTGATGTTGAGCTTCAGACCATAGTTTGCGCTCTCCTCTTTCACCCTCATTAAAAGGTCCTTTAATTCCTCCTCACTTTCTGCCATCAAGGTTGTGTCATCTGCATATCTGAGGTTGTTGATATTTCTTCCGGGAATCTTAATTCCGGCTTGGGATTCATCTAGTCCAGCCTTTCGCATGATGAATTCTGCATATAAGTTAAATAAGCAGGGAGACAATATACAACCTTGTCGTACTCCTTTCCCAACTTCATACTTTCCTGTTAAGAAGGCAATCTCTGTTGATTTTCAGAATTGCAGTTTACAGAAAAAGCCAGAGCAGGTAATAAGCAAACAAAGTTACTTAAGACTTCACAGTTCACTTAGCATTCAGAATGGAACAAAAGCCAAGTGCCTACCTTCACGGAGAAATGCAATAACGTCGGATCCCATAACATCACACAAGTGAGGTACATCAAATGGAGTGAGTTAATTTTCTCATCTACACTGAACGTGGCTCATGTGATGTTCCAAGGAACATCCCCAAAACATCCTTAATTCTAGTTTCAACTCTGAGATAAGGTCATGCCATCCCTTCCATCACACTCAGTATGACTCTGCCCAAGCCATTGCCCATCTAGACCTCAGTTCTGCATCTGTTAAATGGGCGACCTGTTGCACAGGTTGTCGAGGGGACACAGCAGGTCCAAGGCCACCGTTTCACCCCCTCAAATGAACCATATAGGACCTTCACCAGCCCGAATACTATGATGATTCCAGCTTGGGCTTTAAATTGACACTTGGAGCTCAGATAGAATTTAAGCTGGAGCCTCCCCAGTGGACAAGAAGTTGAGATAACAAATTTATCTGTTGAGCCATTAAAAGGCAAGCCTTGTGTCTCTCTCGGTCCCTTCTTCCTTTTAATTTCCCTCTAATCTCTCTGACTCTATCTTTCCACTATCTGATGCTTTATAGTGCAAGCATGCCTCTTTCTTCCACTTGATTGCTTCCCCCCCCCCTGCCAGCCTGTATTCATCCAAATTACCTTTAAGAAAAGGTGGGGGGAGGTCCAGAATATTTATTGCTAGTTGGCAGGAATAACCCTTTGGGTATAAATTAATTTATGTTTGAATACTTTCAATTTCCACTTTAATTCATACGTTTCAGCGGAGCCCCTGATGTTAAGGAGGGGGGGGGAAATATCTCAAAGGAGAAATGGGTGGCTCTGGGGACAGGTAATCAGCTTTGGAGAGTTTTCCTAAGAGAACTTTGGTTCAATAATAACAATAATAAAAGTTGGTCATGCCTGGGAAGAAAGATCTTGAAAAACAAAAAACAACTTCATCTCTTTTTAAAGTCCTTTGGGATAATTTACACTTGGTGAACATGGCCCCCGCATTAGGAGGAGGGTGTTTAAAGATGAATCTAATTATTTGCCTTGCGTCAAATCTTAAGACTTAATTATTATACAAGTATATTAGGAGTTGCACATCTGAAGAAGCTATGTATTGGTGCAAGCGGAAGTCCACATCAATCCATAAATGCTATCTCCCTCTCTCACACAGTGTGCATTATGTTCCGAAACACCTGAACCGTGCTTTTGAGAAGCCTCTAGCTTTTCTCAGGGGTCAAATGTGGCCCTTTAGAACTCTATCTGGCCCTTGGGCCACTATACCCTTCCCAGATCGCATCCCTCACTGGTTTCGCTCCACATATCTGGAGTGTCTTGCCTGTCTGGAATGAATTCTGATCACAGACCCTCCAAGTTTCCCTAGTTTCCAGGGAAAGTCCCAGATTTACAGAAACGATCCTGGTTTCTGATTTGATCCCAGAATGTCCCACTTTTCTTTAGGACGTCCCTGTTTTCATTGGCGAAATGTTGGGGAGTATGGTAGGATGTCTCCATATTCACCAAAGTTATCCAAGCACCAAGCCATCTGAAGGCAACCTTGTATAGTTTTATTATATTTATTATATTTTCATAGAAGCTGGAAGCCACCCAGAGTAGCTGGGGCAACCAAGTCAGATGGGCAGGGAATAATAACAAAAACAATAATAATTGTGAGGGACAAGGGATACAGGGAAATCCCTCCCATCTTAAGTTCCAGCCCATCCCCAAGCGCTGGAGAGAGCAAGGAGAGCTCTGCCTCCAGCGGAGAGTCAGGAAGTAGTGTCCGAGGCTCAGGCAAGGTTGCGGAGCCCATGCCCCAGGTGGGACAGGAAGATGGGAGCAGGGGGGGAAGGCCAATTCCCCCAACTCCGGAATTGCGACGCAAACGTAGGGGGAAGAGGTTGGGTCTTCCAAAGCTTCTATGCTGGAGGAAAATGTGCCAATCGCCATTCGGAGGTTCTGACACCTCACCTTAAGGATGTATATTAACCGCTCTGAACACTGTAAACAATCAGCACTTAATAAAAGCCTAAAAAGACCATGCTGGAGTCGTTACTCTAGAGTAGCCACATCAGGCCCTCTGACAGCAACCTCCGAATCTTTTTTTGGCTACTTTGGAGTGCCGTGATGAGCGTGCAAGAGGCTGAGCGTTGGAGGCGGGAGGCTGAAGCGGCGAAGCAGGAGATACTGAACCTGACAGCCCAGGCCCAGCAGCAATTGCATGCCGCTCAGGAGGAAGCGCGCGGGGCGCAGGAGGAGCTGAACAAGCTGGTGGACCAGGTGAGAACAAAAGAGGAGACTGAGAAACAGCTAAGGGTGATGGTATTGGACCTGCAGAAAAAGTTGGAAGAGGAGAAAGCCGCTAGAGGTGGGGGGGCGCCCCAGCCGCAGCTAGTCCAAGTGAGAAGGGGACAGAGCCTAGTCACCAAGTTTAGCGGCGACCCTAGGGAGTACCTAGGATTTGAGACAGAAATAAATTATGCGCTGGAATTGCACGCAGCTGAATTCCCAGATGACGCGCACAGAGTCTCCTTTATCATAGAGCATTTGACGGGGGCCGCCCGAGAATGGGTAAGACCGCTCATCGCGCAAAAAAATGATTGCATGAAGAACACAAAACTATTTTTAGAAGCTTTAAAAATTATGTACGCGAGTGACTCTGAAATGGAAGCCACAAAAGAGGAGCTTCATAACTTAACACAAGGAAAATCGACAGTTAGAGACTACTGGGCGAGATTCACCATGCTGGTGCACAAACTGGGGTGGGATCTGCACAGTGAGCCAGTGAAATCAGCCTTCTACTGGGTTTGCACTCAGACGTTAAGGATGAGCTGGCGAGAGGTCCTAAACCGCAGACTATGGATGAGTTAAGCAAAGCTGCGCTAGCGGTGGGGGTGAGACAGGAATCCAGATGGAATGACAAACAAACGACACGCGCAGCAAAACCTTGGTTCCCACGCTCCCAGGACAGACCTCATCACCAAACCCCACCCCAGGGCCCACCCCAAACCCCGCCCAGACCCAGCCCAGAGCCGGAACCGATGGAGATCGGATGAGCGCGCGCGCGCGGGCTTTTCAAACCCCGGCATCACAGAAACGCAAGGAGGGGAGGGGAGGAAACTGCTTTTTATGCCACTCCCCCAGTCACCTCGTCAGGAATTGTCCGCATCGCCGGGAATGGCAGGGAAGGGCGGGAACTGTTATGCCCGCCCCCACAGACTCAACGCAACAGCAGGGAAATGAGACTGCCTGGCTGCAGGAGACAAGGGGCAGCAGCCAGGCGCAATCGACGGAAACCAGCCCCCTCCCTCCCTCCCTTCCACAGAGGGGCAGCGCCAGCCCACACACCCCAGGGCAGGGGTGGTTCTAGAAGTGACTCTGACACTCCCTAATGGGTACCCACTGACGGTTTTAGCGTTAATCGACTCGGGGGCGTCGGCCAATTTTTTTTCAAGAAATTTTGCGGAAGCACACCAGATCCAACTGCTGCAGCTGGACTTTCCCCTGCACGTCTCCACCATTGACGGCAGGGAGTTGCTGGGAGGGGCCATCACCCACCAGACCCCCCCCCCCATGAGAATGACAGTGGGAAGGCACTCAGAGACACTGGCTTTCAACGTCACCACCATCTCAGACCCCCCCATAGTGCTAGGAATGAGCTGGCTGGCACGCCACGACCCATCCATAAGCTGGCACCAGAGATGCATTACGTTTGGATCGGACTTTTGTCTGGAACATTGCATGCAGCGCCAGCCAGGGGAGGGGCCACCGATAGCCACGGTGGCCACCATGCACGTTAAGGGGGGAGAGGCAATTCCCAAACAGTACTGGGACCTACAGGAGGTCTTTAGCGAAGCGGAATCCGACCACCTGCCACCCCACAGGTCTTTTGATTGTCAGATAAACATGATACCAGGGGCAACGCTACCCCCAGCCAAGCTGTACTCCATGTCAGACCGGGAACTGGAGGATCTGAGGGAGTTCATCGACAAGAACCTCAAGCGGGGGTTCATCAGAGAAAGCAAGGCAGCAGGGGGCAGCCCGGTATTCTGGGTGGACAAGAAAGACACGCAACAGCGCCGTCTTGTGGTGGATTTTAGACGCCTGAACTCCATGACAGAACCAGTGGCTTTCCCAATGCCCAGAGTGGACGATCTGTTGACAGCAGCGCGCAGGGGCAAGGTCTTCACCAAGCTCGACCTGAGGGGGGCGTACAACTTGATCAGGATCCGGGAAGGCGATGAGTGGAAGACCACAATGTTCACGCCACTGGGCTCTTTTGAATATCTGGTGATGCCCTTTGGTTTGCAAGGGGGTTCAGCATGCTTCCAGGCCTTCATGCACCACGTCCTGGGGTCCCTCCTCTTCAAGAACTGCTTGGTCTTCCTGGATGACATCCTTATTTACTCCAATGACCCAGTGCAGCATGTGAAGGATGTCAGGGAGGTGTTGCAGCGTCTGAAGGAACACCACCTGTATGTGAAGCTGGAGAAGTGCAGGTTTCACACCAAAGAGGTGGACTTCCTGGGCTACAAGCTGTCAGACAAGGGGCTAGCGATGGACAAGGACAAGGTGCAGACCATCCTGGACTGGCACAGCCCAAGGACGCGCAAAGATGCCCAACGCCTCCTAGGCTTCGCCAACTTCTACAGGAAATTCATCAAGAACTTCTCTCGTGTTACGGCTCCCATCACTGACTGCCTGAGAGGCAAGCAGAAGTTCAGGTGGACACCGGAGGCGCAAGCAGCGTTCGAAAGCCTAAAAAAGGTGTTCGCCTCCGACCAGAACCTGTTCCATGTGGTACAGCACGCGCCACTGCGCATAGAAACAGACGCTTCAGACCGCGCGGTGGGGGCCATTTTACTGCAACTGGATGCCAACAGAGAGTGGAGACCCTGTGCCTTTTTCTCCAGAAAACTGACCCAGCCAGAACGCAACTACACAGTGTTTGATAAGGAGCTTCTCGTGATCCGTTCTGCGTTCCGGCACTGGAGACACTTCCTGGTGGGCGCCAAGCACCCCATCCAGGTGTGCACGGACCACAAGAACCTGGAGTTCTGGAGAACAGCCAGGGTGCTCAACCAGCGGCAGGTACGGTGGGCAGAGTTCTTCTCACACTTCAACTTCTCCATCCACTACATACCGGGGGAGCAGAACGTCAGGGCGGATGCCCTCTCCCGTAAGCCAGAGTACATGGAGGAGGAGTTACCACCGGCGCCCCGACACGTGTTTTCCCCGTCGGCATGGTCCTGCGGAGCAGCAGTGGTAAGCGAGGCAGAACTCACAGCACTGACGGCAGCAGATGAGTTTGCCACCCGCATCTTCCAAGACCTGCGAGGGGGGAGGGAGCAGGCACGAGACTTTGAGGAAAGGAGGGGGTTGCTTTTTTACAGGGGAGCCCTGTACCTACCCACCACACAACTCAGAGGTAAGGTCCTCAAGCAGATGCACGACAACCCAACAGCAGGGCACTTTGGAAGGGACAAGACCACCCACTTAGTCATGAGACACTTCTGGTGGCCAGGGGTGCGGGAGGATGTCAGAGACTATGTAAGGGGCTGTGACACCTGCCAGCGAGCAAAGGTAGTCAGGGCAGCACCAGCAGGGTTGCTGGAGCCATTAGCCACACCGCACAGGCCGTGGGAAGTAGTGTCCATGGACTTCATCACAGACCTGCCTTCTTCCAGGGGCAAGACAGCAGTGTTGGTGGTGGTGGACCTCATGTCCAAAATGTGCCACTTTATACCGTGTGCCAGGGCGGTCTCTGCAGAAGAGACGGCCAAACTGTTCGTTGACCACGTATTCAGACTGCATGGGTTACCCTTGAGGGTTTTTTCGGACCAAGGCCGCCAATTTGTCTCCAGGTTCTGGAGGCAGCTCATGAACCTCCTGCAGGTGGAGGTCAGCTTGTCGACGGCTCGGCACCCGCAGACCAATGGACAGGCGGAGAGGGTCAACGCCATTCTGCAGCAGTACCTGAGATGCTACGTCAGCCAGAGACAAACGGACTGGGTGGATCGCCTGCCACTGGCAGAATTTGCCTACAACAATGCGGTGCACGTCTCAACAGGGGTGTCGCCCTTTAAGGCCAACTACGGGCGCGACCTCAGATCTTTCCCAGAGAGGGAGGGGGAGGAGGAGGAGGAGGGCCCGCAGGCAGAGGACTGGGCAGAGGAACTGGAGACGGTGCACCAACAACTCCGGGAGCACTTGGAGAGGGCCAAGGAAGCGTACAAGAAGGGGACAGATCGTCAAAGGCGACCGGGGGAGGTCATCAGGGTAGGGGACAGGGTTTGGTTGTCCTCTGAAGGCCTTCCCACCAGGGGGCGATGCAAGAAGTTGGCGCCCAGGAGGCTGGGCCCCTTCACGGTCACGCAACAGGTCAATCCGGTAGCCTTCAGGCTAGCACTGCCTGAGGACATGAGAGTGCACCCAGTGTTTCATAGATCCCTGCTGTCGCCGTACAGAGAAAGCACCAGGTTTAGGGACAGTGATCAGCCTCCAGAGGGAGGGGGGAGAGGGGAGACGCCCGACGACTCAATGAGGCAACTGAGATTTTAGACTCAAGGAGAGGGGTGAGAGGGCTGGAGTACCTCATAGCATGGGAGGACACTCCGCCATCCCACAATGAGATACCTGCCACGGAAGTACCTGAGGAATTTTTAGTGGAAGAGTTCCACGCCCTTTTCCCCCACAGGCCCAAGCCCTGGCACATGGAAAGGGAGGGAGAGGGGGAGGGGCGGGAGGAAGGGATCACAGGCAGCAGCTCTCCATGGAGATGGGAAGCGGAATTTGAGGATACGGAAGAAGAGGTGTGGGTTTCACCGAGGTCGACTACGTCAGAGGCAGGAGAAGATTGGCAGAACATTTTTACTCCCACCAGCTCTGACACCACAGACTTTTTGGGATTCCCGTCTTCTCAGGGGGAGGGGGAAAGATCGCCGGATTGGGGGGAAATTTTTACACCCACAGGCTCTGACACCACGGACTTCTTGGGGTTTCACGCATCTCCAGCAAGCGGAGAGCCCCTAGGGAGGGGGGGAGAGGAGCCTGGGAGGGGGGTGGATGTGAGGGACAAGGGATACAGGGAAATCCCTCCCATCTTAAGTTCCAGCCCATCCCCAAGCACTGGAGAGAGCAAGGAGAGCTCTGCCTCCAGCGGAGAGTCAGGAAGTAGTGTCCGAGGCTCAGGCAAGGTTGCGGAGCCCATGCCCCAGGTGGGACAGGAAGATGGGAGCAGGGGGGGAAGGCCAATTCCCCCAACTCCGGAATTGCGACGCAAACGTAGGGGGAAGAGGTTGGGTCTTCCAAAGCTTCTATGCTGGAGGAAAATGCGCCAATCGCCATTCGGAGGTTCTGACACCTCACCTTAAGGATGTATATTAACCGCTCTGAACACTGTAAATAATCAGCACTTAATAAAAGCCTAAAAAGACCATGCTGGAGTCGTTACTCTAGAGTAGCCACATCAGGCCCTCTGACAATAATAATAATAATAATAATGGGATAAGACATCCTTGTTTTCATCAGAGAAATGTTAAAGGGTATGTGATAATGACCCTTGTTTTCCTGGACGGGAGGATAGAGAGGACAGAGAGCATCCATGTATCAGGGCTGGGCAGAGGAGAAGGAGTGGTAGAGACCACCTCTGCATTCTGACCCTTCCAGGGAGGAGGAAGAGGAAGACAGTATAGAGTTACAACAGGGGTATGCGGGAGATCAAAACTCAGAGGCAGATGAGGCAGTGGTGCAGCAAGGTGGAGGCGGGCTGCCCCGGGTGTCATCCCTGAGAGGGGGTGACATTTGGCACACTGCCTGCCTGCAACTCCCGAGCCATTGAGGAAGGGGGAGAGCTGTGCAGCTTTGCCAGCGGCATTCCTCCCTTCCCCCTTCGTTTTGACAGCTGGGGAGTGAGTCACGAGTAGGCAGCACACTAAATGCCCGCCTATGGCGGCTCTCTCCGCCCTGTGCACCCGAGCGGCTATTCTGCTCCTGGGAGGGCACCCTCCGTGCCCCACCCCCATCAGGAGTGCTCCTGCCCTGGGCAGCACGGGCATATGCTCAGCCGCTGAGATGAGGGGAAAAGCAGAACAGCAGCTGACTGGCATGATGCCACTAAAAAAGCATTCCATCCCCTCCATCTCCCAGAAACTGGCGAGCCTTAAAAGTAGGAGAGCAAAGAGCTCAAAGACAGAGGGCACTTAGCAGCACCCAGAGAGGTGGTGGTGGTGGTGATGATGATGATGATGATGATGATGATGATTGAAGAAGTGGGAGAGAAGCGGGGTGGAGATTCACTCGAGACAATGCAATTAAGGTAGAGGCTGGGTTCTATAGCTTTCCTCTGTATAGTTTGAAATAACAAAAGACGGTAAGAAACTTTTCCTTGTCTTTAAAGTTTCCCGGACAACCAGCTGGGAGCCTCTGACAGCATGTAGAAACTAGCCTACTGTAAAATGGTAAAAATTATATTAATTGCTCCACCTGCTTTTGACTCTGGCCCCACCCACTGGCGGCATGTGGTCTCTGCAAGAGAGAAGTGGATAAGGTCCTTTCTCCCTCCCCCCCCCCCACAGCAAAATACAAGTGGGGCCTGCAGATAGAAGATAATTGAGATTAAGAGGGGTGTAAGGAGATTTAAAAGGCTTAAGGAAGAAAGTTAAGTTTCTGTTTGTTGGAACTATGAGCTCCACTTGACCATGATTTGACAATCCTATATATATATATATATATATATATATATATATATATATATATATATCCCCACAAGCAATTAATGTGAAGGACTTTTATTACACTGATTATTAGCATCTGATCTGATTATTATTCAGAGTCAAGCCTCATTAAAATGTACCTTTGAGATGTCATTATGGCTGCTTTCTTAAATGTTTATATAAAGCAAAACCAACACCCCAAACCATCGAGAGCCAAACTATTCCAACCCTTTCCTCCCTGGAGTCAAATGCCCATTTATAAAAGACTATTTCTGAAATATTAAATAAACTACTACAGCTATTTCACTCTGGAAGCACCTCTCCTTTTCCAGGGGTCCTGAAGGCCAGACTGACAGGCCCGGTGAGCTACATTTGGCCCCTGGGTCTGAGGTTCCACACCCCAGCCATAGCTGAATTGCAAACATTCTGAAATTTAGGAACCAACCCTATTGGGGGACCTCCATCTACCCCCACCTGCTGGACCTGTGGTCTCATGGAGGACTTCCAGACCAGGGTGTGATTGCTATTGTGCCAGGAACCCCCCCTCCTCCTTTTCTTCCCAAAGGGACAATGTTAAAGGGAGTTGTCCCTTTGGGTGCTGCACTTCATGAGTTGGAAAAGGGTGTAGGCCAGCCCCCCTGTGCTAAAATTATGGCTTTAATGGTGATGGGGCTTTAACTTGGGTGGGTGTTGTTTTATCGGGGGGGGGGTATTTTTTAATTGTTATATGTTATTGTTATATGCTATATGTTAATTTTAAATGCTATATGTTACTCTATTCAGAGTACAGGAGTTCTGTGTTAAAAGATAATGCTTACCTATCACAGTGAACAGTCACTATCAGACCTAGGGCTAGTGGTCCTCACCACACTGGTAGCAGATTCCATAAGTTAATGAAGGATTGTCTGCTATTTTTGTCCACCCTGACTCTCAGTTCTTCATTTGGCCAATGATATTGTGTTATGTGAAAAGGAGAACATTCTTCACCTATTTACAATACAGTGGTACCTTGGTTTATGAACACAATTGGTTCCAGAAGTCTGTTCATAAACTGAAGCGAACTTTCCCATTGAAAGTAATGGAAAGTGGATTAATCTGTTCCAGACGGTCCACAGAGTACTTAAAATGAAGCATTCATAAACTGAAGCAAACTTTCCCGTTGAAAGTAATGGAAAGTGGATTAATCCGTTCCAGACGGGTCCACGGAGTACTCAACCTGAAGCGTACTTAACCTGAAGCATGGGTGTAATTGGTTCCAGAAGTCTGTTCATAAACTGAAGCGTTCATAAACTGAAGCAAACTTTCCCATTGAAAGTAATGGAAAGTGAATTAATCCGTTCCAGATTGGTCTGCGGCATTCGTAAACCGAAAATTCGTAAACCGAGGTGTTCATAAACCGAGGTTCCACTGTAAAGCCATAACTTCACAAACTTTTATTCTGAACATAGAAGCCAAGTAATTGATATAGAAGTCCATTTCCAGTCTGCATCACTCATCAATCCATCCCAGGGCCGGATTTAGGTTTGATGAGGCCCTAAGCTACTGAAGGTAATGTATATGAAGGTATATGTCCAGCTGTCCTTTGTCAACAACAAATTGTTGCTGTTTTTTGCATTAAATATATACTCCCTCCAAAACACACATTTCTACATATATATTATAGAATATATGTATTTCTGCATTCATTTTCTCCCAAAACGTGTGTCCTTACATGCAGTTTGATGCATTTATTGAGTCACAAAGAATTATGGGGAAAGAGCAAGTAGCTGCATTGTGATCTACACATTTCTCCCTTAGATCTGGATCAGGCCAGTTTCATTTTGCATTTCACCAGGATCAAATTATTCAGGCACTCGCTACTACATCTGAACTTTAAAGGCCATACAGTTTCAGTCTCTCGAGTCCCGATGGCTCTTCCCCCAGAACCCCACTCAAGCTGCAACACTTCTTCCTCTCCAAGATAAATCGTAAGGACGCTGACAAGTATTTTTAACACATTTCCCCCGATGTTGCATAAATCCAAGAACATCTCTATGCTAATCGAATCAAAAGAGACATGATTAGTGACTAGAGTGCGCCAACATGTCTGTTGTCTCGTCATTGCGCTAAGATAACGTACTGCCATTGCGGAATTTAAGAACTGAATATTGTATATACTGGGAAAGGTTATGGGATATGACAGACTCTGATAATAGTAAAACCAGAGAAATCATACCCGTCACTGTCTGCATTTCCTTTGCATTATAAATTGTTAATATTTTTAAGGATGTGTTTTGGGAAGAGAAGCAGCAAAGTAAGATACAGTGGAGAAAATGCCTTAATGAAATTATTCATGATATACACAGAAACACGCGAATCAGACTCAGTCATCAAATAAAATGAAGGTTAATGCATGCATAGGAATACAAGAAGCACCTAGTGTTTTGAAGTAATGTGTTATGTCCTTCCTAGAGCCAATCCTGGAAGGTAAGTGTTGTGACCTTTCTTTTGAGGGGAGGGGCTCTTAAGAGTAGAATAATTTGGTGACAATCAGAAGGAAAGAAATTCTTGCTAGCTATGGTCCAAATTTTGCAGAGGCTTTGTCCATCGAGTGCTCTTTCAAAATCAAAGCACCCTGTGGCTTATAGAGCAATCCTAAGTATCAGAACTTTGGCTGGCTTCTTAAACCAGTATAAATTATGCCTATTTCTGACTCATAAGATAAAAAATAGCATACAAACAGCCTACTGGATCAGGCCAATGGCCCATCTAGCCCAGCATCCTGTTCTTACAGTGGTCACCCAGATACCTGGCTAGAAGTCAACAGCAGCTCCATGAAATGCAATTCAGAAACAGGGCTACTGCCAGCTGGGCTAGCCTGAGCCTGACAAGTGTAAATAGATTGGACTCGAGGAGCCACTGCCTGATCCAGCAAGCTCTTCTTATGTCCTTATGGGTATCACCCTAACAAGGAGGCAATGGGATTTCTCCTGCTATATTACCCAAGTTATAGTGCTTGTTGTAGACCACACAATCAATATGTCATCTTTACTTCCAGCTAATGCCTTGTGTCTTCATTCGTGGTGGGAATTTATATCTGGTGGCAGCCCGTGTGGCATAGTGGATAGAGTGTCGAACTAGGACCTGGGAGACCAGGGTTCAAATCACGAAGCTCACCAGGAGACCTTGAGGGCCAGTCCCTGCCTCTCAGCCTAACCTACCTCATAGAGTTGTTGTAGCGATTAAATTGTCAGTTTGCATTTCTTAGTGCAGAAAGTATTGATCTGATGTGTAGAGATATTTCCTATTCTAATTAATTCAAGAGGGTTCTGGAAGCTTCTGGAAGCTTCTCTGTGTGAAAGAAGGAAGCAGAAGGTTCATGATGTTTGGGTTATTCCTTCAGAGAATCTGAGTACAGCTGGTTTAAACTAGTTCTCTAATCTCTTTGGGCAAGGTCATGCGGACTATAAAAGGAAGGTCAGAAGGAGCCTGGGTTTCACTTTCTTTTTCTATCTCCCTTCCTTCTGGTGTGGTGTTCTGTACATAGTATGCTTAGTGTTAAGTTTTAGACCATCACACTAAGTTATTGTAAGTTTAGGTTAAGTCTGCTGCAACTGGATTTCTTATGGACAGGGCCAATCCTGAATATATTGGATTCATGACCATTATGCTCATTCGCCTCCAGTAGCAGCAAAGCTCCGTAGGATGAAATATTAATAGCCTCTGGTATATTTGGGGGGGGGGGAAATCTTGCAACGTGTTTATGTTTTTACTCTGCTAACCATACATTGGAATCTACTCTGGATCAATATTGAGTAGAATTCAATGACAACAACAACAACAATAATAATTTTTATTTGTATCCCGCCCTCCCCTGCCAGAGCTGGCCTCAAAGCGGCTAACATCATATTAACAACACAATATACTTAAAAACAAGCAATCAGTCAATTAAAATGCATCCCAAAATTAATTCAAATAAATTAAAATTAAACTAAACAAATGGCAGTCCTCAGGTTAAATTGAAAGCGGTTAATACTCGCCAGGACCAACTGTTTCCACTGATCTTATAAGGACCTGTGAGTGGGCTGGGAAACCTCCTTCGCGCTTGTTCTTATACAAAGAGAAAATGAGAAAATAAGGAGGGGGAGAACCATGCATGCCTCTGTGAGCTCAATGAAGCAAATGTTGGGATATAAGTGTGATAAAGAATTAAACAGTAACTCTTATCTAGGGTTCCACCCATTGTTATCCTCAGAGAAGACCCATTAAAATCCATAAACATGAGTAACTCACATCTCCCAATTTCAATGGATCTACTCTGAGTAGAGTTTAGTTGGATATGATGACCCACTGATTCTTTTGCCTCCAGCGAACGCACCTTTGTGAAGCGGCAAAGACCTGCAAATAATTACTTTACCATTGTTTTCTGAAAGTATCTGATGGGAGAGGGACCTAAAGAGCCACACATTTATCACACTCCCTACCCTTGGTGTCATCACATGTTGAACCTCTGGATCCTGATGAGTAATTGCTCTCTCTCTCTCTCTCTCTCTCTCTCTCTCTCTCTCTCTCTCTCTCTCTCTCTCTCTCTCTCTCTCCTTGTCTTTCCCGTTTATTTATTATTTATTTTTCCTCCCCCCTTTGGAGGAAAGGGACGTCAAACCTCTGAAGAACAGGCTCGGTGGCAGAATGTCATTAAAATTAAGAAATACTGATGGAAAGAAGGCGCCGAAATAAACAATGAACAATTTACAGACTAAAAACAGTGACATAAGGTGGAGAATAATGGAATATGAGAGTGAGGGGAAAGCACGAGACAATGATGACTGGTTGACAGATTGTTGTCATTCAACTCTCCGGGGCTTTCTCACAACCTTCCAATAGCGAAGCAGGATGGAACATCTGGTAGACAACCAGTGCGGAACCTCAATGCTGCTTCCCAGAGACAACAGAACTGGAGAGTCCTGAGGCGTATAACCCCCTGCCTCCTCTGCACCATCTCTCTAGCGGAGACAAAGTTTTCTTTTATGCCTTCCTTTTGCACTGAGTTTTGTTTGTTTGCTGGGGAACACATGTTCAGCTGGGTCGCAAAGCACAGGCATACCCACAATCCCTTTGGCTGTCTTCTCCTAGGACGACGTGGAAAGGCTGGAATAGGATTGGGGTGAAATTACCACACACACACACACACACACACACACACACACCACAAAAAAAGAAAAAAGAAAAATAGATACAACAACAGCAGCATCAGGTCGTCATCGTCATCATACCTCCCCCCCAAAACACACACACACACACACACACACACACACACACACACACACACACACAACACTGGGATTTTTCCCTATTTCTCACAATTGCTCAAGCACCTGTGTTGAACTCTGTTTGCTTCATCTGCTAAAAATATTAAGCTTGTCAGGCCTCCCCATGCTCCCCTTGTTAAAAATAAAACCAAGGTGATGATATTTATTTCGCTGAATTAACTTGGGTCAAGGATGGGGAAAAAAATCTGTGGCCTGGGGTGGATTCCCTCATCAGCCCTCTTCAGAAATATAAACACACACACACACACACACACACACACACACACACACACACACACATTATGATCATATTTTTAGTGAAGATTTCTTGGTTTACTAAAGCAGTGTTTCCCAACCTTGTGCCTCCAGCTGTTTTCGGACTACAATTCCCATCATTCCTGACCACTGGTCTTGCTAGCTAGGGATGATGGGAATTGTAGTCTCAAAACATCTGGAGGCACAAGGTTGGGAAACACTGTACTAAAGTATGTCCAATGTCTCTTTTTTAAGGTACATTTTATACAGATCAGTTTCATTTGCTGAGACATTAGTGTTAGATTAGGAAGAAAAGGGGGAAAGAGGTGGAGGGGGTGGGATTGGGTGGCCATGCTTCTATTCTACTTAGCGTATATGTGTGGCTTTGTGTTAGCGGCGCGTGGGGGGAGGTTCTTTACTATTCGCTTGTGTTCCTTTGGTGGTGAGAGAGGTTGGGGTTGGCCGCGGGTGTGGTTGTTTGTTTGTGATTGGCTGTGGTGACCTTTGTTTTCTTTTCTTTTTTCAAATTATATTTATTGATTTTCTACAGAAAAAAAAGGACAAAACCAACAATTCATCCAAAAAGATATATATATCCCCCAAATAACAAAAGAAAAAAAGAGCACAAAAAGGACAAAACAAAAAACAAAAGAAGAAAAACAAAAAACAAAACAAAAACAAAAATCCAAACATCATATTCTTACTTAATTGACATTATGGACTTCCCCGACCCCACCCTACCCGAGTTCAAATTAATTCCCTCTTATGCAGCTTTTCATTTTTCCCCCTTATATCAACTAATATTTCCATTTTAAATCTTAATATATTTATACAATCTCTTCATCTCATTTATTACTTTTAATTCATATTGGTTTTCCCTTTCTAATATCATTTTTTCCTTTACTATATCTATCCTCTTAATCTTATACTCTCCTTAGTCTATAATTCCCCCCCCAAAAAAATACTCCATACATCTCAATATTATTTCTTCTATCATCTTTAACTTTATACATTTCAATCATATTAACCCTCCCTCCCCTGGATTCCGGTTCCCCAGATGAATCAGTGAGCTCCTTAAAACATTCCAGTTCCAGGCCATCTTAATCCATCCATTATTAATTTTCTGACATTTCCTTAATCCCACACCCGCTCTCGCCCATTCCAACCCACGCCCCTCCCTCACCATTCGATGCTGCCAATCTATTTCCTTAAACCATGCCTCCCCCAATCCTTCCTTATTTTCCCAATACAGATATTTCCCAATTCCCCCCCCCCCCAAGAGTCCTTTCTATTGCCTGGGTTGTGCTCCCCCTCTCTCACTGGGGCAGCACCCTTCCAGGCCCAATCTTCACCAATCATCCAAGCAAATACAGTCTTTCTTTGGTACTTGTTCTCCTTCTCTCACTAGGAGAACCATGTCCCATATTCTTTCCTCTTCAGGAGCCTATTGTATTATACAAATGTCCTGTGCTCCCCCTCTCACTGGTTGCACTTGGTTCCAATATCCTTGCTCCTCTTGCTGCTCTTCTTTTTTTAACTGTGTAATATCCACACTTTCCTTGTCCTTTGCTTGTGATTCATCTTCTATTGGGGAATCAATTTGTTCCCTTTTGCCTGCCCATAGTACATTTATTATATCTTGCGATTCTTCCAAAATCAATTGCATGCAGCCTGGTTCTATACAGGAAGGTGGTGTTTTGTCTACTTCCATTTTGTATCTCAGATTTCATGGGAAAAGCAAAAGTTGCAGGACCAAGATGGTGCAGTTTCCTCTAGCCAAAAATCCAAAGTTAAAGTTTTTATCTGGACTATTTCCAACTCTTAAAAAAACAAAAACAAAAAAAACAAAAAACCCTCAATTCTCAAAATCAACACCGCTTATTCCAGACATTCACGTTCTTATTATATTGACAACTTTAACAGTTCAACAGTTCAAAGCAATAAAATGTTTCCTTTCCTTTATGACGTCTTAATGGCGGCTCGCCTCAGCCTCTCGGGTTCCATTCCCAGCTTACAGGAGGTTTTTTCCACATAGAAATTCTAATTTTTTGCAGGGTATCCACACACTCAATTTCTTCCCCTTGCCCTGCAGCAAAAGGGAAGATTTACAGTTTGCTTTTTGGGGAAATTGAAAGCTTCCTGTCAGACGTCTTGGCTGCAGGCTGGCTAGCTGCATCGCACACACTCAGTTGGGGGGAGATCGACCTCTGTTCTTTTTAATCTCCTCCCTTGGCCAAATTTCTCCCTAATTAATCAAGTTTTACTCACAATGTCCAGATCTTCTAATGTTGGAGGTATCCACCGCTCAAATGTCACCGGCTCGGAGCTGCGCACAAGAGAGGTAGTGAATACACTCAAGGCTCCGTCTCCCCTCAGCCTGCTCCCAGGGCTCTTTAAAAAAGAGCTTACCGGGCAGTGTGGGGGGGGACTTCAAGGAGCACTGCTTAGTCTCCACATCCCCAGAACGCTCCTGTGGCCCCCCAGCTCTTTTGCGCAAGGGTCCTCGGAGACCGAGGTATCCCTCGCCGAACGTCAATGGCAGTAGACCGGAAGTCGGTGACCTTTGTTTTCATGTGTGAGTGGGGTGGGTGCTTTTGAATCACGTTAGCCAGATTGGTTTGTATGCTGTTGGCGGATTCTTGTCATTGTCTTGTTGGGCTGCATATGTGAAAAAGGAGAGCGATACTGGGGTAAAGGCATCTTCTTCTATTTGTCCATGTGTCCCCTCTTCAGAATATTATTATTATTATTATTATTATTATTATTATTATTTATTATTATTATTATTATTCCCAAACGGGGACTCAAGGTGGCTTACACAACTTAAAACAAACAGATAAAATACAGAAAGCAAAATAAATAAATAGCATTAAAACATATTTATATGCCAATATAATTTAAACAATTTATAAAAAGCAATTGAAATACAGATCTTTGAAAACAGCACAGCACTACAAAAGTTCTCTCCTAAACAAAACAAACAACAACCAGCGATTCCTGTTAGAATACAACAATCTTCAGCTGCTAGCAGAAGGATAACAAGTAGTGAACCGACCTAGGTTTTCTAGGAAAGAAGCAATTCTGGGAGCAAGCACCAATAAGGCCCTCCTGGACATTCAATGAACCTGATTGTTTGAAGATTCTGGGTGGGTAAAAAACAACAACAACAACAACAACAACAACAACAACCCCACACACCACATAGTTAAACTATGAAACTTAGATAGGGTTGCCATACGTCTGGGAAAACCTGGACATGTTCTCTTTCGGGGAACCAACATGCCAAATCCAAACAGATTTCTACATTTTAAAGGAAATATCTGGGTGGGCAGAGTGGGCACGGGGAGCTTGGACATGGGCTCCTGTGCATGCCGCCAGCCTGAGCTGGGAGAAGAGGCACACAGGTGCAGTGGTGGCAGTCCCACGCACTTCTTGCCCAGGCTCGGGCTGGCAGCGGCTCGGGTTGTTGTCCTCTTTTTTTGCTCTTCAAGATAAGGCAACCCTTCATCCCCTAATAGATGTTGATATGTTTAAATCTCTTTTTAGTTTACCCCTGGTTTTAATTGTTTTTCAATGTTTCAATTATTTTAACTGTTTTATTGATAATTTTAGTGTTCCATGTAAACTGCTTAGAAGTTTTGTTGCAATCAATTTTTGTTTAACAACAACAACAAACAGAACCAGATTTAGGCATATGATAGCATCACGAAATCAAGTCAGAGTGAGAGAAATGATTCCTAGCAACTTCCTTCTTCAAAAGTTTCGAAGCCGAGTCCCTTCTATTATTGAAAACAGATCCTAAACTGGAAAGGTGATAAAATCCCAGCAATTCAGGAATGGTATATCAAATTAGTGGAATATATGAATTTGGCTAAATTGACGGCAATAATTAGAGGGGTACCCAAACAAAAAATTGAAGCAGAATGAAGCTATGTGGAGGAACATCTCTATAATGAAGGTATAAATTCAAAGTGGGTGATAAGCTTAGAGTGAATGCGCATGTTGATAAAGTAATTAATTGAATAATATAAAGTAAATAAGATATGATATTAGATAAGGGAGAAGCCTGGTAAAACTTGCAAAGACGTAGAGAACCGAAGGTAAAATGTTTGGAAGTACTATTTTTTTTTTTAATCTGCATTTTTGTTGCTTGTTGCTGTTGTTTCCTTTTTCCTTTTTTTCTTTTTTACCTTTTTTTCTTTCCTTTTTCTTTCCTTTTTCTTCTCTCCCCCCCCCCCCCCGTTCACTTTTTTGTATATTAATTTGTGCTGAATTGAATATGTTTTGATATATGGTGTAGTTTAACCATGTTCTTTTTTTTAATAATGAGAAATAAAGATGTTTTTATAAAATTATAAAAGAAAGAAAGAAAGAAAGAAAGAAAGAAAGAAAGAAAGAAAGAAAGAAAGAAAGAAAATAAAAGAAAACAGATCCTACATGGGATCTCAGCACAAAAATACAAACTTTTTTTTATTTTAAGATTCTCTTGGGCTAAAGCCTTGTGGATCCTGTATTCAATGAATAAAGCCCAGTACATAAATGAGTGTACTGTTTGGCTTTAAAAAATAATTGGAAGTCGCCTGGATGCTTCTAGCTTAGGGGGATGGTTTAATTGCATTACATTGTATCTTATTTACTTAAATTATACCTCTGTTTGATCCAAAGCACCAGGGAAGGATTACAGAAGAACAGAAATAAATACTATCTGACAGGACAGAGAAGTCAGTCCCGTAACTGCAGTACAACTTATCCATCTAAAATAGCTCACTGGAAGAATGTGACTCCAGATCCAGTGAAGTCCAGACCAGTGTTTCCCTAACTCCCCCGCCCAATGGACCCCTTGAAAATTGCTCGGTGCCTTGGTGGATCACTGCATAATTTTTCAGCCTCTTGTAGCAATTTTAAGGTGCTGTGCTAGAGGCTGTATGATTTTATTTTTTCTTGTATTTTTTACAGACACTCCATAGACCATTGGTAGTCTACAGTCTGCAGTTTGGGAACTCCTGGTCCAGCTGATGATGGCTAAAAATCTTAAAGAATATGGGTTGTGCCCAATGCCAGTCTTGCTCAGAGCATACCCAGTGGGAAAAATGCCTGAATAGGTATCCGAACAAAGTTTATAGAAAGTAAGTTTAAATCTAGCAAGGGATAATGTCTTCAGACCTTATCCCCAACTTCTGCCCATTGCCCAGCCCTGACACGGGGTCTGTGGAGTTCCATCTGCAGCAATGGTGAGGCCCAACAGCTCTGGTCTACATGAATTGGGCATGACCTAGAAGTCATCCCAGATTCTATGCCAGAGGTGTCAGGGTTCTCAGCAGTTCAGCTAATGTGGAAAAGATCCGCTGTAGCTAGAAAGCTTGAAAACTTCTTGTTATGTATTCAGTGGTCCGTGTTTGCCTAAGCTTGAGTCGAGACTAAGGATTCTGAGCCCCTGTGTTCTGATTCTGTACATGATATCCAATCATAGAACATTTCAGAATTGGGGCACTGCCACTGGCCCTTAAGCTCTGAGTTCTGATTCGCAGCTTGGGAGTTTAGACAGCCAATCACGTTGAGAATGGGAATGACCCAGGCCTTCAGAAATGTATTTAGTAAGCAATTGTGTTGCCCCTTTCTGTTAGTTCAATAAAGGTCCTTGCTATTATCACTGTGTCGTGCTTCATGGAAATCCACCTACACTTCACTACTCACACAAGGCAATAAGGTTGTTGCATCTTCCAAATTCCCTTAACTCAAATTCCCTTAAAAGGTAAAGGATAAAGGGACCCCCGACCATTAGGTCCAGTCGCGAATTACTCTGGGGTTGGGCGTTCATCTCGCTTTACTGGCTGAGGGAGCTGGCGTACAGCTTCCGGGTCATGTGGCCAGGGCCGGCTCTAGGTAGACCCCCGGTGGCGCGGGGCTGGTAGGCGGGGGCTGCACCCTGCGAGGGCGGGGGCGCCGGAGCAATCTCCGCCCCTCAGCGCCAGGGCAGCCGACCTGCTCGAGACTGCCCTGCATGTGGCCAGCATGACTAAGGCGTTTCTGGCAAACCAGAGCAGTGCACGGAAACACTGTTTACCTTCCCGCCAGAGCGGTACCTATTTATCTACTTGCACTTTGACATGCTTTCAAACTGCTAGGTTGGCAGGAGCTGGGACCGAGCAACAGGAGCTCACCTCTTGCTAACCACTATAGAAAAAATCCTGCAGTTTACATAATCTATGTAATTAATTACTTAAATTCTGCAATTCCCTTTGTGTTACATTTTCTACCCCATTTGTTCCAGCGCAGAGAAAACACAGCGCAAAGTGTGTGTGTGTGTGTGTGTGTGTGTGTGTGTGTGTGTGTGTAATCAATCATGTATCATTTGAAGACTGAATATAGCCAATAGTGATAATCTTTAATGGTCTGATTTATGTTCTGGACATGGGACAAATAAGTGCACCTTGGGAACTTCCACTCCCGCTTCTATTTTCATTGCCTTTCTCCAACACCTCTACCAATAGCGTTGAAATTCTCATCTGCTTAGCCCATGTGCCGTATCTCCCTAAATCTGAAGAGATTAACAAGACTCTGGGTTTAACATTTCCACAACTGGCATTCTGTGTTTCAGAGATTGGTGCTGGTATCTGGCTGATTGAGGCCTGTGTCGTTTATCTCCAGCCTCATTTCCTTCTGGGGCCGCCACCCTCTATCTCTGCACCTGTTGATAACGCCACATGGATTTTTTTATTTTATTTTTGCCTTTTCATATCTGACCCCCTGATTTCAAGCAAGCATCTCCTCCCTTTCTGGGCTAACCACATAAAAAAAAATCATTCATAGCATGCGTATCAAATTCAGTCATAGCCGACATCACCAAGATGTAGATAATTTCCCTTTTAATCACTGCTTGCATAATACTCAACAGATTGGGGAGTAAATATATACATACAAAGATCCTTTATATCATTTGACACCCAGTCGATCTCTTTTGGGGGATTCCTGGAGTGGGCTAGACCCTGAGCATGTTTTGATCTTTTCTAACACTTTTCTACAGCAGATGAATCTGTCTTATTATTATAGGGGGTGGGAAGGATGCAAGCCCTGTTTCAATGATAACATTGTACATTTTCTATCTCCTTGAGCATTGTGATGATATTTTTAAATATTTTTTTTAAAGGAAGGGGGGGACACAACAACCTTGCCATCAATTTCCCAATGTGAGTCTTTTATCTCCAGAAACATTTCTTGATCTGGTTTCTCAGAGGGTCCATATTAATTTGCTATGATCATTTCATTTTTTAAGGCTATCTTTCACCTCATATTAGTTTCTGCTAAGGCAGGCTAGTGACATGTGCCCACTCTTCCTGCAAGCAGAAGATGTCTCTTTTGCCCCTTACTGGAACATTTGCGCTCTCTCTCTCTCTCTCTCTCTCTCTCTCTCTCTCTCTCTCTCTCTCTCTCACACACACACACACACACACTGTTTATACCAGTCTTTTAATATGCCATTCTGCTTCCTTTCATGTGGTCAAGAACATTAAAAACACAAGTGAAGCTTTGCTGGGTCCCAGCAAAGTGGCAGAGCATCTGCTTGGCATGCAGAAGGTCGCAGGTTCAATCCCCAATGATGCCTTCAGGTAGGGCTGGGAGCAGAGCCTGAAACCACTGAGACCCATGGCTCCTCTGTGGTAAGGACATAAGAACATAATTGTGTGCCGAAGTACCATGATATCCCCCCAATAACTCACACTTCACACAATATTTTAAGTTTAAAGGTTTTTGGCATTAATTTGGCCACAACTTTACTTAAATACAACTGATGTGAGTGGTTGCTTAGGCATTGGTTCCAGCCATCTGTCCCCCGCCTGGGACAGATCTGACTCCCGCTAGCCTGGTAGGGGAGCCAGTAGGTAAGCACCCTCTGGGAGAGGTTGGGGCAGGGGCCCAAGCCATTGACCTCTCCCTCAGATGCTCCCCGGGGCTCATGCACGGTCCTGGCCCCTACCGGGGATAAACGGACAAACATGTGGGGCCCCAGGATTCCTTTAACAGAATACCCCTAAAGGCAGCAGCAACCATGAGGGGAAGGCCCAACCAAAATGCCTAACTGCACCATCCAATTTGAACCAATGCCTAACCACAACCTTACAAGCTGTGACTAATTGCTAGGCAGTAGGCAAAACCACCTGGCACCAGCCAGTCAGCCAAGTGGGCAAATTCCTACCAGGCCCCTGATCCAAAACAGGCGACCCCATGACAGGCGCAGCAAGGTCAGGGCAAAGAACACCTAATATTAGAGGAGGGTGGGCAGGAGATTTGTTGCGAGCAGCAAAGTGGAACTGAAAGCTGCTTGCTAAGCATATATAGTCGTACCTCGGGTTACGAACTCCACAAACCCGGAAGTATTTTCACCGTGCAGAAGTGGGGTGTGCGGTTTGCGCATGCGCAAAGCACAGAAATTGCAGAAATTGCGCTTAGCACATGCACAAAATGGCGCTTCGGGTATGACCATTTCGGGTTACGAACTGCGTCCTGGTACGGGTTGTGTTCGTAACCCGAGGTACCACTGTATAGAGCTAAGGCTGTCAATCAATCATTTGCTACATGCAAATTTCCTCAGCAACAGCACACCCACCAATCACACATGTGGTCCTCCAAACTGACCCGCCTCACCAACCCTGGGATGTCTTTTTAACCCTTCTGCAACCCATGTTCTCCTCTAAGGGGAGAACCTGCCTAATTGCCTGCTGTATCGGGCCAATGACCCAGTTAGTCCAGCATCCTGTTGTCAAAGTGGCCAACCAGATGTCTGTGAGAAACAAGCAAGAAGAACATGAGCCTCAGAGCACTCTCTGCTCCTGTGGCTTCCGGCAACTGCTACCCAGAAGCATTGCTTCCTCCATCTGCATAGTCGCCATAACTAACAACCACTGATAGCCTTGCCCTCCTTGAATTTGCCGGATTCTCTTCTAAAGCCATCTAGAGCGTGGCCATCACTGCCCCCTGAGGAAGTGAGGTCCATAGCTTGACTATGTACGGTATGAAGAAGTACTTTCTTTTATCTGTCCTGAATCCTCTAACTTTTAGCTTCGTTGGCTGTGCATGAGTTCTAGTGTTATAGAGTGGAAGAAACACTCTTCTCTATCCACTTTCTCCACTGCCTTGTGGGATATCTTTGGGAGAGGAAAAGGTTAAGGAGTGAAACCCACACAAATCTGGAGTGGAGTCCCTAGGACAGTTGCATGATGTCTTCTAGCAACTCCTGCCGCCGCAGCTGGTGCAAAAAAAAAAAAAAAAAAGTTCTGCTTTCCTTTGGGCCATATCAGGCAAGGCCGAGGGGGGGGGGGTGATGTCTTGTCATCTGGGCAGCCCAGGATCTCCCTACACACTGCCCAGGCTTACACCCTGGGGAGGTCACTTCAGCGCTACTAATGCAGCAGTTCAACTTCACCCTCAGAGGCATACTCCATTGTCTCTCCAAACAGACAGATGCCAAACAACAACAACAACAACAACAACAACTACAGTGGTACCTCGGTTTATGAACACAATTGGTTCTGGAAGTCTGTTCATAAACTGAAGCGTTCATAAACTGAAGCGAACTTTCCCATTGAAAGTAATGGAAAGTGGATTAATCCGTTCAAGATGGTCCGCGGAGTAACCGTTCATAAACTGAAGCGAACTTTCCCATTGAAAGTAATGGAAAGTGGATTAATCCGTTCCAGACGGGTCCGCGGAGTACTTAAACTGAAGAGTTCATAAACTGAAACATGGGTGTAATTGGTTCCGGAAGTCTGTTCATAAACTGAAGTGTTCATAAACTGAAGCGAACTTTCCCATTAAAAGTAATGGAAAGTGAATTAATCCGTTCCAGATGGGTCCGCGGCGTTCATAAACCGAAAATTCATAAACCGAGGTGTTCATAAACCGAGGTTCCACTGTAAAGGCAATCTCACTCACCTGGAGATTCGAGCTCTCCACCTGGTAAATCTGGAGACTTCAGTTGAGACATGGAGATTGGGCAATGCTACTGAAGGGGTACCTCCAGACTCTGGGCCTGAGGTTCCCTTCCTTTGCCTTAGAACTCACTTCCTACCAAAGCTAAGCCTAATTCTATGCAACTGTGTTTGCATTTTGCCTTTTGATACCCTCACCTCTCCGTTCTTCTCTTTCAGAATCCTTCCTCTGAATAATTTCTACTTTCTAGAAAGCATGCTATTGTAAGCAGAGGTGACACTTGGAACTTCTTGATTTGGAGCGTGAAATCCAAAGTCACTTTCAGACTTGCAAATGACATGATTTAGAACAATAATGAAGAGAAATCTTGCCAACGTGTCTCCTTGTAAGTAGCCTGGCTGTGGTCGTACAGAGCCCCAGAGACATGTAGTCATCTGTACAAGCCGGGTGCATAGCCATAAATTCAGGTGGTGCATTAATATCTTTAACCACTTCGCTTCCTGGAAGGTCTAGGATTTATTTATTTTTTCTAATCTCTGAGAGATGAATAGCTTTGCTTGCAAGAAACAAAGTCTGTATAGGTGACGAAGATGAATTCTTATATATTTGCACCAGAAATGTCCATATGGGTATTCCTATGGGAGAGTGAAGACATTTACACACCTGGAACCTTTAATTTTAATTATATGAGGACAGTATCACAGCCCAAGAAGCCACTACAATCCTGAAACCAAAAGTCTCCATCTGTCACAGAGATGAGGAACCCCTGGCCTTACCACTGTTCGTAGACTAGAACTCCCATCAGGTCCATCCACCATGGCCAACAGTCAAAGATGGTGAGAGTTGTGGTCCAACAAGAGATGGGAGGCCACTGCTCCTCATCACCAACCATCAGCATTCAGTTATTCAAACTGTGGGCCACTTCATATGTTCTGTTGGCATGATCTAGCCACTCAGGTAGGGAATGCACACTGGTCCATGTAAACTGGAAGCAAGCACATGGATTGCAACTTCAGCAAGTTCATCAGCTTGAGGAATGATGAATCAGTGAATCAGAAAACTGTAGAGTTCGAAGTGATCACAAAGGTAATCTGGTCCAATCCCTTGTAATGCAGGAATCTCAATTACCCAGTTCCTTCAACTGCTCCTCATAAGGCTTGGTTTCCACACCCTTGATCATCTTGGTTGCCCTCCTCTGCACATGTTCTGGCTTGCCAAGTTGTTAAATTGTGGTGCCCAGAACTGGACACAGTGTGGTCTGACCAAAGCAGAATAATAATTTGAGAGCATCTACACTACAGACAGTTGAAAGAGCAACACCAGGGACCATCCTGTTTATAACATAGCATAATTATAACATACGGGTTTGTTCTGTTATAAGTAAGCCAGCTAACCAAAAAAGTGGTGGTATTGCTGGTTAGCAACGAGACAGTGGTGTGATGTTCGCTAAGGTAGCATATGTTCTGATTGGCTGTGTAGTTCTGAGGGAGTTCTTCCTCTATCTGATTCGTTAAATGTCTCCTTGCTATGTACAATGCCTGAAGTAAGAAAGACAAAATCAAAGCCACTGTGAGTACAGGATGCTGGATTACCTGGGGCATTGGCCTGATCCAGCAGACTCTTTTTATGTTGGTTGTAGATTTGGGTGGGCTTGTCTGCTGGGACACACACTGCTAGTCTGAACACCATTAGTCAGTCAGGACTGGAAGCCAGTTCTCTATAGATTCTCTAGATCTGGTGTACAGAACCTCAGGTCTGGGCATAGGCATTGGTTCTTGGGGGCTAAGGAATCCCCCCTTTTAGGTAGCCAGTCCCCCTCAATGTTCAAAGAGTGTTTGACTCCACCTCTGGCTCCTTGTGACGTTACATGAGGTTCTGTGCATGATGTCAGAACATCACTTCAGCACCCCTCAAACATCTTGAGAAGATGGCACCTTTAGGTCTGGACATTAATTGTGACCTTACAAGCTTCTCGACCTGCCATCGGGATTCTCCCCAGGAAACATCTCCTTCCCAGCTTACTTCAGTGCTTTTACAAGTATTTTTTGAGTGTGTTCTTTCTTATTTCCTTGGATGGAGGACAGAGAGGGGTATGCAAGTATCTGGAGAAACCAGCCTACTGTACAAAGGTTAAAAACTGCATTCATTGTGTTGCTCACCTTTGCCCCTTGCATGCAGACACAGAAAGGTTTCCCAGATAGGAATGTGGCCTTTGGTGTAGAGAATGTTCCCCACCCCTACTCTAGGGCATTGTGGGGCATTACTACGGGAGGCTTCTAGCCACAGCCACCTGATGTTAACAAGAGCATAGACGGGGGGACTAAGAATCTCATTGGATGGAGTTACATCAGCAAAGACAAGTTTCAGGACACTTTTCATTTAACTCACACCCTGGGGAGGCCTGCCCAAGCTCTTCTTTGCAGGTCTTGAGGAACGTGTGCAAATAAATTTCATTTTTTCCTTTTCCAGAGCACCTTTTGGCAATGAAGTTCTTAATTTGTCCTTTGCTTTATTTTGGAGAGCATTTGAGGGTACGATTCTATAGGGCCAACTGAACAGTTTGCACATCTACAGTACTAACTAGGAGGAAACTCAGTTCCACTGTTGTACCTTTAGAGTGACCCTCTCCTCCCCCCCCATTTTTTTTCTTTTTGCCGGGGGAGGGAAATACCGACCTTGGAATTTTTCATGAGTTGAGGAAATTTAGATTTGTAATTTAATGGCCTCAGAGTTTTGTTTTAATTACGGGAAAATAATTTGAGGGAGATTGGTAATAGGCAAAACTTGGAGACCTTTTTGTTCTTCTGTGCAGTGAAGGAAACCTCATTAGAGAGGATTTTCTTAGTTAGCAGGGCTTCAGGGTTAATGAGCTGTGAGTGATAATATATAGTAGTAATCCCTCATGGCTGTAACAAGTTGTATTTTATAAACTCCTTAATCTCCATGGCGAAAGAGGTGTGGAATATCGGAGAAGAGGAGAAACTCATTTGCTAAGCTCTGGGAACTTCTAATGCTTTTTGAGTCTTGAAACTTGTATTTAAAAGAAGAAGAGGAAAGGGGTTCAGGAAGGCCATGGCCGATTTCCCACAAACAATGACAAAGGTGGTAAATTTTTGTGGGGGTTTTTTTGTGTGTGTGTTTTTGCATTATGTATGTTTGTATAATTGCAAATTGCTTTGAGGCATTTCTGTGGTAAGCAACAAAACAATGACAATAGCCAATGTGATGTAGTAGTCAAAGCAAGTGATGGGAAAGGTTTAGAAGAGGACAACACAAAAAAGATGATGGTGATAATATAATTGTTAAGTGTTCACAGAATCATAAAATCATAGAATTGTAGATCTGAAAGCGACCCCAATGGTCATCTAGTCCAACCCCTTACAATGCAGGAATTTAAGCTAAATAATCCATGACAGATGACCATCCAACCTCTGTTCAAAAACTTCCAACAAATGAGAGTCTACCACCTTCTGAGGTCGCCAGTTTCACTGTCAATCAGCTGTTACTTCTTTGAAGTTCTTTCTAATGTTTAGCTGGAACCTCACTTATTGGAACTTGAAGCCATTGGCTTGGTCCTCCAGAGCAGAAGAAAAAAAGTTTATTTAGATATTTGAAGATGGCTATCACATCTCCTCTCTGTCTCCTTTTTTCCGTGATAACATAACCAGCTCCCTCCACCATGCCTCAGAAGACTTGGTTTCCAGTCCCTTGATCATCTTGCTTGCCCTTCTCTGTACACATTCCAGCTTGTCAAATTGCTAAATTGTGGCATCCAGAACAGGACACAGGACTCCAGGTGTGGTCTGACCAAGGCAGAAGAGAGTGGTTCTATGACTTCCTTTGATCAGGAAACTAGACTTCTGCTGATGTGGATGTTGTGATTAACTATTCTTATAATTGATCATCAGCATTTTTCATTCAACAAAGACAAAACAACAAGCAAGGGCATTGGGGGCAGGGGTAAACATAAAAGTTATGCATTTGTTTCAGCTGCTTCTATTTAGGCTTAATTAGAGCAGAATAGAAATATATTTTATATTCCATTTTTGTACCCCGCACAGGTATTCTCTGAATATAGAGTGGCTTAAACATTGAGAAATAAGTAAATAGATAAAATACAAATGAGGGTTGATGCCAAAAGTTTTGTTTTCCATAAATTTGGAGCAGACCTCCATGGTCAAGTAGATCTGTAGTCCTTCCATATAATCATCAAACTTGAGATTGGGCTGTTTCTCTCTCTCTCTCTCTCTCTCTCTCTCTCTCTCTCTCTCTCTCTCTCTCTCTCTCTCTCTCTCTCTCTCTCTCTCTCTGTGTGTGTGTGTGTGTGTGTGTGTGAACTAGCATCGCAGACTAAATTGTGCAAGTAAGAAGATTTGTATCTATTCTCTCAATTTTTGTAATGGAGGCAGGTTGCAGAATTCTGCTCTTCTTGTAATTTGCATAATTTGGATTATCATGTCACATCTATCTCTTTGTTGTTGTTGTTGTTGTTGTTGTTGTTGTTGTTGTTGTTGTTATTATTATTATTATTAGCGGGGATGCAAAATAGTTCCACAGCCCTGCACAGGCTTTGGAAGAGAGGCCGAGGGAAAGAAAGGGTGAGAGAGTGGGAAGGAAATAATTGACTGGTAATATTTTAAAAGGTAACCAATGCTCACTAGCAGCTGCAGTAAGACATTAAGTAATAGAACACACTAATGTTAACAGCTCTCTTGGTAAGAGTGGTGAATGAAATAAACCACAACATCCAGCATATCATTAATCTATAGTGAATAATGGCTCGGGTAGTGTAAGGAGATTAAAAAGGGCATTGTAAACATTTGTGGCTGTATAATATACAAATTAAAAATGTGTGAACGCTCGCTGCTGCATAATCTCCAAATTAAAAAGTGTAATAGCGTAGCATTAATTACTGGCTGATCAATTCCCCCATAATTGCCGGCTTGTAGATGAACAATTATAGGTCTGAAATGTTATTTGAGAAAGAGACATTGACCTTGGTACCATAAGAAATGCTAATATGTTTGAAGGTAATATGGGTATACATCAAACGATTCTATCAGGATTTGCTGAAGGAGGCCGTGCTAATATCGCTTTTTTGTAGTGGGTGTTTAGAGGATGGTACACAAAATGGAGCTTTATGTATGCCGATGCTTGAATCATGATTATCTAGGCCTATATAGTATTTACTGTAATCACTGTGGATCAGTGATGTTCAATTTTTCAGTGGGCCAATAGAAAATACTAATAGTAAAAAAATATCTCTATGGGCCAGATCTAGCTGAGGCTCTACCCCTAGCCAGTTACTGCCAAAGGTCTTCTACCACAGGAGATGATCATAGAATAATAAAAAAGTGTAGATTTGGAAGGGACCCTGAGGATCATCTAGTCCAACTCAGGAATAGGCAACTGTCCCATACGGGGATCGGACCCGCAACCGTATCGTTATCAGCACCAGGCTCTAACCAGCTAAGCTATGATGAAAGGGATGGAGCAACTCCCCTATGAAGAAAGGTTCTTGCATTTGAGACTCTTTACTCTGGAGAAGAGGTGTCATGATAGTTTATAAAATTATGCATGGCATGGAGAAAGGGGGTAGAAAGGGGGGGGAGGAACTTGCTTCCACAGCAGGCAGAGGTGACTACAAACCTAGATGGCTTTAGGCAAATTCATGGAAGAGAGAACTATTGGGGGCTACTAACCATGATGGCTGTGCTCCGCCTTGACCACAGTTGAAGGCAGCAATACTTCAGAACCACTGTGAGAACAGGAAGCTGGAGTAGATGGGCCACTGGTCTGATCCACCAGTCTATTCTTCTGTTCTTCAAATCTCCTGGTAAGCCTGCAGCGCTGCCTTGCTGTTGAAGGTAACAGGGGGATTTGTCTCACTTATCTTTCAGTCTCTAGTCTCACTGTATCTTTCCCCTCCTTGTCTAATATTTGTAAAAGCACCTAGAAATATTCTAGCTAGATGCTAGACATACATAAAAAGCACACAGGTCCAAGTATGCAAGTTCAAAGGCTCCCATCAGCCCCACCCAACACAGTCAATGGTCAGGGATGATGGGAACTCCATCTCCTCCAGGAACAGCTGGGGAAATCTCTTGCCTTAAATCCCAGATAGCTACTGCCAGTCATAGTAGACAATACTGAGTTGGGAAAACCTGTTGGGAGAGCAAAGTCCACCTCTGCAATCCCAAAACTCATCTTCCTATATATTCCGGGATGCTGTCATGAAGACAGACTGACTGTGAGTCCCTTTCATGTAGCCAAGATGTTCTGACATGAATGAACAACTGGATTCTGCAGTTCGTACAGCATGAGACTCTGGGTCATGGGTTTGAGTCCCATGTTGGGCAAAAGATTCCTGCATTGCAGGGGGTTGGACTAGATGACCCTCGTGGTCCTTCCCAACTCTAAGATTCTATGAGTTTAAGTGACATGAGTAGGGGAAGCAGTGAATTGCAGGCTTTAAGAGTGTGTCATGTACCAATGGTGTGACCCACCCACCCAAGCTCTTATAAAATGCCCATTCTTGAAATAATCCAAACATCCCAGTTATCTACATCCACAGCATGTTGGCTGTATTAGCCCTATGTAAATGTAGCCCTATGAAAATTACCCTTATGGTTCCCAAATGCCTTATTATCCCAATGTGCTGGCCGTCTTCCAAAGCCATTCAGATAAATGATGCTGTACTGTATATGCAATTAAGAACAGATGTGTAACCAAGCTAATATATATGGGCCCTGATTCTTTCTAAGTTTATGTACAATCCCATTAATTTAATGTCAAGCAAGTAACTGAAGGATCGGAACCTTGAACAGGTGTATTTTTGCTTGGTAGCAGCCTCCAGCTACAAAGCCTCCTAATTCCTAAACATACTGGTCTTAAGCAAATGCCTAAAGCTGGTTTCAGCAACAGGGTCACTTTGGAAGGCTTCAGTGCTGAGATATAAACAGGTGGTAAATCCTGGGTGAAAATATATTGAACAAAAATACATAGTTTTAATTTAAAGTAGAGATGCATAAACTCCCCAGAGAACTGTCACAACTCTTCTTGAAACACTATTTTTCCTTCCCCTAGAAATTCTTAACTTCATTCACCCAAAGAGAGTGGACTAACTTCCTTCTAAATTTCATTTTAAGAGCAGTTCAGAGGAGCCCCACCCCACCTTTGAGAATTTTTGGTACCCGTAGCAAAGCTCTTTTGGCTTTCCTTGAAAATCTTCACCCCAGCCCCTGGCAGGAATCTCCGAATCTGCAGCAAATTCCATGAGACTGATTTTGTAATTCTAGTTTCAAGAAAAGAAGATCAAATCAACAAAGGGGTGTCAAAATTAAATGGCTATCAGGTGTTTGTTAGGGGTTCCACGGCGGCTGTCCCTGTTCTGTGGAACATCATTCCTTCTGGGATGTGACAAGTGCCCTTTATCTCCACTTTCTGGAAAGATTTGAAGACATTTCTGATCCAACAAGCATTTCCAGTTGGATGACTAGGTCTCTGTCGGTATCTGTTATGTACTGAGCTGAATCCTAGAATAATAGTTCTAATCCTAGAATAATAGGCTCCAAAATGCAGCAGTCTGATTGGTTTGCAGGAGTCACCCAAACCAGCTCCACGTGGAAGTGAATCCGCAACCTGATTGGCCTACAGGTGCAGCCCTGAAGTAGCCAATCATGCAAGGCCCATTGTGTAAATAATGTATATAAGCAGGCATTTTGGGAAAAGAGCCATTCTTCTCTTCTTCTCCTTTGCTACTACAAGCTGAATAAAGAGCGAGTATATTTCAGTGTCTATTTTTGAATTGTTTTAAATTTTATCTGATGCCACTTCCTGTATTGTTTTTAATTGTTTTCTAGCTGCATGTATTGAATTATGTACATCACTTTGAGTCATGTGCAAGGAAGGAGGTAAACAAACAAACAAACAAACAATAGATCCCTGAATGATCCTGACTAATGCGGATCAAGTTTCCACTGAACAACTTGTGTTTTTGGAATGAATAAGTTTTGCTTCTGTTTTGCTATTGTATCTGTTTATTCATAAGTCTATTATGTCACATTTCCATATTAATCTGCATTTTAAAAGAATCTGGAAGGAAATTCACATGTATAAATAAATTTTCCTTCTCAAAATATGCAGCTCTAAATGTATTTTGTCTCTATATGTACATTTTAACATAAATCGTGATCCACTGTTTTAACTGATTCAGATGTTTGATCTACATTCTTATCCATACAGGAGTTTGGGACGTGTGGAGCAGGTCAGTTTGTATTGGAATTGACAAAGACTAAATTCCTCAAGCTTTCCTCTTAGAATTAATAGTAGAATGCCTGAATTGTAAGCAGCTAGCTTGAGATGAAACATCACAACAAGTTCTTAGCTGCATCATTGTTATTTAGCAAATGTATTAGTCATTTTTCTATATAAAATGCAACTCAGAAGAAAAATGTAAAACATCAAGTACAAAGCTAATTGACCATGACACTTACAAATCTCAAACAATAAAGCAATTAAAACAATTAAAACAATAGCATCCAACACTTTACTCCTGTTGCAAACAAATTAGGAGGTTGATGGGAATGTTTTTACATGCAAAGAGGCTCTCACCTGTGGAACCCAAAAATATCTCATGGGAGATCTTCCAAAATAGGCCATGTACCACCACTGAGAAGGACCTGCTTCATGTCTGCATTGCACTGAGACCTAAATCCATTCATTGTAGTCTTCAGGTAGATCAGGGGTTGGGGATCTGTAGCCTTCCAGGTGTTTTTGGACTAAAGTCCCCATCTCTGACCATTGACCATCCTGATGGGAATTGGGTTCCAACATCTGGAATGCCACAACTTAACCATCCCTGAGAAATATGAACCCCTGGTGTTTTTTTTTTTTTTTTTTGCAGACCCTAGCTATGTGCCTTAAAGCCTGATTCTGTGCAAGTGTTTACTTAAAAGTAAATCCACTGATCTCAATCAGGCTTACTCATGTCACTGTGCACAGGTGAGCACAGATAGCAGGCTGCATTCAGCTTGGAGAAGCCAGACAATGTAGCTCCTATGCCCTACACCAGGCTTGCATTGCTATTAATTCAGCATATGGGGAAAATGTGGAAGAACAGGGCCGTCTAAAGCCCATCCAGCGCCCTGGCGCTAAGGTCCCTCCAGCGCCCCCCTCCAGAGCCTCTCCAAGGGAGTGCTAAACGGACCACGGCAGCAGCGGGAGGCCACCTCTGAGGACTCCGCGCTGCGCCTCCTTCTCGTTTCCCCAGCGCTGGGTTCCGCTCAGTCAAGCTTTGCCACCAGCGCACGCACCGCGGGACCAGCAAGAGCTGCTTGGGCACTGTGTGCGCGCTGGTGGCGAAGTTCGACTGAGCGGAACCCAGCGCTGGGGAAACGAGAAGGAGGCGCAGCACGGAGTCCTCGGAGAAAGAGAGATACACGGCGCAGCCTCTCAGCTCGTGGAGTCCTGGTCAGCTCACCAGAACTCTGCGCTCACTTGGTGCCCTTCCAGCGCCCTCCAGCGCCCGGCGCCGTGGTTCTTCACGCTAATAGCCTCTATGGCTAGGACGGGCCTGTGGAAGAAGATCACATTTACTGATCTACAGGGGATTTCTTCAATATGTGGAACTGGCACTTTTACAAGAAACACATAATGTTGTGCTTAAGCAAGCCCACCCAAATACGTGAAGCTGACATGCATTTCAATATGGAATTTCATTTTATAATGTATATGCTTAACAGCTGATTTTATTTGTAGCTTGAAAGTTTTAGGCCAACTTGCTAACCTCTGGTTTTTATTGAGAGCTAGTGGTGGTGCTGTGGTTACATTACAAGACCAGGACCTGGGAGACTTGGGTACAAATCCCCATTGGGCCATGAAGCTCACTGGGTGACCCTGGGCCAGTTTCTGCCTCTCACTACTTCAAAGGGTTGTTGTGGGGATTAATTGGGGAGATGGGGAGAACCATGCACGCCACCTTGAGCTGGGATATAAATGCAATATATTTTACGTAATCCACTTAGAGGTCTTAAAGGTAGGCAGAATCTGTGAAACAAATAAATATAAATAAAAGGAATGGGGTCGGGAGCAACCCAGCAATAAATCACATGGAGTAAGTAAAGTTTTATTACAAGAAACAAGGTCTGCTCAGGAGTGCCAGACCTAATGAGCACAGCAACTCTTCTCCCTAGGTATTTTCCTTTGTGTTGAGACTGAAGGCCCCTGCCTTCCCACAGCTATCTAAGTCTATGCTTCATAATCGTCTCCCTGTCCTCCCTCTGACCACTCATCATTGTCCCACCACCAGTCAGAAGTCCCTGGCCAAGATCCAATGAACTTCTCCAGAGGTTCTGATGTGCCTGCACCCACTGGAATGGTCTGATTATGTTCCCCCATGGGATACGGGCCATGGGCCACTTGAAATTTCCCAAGGGTGTTGGCAGGACATTTAATATTTTGGGTTTGGGTTTGTTTTTGCCTCTTATAGCAATTGCAATTGTATTTATATTGTTCCTATTATTTCTTATATTGGATAGATGTCGGGGGGGGGGGAATTACTTCCAGTAACACCTTAGAGACCCAACTAAGTTTGTCATTGGTATGAGCTTTCATGTGCATGCACACGAAAGCTCATACCAATAACAAACTTAGTTGGTCTCTAAGGGACACGGGTGGTGCTGTGGGTTAAACCACAGAGCCCAGGGCTTGCCGATCAGAAGGTCGGCGGTTCGAATCCCCGCGACGGGGTGAGCTCCCATTGCTCGGTCCCAACTCCTGCCAACCTAACAGTTCGAAAGCACGTCAAAGTGCAAGTAGATAAATAGGTACCTTCCAGTAGCACCTTAGAGACCCAACTAAGTTTGTCATTGGTATGAGCTTTTGTGTGCATGCACACTTCTTCAGATACACTGAAACAGAAGTCACCAGACCCTTACATATATATATATATATATATATATATATATATATATATATATATATATATATATATATACACACACACACACACACACACACCCCTCCCCACCCTCTATAAGGGTCTGGTGACTTCTGTTTCAGTGTATCTGAAGAAGTGTGCATGCACACAAAAGCTCATACCAATGACAAACTTAGTTGGGTCTCTAAGGTGCTACTGGAAGGATTTTTGTTTTGTTTTGACTACAGCAGACCAACACCACTACCTACCTGTAACTCGGATAGATGTGTCAATGTAGTATTTAATTGGATTGCAATTTGAAATCTATAGAATTCGAGCTGCAATACAATATAAGAAATGAAAGAAGCAATAGGCGTACATTAAATATCAATATGAATATTTAACATTATGATCCCCGCCTTGAGCCAGAGACATGCCGTGGGCAGCCTGATTGAAGCTTGTAGACCACTGGTGGTCCACATAGCACAGCTTGGGAACTGATGGCATAGTGTATTGTTGAAGCAGTCACATTCACTCTCACAAGCGATTCATGGGGGATAGATCCATCACTGGCTTTCAGCCATGATGACTATACAGAGCTTTGGGGATCAGAGATACCATTCCAGTTCTTGTCAGGGGCTGGACTGAGGAGGAATGGTGGGGGCCACCGCCCTTCTCCTGATCCTTCCTGAGAACAAGAGGACAGTATGGATTTAGAAGTGGTTTGCAGATGGGCACGGTTCAGAGGCTGCAGAGGGCAGAAGCTGGGAAGTACTGGAAGAGGAACAGCAAGAAGAAGGAGAAGCACCAGGAGAGAGACTCAGTGTCCTTGGAAAGCATTCCTGACCACCACCACCCCACTTTTCCAAGACTAGATGGGCATTGAGGGTAGAAAGTTCAGATTAACCAACACAGAAGTGACGTTGAATAAGGGGGATGTAGTTGGATGGGACTTTACTTGGAGCAACGCCATTATTAGGGAAAGCTTCATTCCATCGTCATTCTCTGTGAATTATTGAATAAATTGCTTGGTAAGAACTTTTATCATTTTTCTGATTCTGGGCTGCCCCCGTGGGAGGGATCTGATTCCCCGAAGCCTGACAGTTGCTGGGAACAACAATGGGAGAGGACCTTTGGCTCCATGCTCTGCTTATGATCATAGGTCAATGGTATATGACCAGAGGTCTATGGATGACCACTGTGGAAAGTCAGTTGTGAGATTAGATGAGCCAGTGTGGTGTAGTGGTTAAGAGTGGTAGACTCGTAATCTGGGGAACCGGGTTCGCGTCTCCGCTCCTCCACATGCAGCTGCTGGGTGACCTTGGGCTAGTCACACTTCTCTGAAGTCTCTCAGCCCCACTCAGCACACAGAGTGTTTGTTGTGGGGGGGGAGGGGAAAGGAGATTGTTAGCCGCTTTGAGACTCCTTCGGGTAGTGATAAAGCAGGATATCAAATCCAAAACTCTTCTTCTTCTTTGGTTCCATTCTGCAGGCTTCCTATTTTCCTACATTCTTAACTCAGCTCCATGTGATATTTGGTGTGCTGCCGATAGTACTGGGAAGCCCCTTCGGATGCATACAACTAGCCACATTTGGATCTAGGCCATGAACTAAGTCTTTTGAAATTAGCTGATGTTTAGCTTGAATTCTGGGCTGGCTTTGGGGGATAGAGGGTTGGAGAAAGGAGATTGTGGTGGGGAAAAGATTTGAAGTTTGGCTAAATCACAATCAATGAATAAAATATACTCTCATTCACAATTCCCCAGAGGGCTCCTTGCCTGTTAATTGAAACTTTTGTCTACTTTATTGAACTATAAAAGTGACAGGAAGTACTCCCAGGTGTCCTTCAGTATTAAAAAAAGCGGATTAAGGGTTCCCTGCAAAGGTGACAGAAATTAATGCGGTGAGCCCAGCTATCAAACATTTTGATATGTGAATTGCCTGATATTTCTATAATGCCTTCTTATGATTGGAAATGTTATCGCCTCTATTGAATCAATAGAAAATGTTAAAGCTCGGCGGAACCCCAATTACAAAATAAAGCTCGAAGGTTAACATCTGGGACTGGCAGAGATAGAAACAATTTCTATTGTCATAGCTTTCTGACAAGTAAATGTCAGAAACATAACACCTTCCACCAGGCTCAGCAGAGAGCACATGTAAAAGAGTGATTGCCAAGCAGCCTCAAGTCAAATCACCTGTCAGCCTAGCTTTGACACGGAATTACTTTTGTTTTATGCATCTATTAACCTTGAACTATCAGCATTTGTTTTAATGTTCTGCTCTGAAGTGACCTAAATATACTTCTTTAATGCACTTACCGCTGCAGCAGCCAGGAAGTGAAAGGAAAGGAGCCGGCAAAGGCGAGGCAGACCGTTTTTCGGTTCTGCTGAACAACCCAGAACCTTGTCCAACCTGTAATATGCAGAGTGTGTGGCATTCACGTTCGAGTTTGCATCAGCTGGTCTTTCTTTTAAAGAGCACTATCTCGCCAAATAATAATTGAGTCAGAAAAAGCAGGAAATCTTCTTTTTTGGCAGTGGAGGGGAAGGTAAGGAGCCTGTAGTGATGGGGAAGAAATTTGATTCAGTTTAAATGTGAACTTGCCAGCTTTGCAGTCTCCAAAATGATGCTAACTAAACTAAAGGAGGCATTTTTTTGCCACCCCCTGGGCTACCATAAAAAGATACCGCTCAGTGATATTGCCCAGAGAAGGAGTGGGCAATGACAGACAGGTCCTATTGGGAATTAGCTGAGCAGATTAGTTCGCTCAGAATCAAGTATACATACTGTAAGGGGGAGAGATTACAGAGAACCTCCCCCTCTCATCAGGAGCAGTTCGTCCCCAAGCAGCCATGAAAGCGCGGGGTCTGAAGGGGCTAGTCAGGAAGCGGAGAGAGAGAGCCAGGTCTCCGGCAGCATGGGAGAGCCCCTGCTCCACAGGCGGGAAGAGAGAGAGATGGAAAGGGGGGAGAGGAAAAAGATGGAGCGTAGACCCTTTCCCCCGGAACCGGAATTAAGGAGGAGGAGAAAGGGGAGGAGATTTGCTGTCCCGAGACTGTTATGTTGGTCAAAGTCGCGAAAAGGGGCAGTGCCGGATTATGAGACGGAATAAGCGGACATGAAACCGACAGCTCACGGCACTGTAAATAACGTGCACCAATAAAGACTCTTTTAAAGACAAGTATGTGGAAAGTCGTTACTCAAGAGTAGCCGTAACAACCTCTGACACATACCGTATGACTTCCAGAGTTAAAACTAAATATATTACTTCTGGTAAAGGAGCTGCTAGAGGACCGTGAAAATTTGTGTCCCAGGCTTTTTAGACTTGTCGACCCATTTACTATCTATAACCAAAGAGGCACATTGGTAGTCAGATGTGGTTGTTGTTTTACCCCACTAACCAGAAAGTTCTTCCCAGCATTTAGTCATAATCTCCCTTCTTGCAAGTGGAATCCATTGGTTTAAACCCTGCAACCCCACAATGAAGCACAGAGGGCAATGTAGGATGTTTGTGTGTGAGAGAGAGATTGGTGTGTGTGTGTGTGTGTGTGTGTGTGTGTGCGCGCGCTTGTGTTGCTCCTATCCACTTTGAGTTTGGCCTTGCTCATTTCCTCCTGGCAGAGGGGATGTGGCCCTCTGGGGGCGAGGGACCTCAATTTTACACTATAAAGTATCATAGAATCATGGAATTGTAGAGTTGGAAGGGGATCCCATCTAGATGAGCCAATGGTCATTTAGTACAAGTTCCAGCATCATGCACATCAATGACATTTGCAGATTCTGGAGCAGGTCTCCGCTTGTGACATTGTGTGGTCCAAACACCACTACAGGAGTTTCACATAGGGGTGCAACTGAAATATACATTTTGCAAGTCATAATAATAATTACAACAGGCTGGGAGATGACAGCGCATCTACACGCATCCATCAGTCGTTAGTTTTACCACCTCAGCAGTTCATTTGAATCCATGCCGGCTGTGAATCATATTTGCTCTGAATTAACCGTGATCAGAATATGGGCCAATAGATTCCAAGAAATATGGGAGGATAATATAAAAGAGCTTAAAAAATGGTCCTCTCTGACAAAATGAACAATAATTCTGTGATGGAAAGGAACTGAGTATTATTGCGACTTTAAGGGCTATTAAACCAGTTCCTATGTGAATCTGGAGTGCAGATTGTATAAGCATTTGGAATGTGCTGATGATAAAGGGATTCATAAAAGTTGTTATGCTGATTTTATGTTGATGGATGCTGGAATATAAGGTGAATTATTAACCACAAGCAAGTGAGACTAATGGTTAAGGACTGTGATCTATGTGTAATTGAAAGCGATTTTGGTCTATAGAATGAAGAGTGTGTAAGCATAAGTGAAACAAAGTGTTACTTTGACTAAAGATATGGGAGGCATTGCAGCAGTGGTGAGATCCGAAAAGGTAATTCATGAAGGAAAATAAACGTTGCAGTGCAGATAAAAAATAACCATCCTAATAAATGGCTTGCATTTATTTGGAGTGTTGCAACCTTGGAAAGATATCACGAGAAGTTAATACAGCTGGTTAAAATTTCAAACAACTATTAGCTTCTCTGAAACAAACACATTTCCTTATCAGAAAATTGTCACAGAAGCCAAATAGACCTTTGGCTGGGAAATAAAACCCATTTCCAAAACTCTTGATTTTCTTTAAAAAAAGAAAAAGTCCTGTGTTTATTATTAGTGTTAGGGATGTTTCACACATTACATTGGACAAACCCAGGTTTGCCATGATTGTACACTTGACAATTTCTGTCTTGCATGATGTATAATACCTTTGTTTGTTTGTTGTAATAAATTATAGTTTTGGGTGCACACTCCAAAAACATTTGCATTGCCAACGCACCATGGAGGAAAACTCAAGAGACAGAGGAATAATGGAGAGGTTATATTCATTCAAATATAACAGTAGGACATCTGCCAAACAATAACCAAGTTATGAAAGTATGGGCAGGTGAGTCTGAATCAGCACATATGAGGGAAGCATCCTTCTATTCCCCAGGGCATGCAAATTGTCACCTTCCATGGCTCCCTAGGCAAGAATTGCAGAAAATTCTCTCTCCCTGCTAAAGCAGCCTGGGGTATGTAAACCAAACACACTCACTCTCTCCTCTCTCTCTCTCTCTCACACACACACACACTCAAGGCCCTGCCATCCAGTGCTCAACAAGGTATGCATTTCCAGCCTTAAGGGCAGCCCCAATGACTCTTCAAAGTGCAGAATGTTCCCTCCTTCATCATGCAGCTGTGCCCACCATTCTAACCTGCCACGATGCCTTGGTGCAATGCTCCAGGGTCAGGTCCTGGGAACTGTAAGGAGTTTGTCCTGGATTCCCTCAACATGTAGCCACCATTGTGTGACCCAGCCAGCTGATCCGGAAGCCTCAGGTGACATAGATCATTATTGGTTGGTTTATTTATCAAAATACTAGCTGTACCCGGCACGTGTTGCTGTGGCTCAGTCTGTGTAATTGAAAAGAAAGTAAAGAGAATGTGGACGTTCCCCTGACCGCCTCCATGTTCCCCTGAGGCTCCAGCAGGACCGTCACCTGTCACCCACCCCCTCCTCCTTGTTCTCATACCTCGTTGTCGAGGCCTCCTGTCCCAGTCTCTCCCCTGTGTCGTTCCCGGCCTCCTGTAGGTGGGCCTCTCGTCTGCTCAGTCGGTTGGAGGTGAGGCGGTGGTGGACGGTGGATCGAGGCAGGCCTGGGTCTGGACCTGCCTGGAGAGGTAGGAAGAATAGGAGTAGGGGGCGGGTGGTGGCGAGGTAGGAGGGGGGGAGGGTGTGGTGTGGTGCCAGTACGCAAATGGTGTCTGTTCCTTTGCCGTCCACTGGAGGGAGCTATTTCCCCCAAAAATCCATGTTTTTACCTGTGACAGGTATCACATTTGTGCAATGTAAGTTTATGGAAACACTCGGATATTGGACTGGAAAGTTGTGTCCAAATTTCAACTCAATCGGTTAAGCGGTTTTGGAGAAAGGTCATGAAACACAAACATGGACCTTTTACATTTATAGATAGATAGATAGATAGATAGATAGATAGATAGATAGATAGATAGATAGATGATTGTTCCACCCTTCTAGGCTCCATATACAATTGTTCGATGACTAGTTTAGCATTTAAATATTCCATTTTATAGGAATGCACCGGACCCAAAGTAGACTAAGGGGGTGAATAGAAAAATAAAATGAATAGAAACCCTGCTTTGCTCGAGGCAAATGGTCAGTTGCACTGGCATCAACATCTTGCAAGATATGAAGAGGGGGATATGCAGGAGCAACAATTAGGAGATTTTTATCCCAGCAACTAGTTGCATTTTACACCCCAGCAATATCCCGGCCTCCATGACTTAAAGACTTAAGCACCACCACAAAATGAGTAATGCGGTCATCACAAATTCATGCCAATAAATACTTTATAGGCTCCCATCATATATATTCATGTGTACTATTTCTGTCTCCAAATATATGATCCAGATCTATGGCTGATGTAAATTAACACAGATCTGGAGAAGTCAACCCTGAGTGTAGGGCATAAATTTGGAGTTGCATGTCAGAAGGCAGCAGAGACTTTCCAATTGTTGTTTGTGGGGAATGGAAGCTGCAGATTACTGATGTATTACATTAATTGCTAGCTAGAACATCTGTGGGGAAACTAGTTTTGTGTCATTTCCAGGGCATCTTATGGGACTAAAATGCCTAAACCCCAACACCTGAGGTTGTCCTGCACTTGATGTGATCCATCAAGCCAAATGCAGGTCACAAAACAGTCCCCTTAATCCCCAAATGTTTGGAAGCACACTGCTTTTGTAGTCCCAAACATGCATTAAAAGAGGGGGTTGGAAGGTGGGTTATTCTAAGGGTTGGCAAGTCAGTTCTGGGTTATTGAGAGTTATAACTACAAGATGTGTACAAAGAAATTTGCACTTCTTTGATTTTTTTCTGTGTAGCAAATAATGTGTAAAAAAAAATTTGCATACTGGGGCAAAGTATACATAAAAATTCATGCTAGACTGGTGGATGGTGGCTGAGAAGAAGCACCAGTGAGAGGGAAGGAAGGAGGGGGCAAGGGAGGAAGAGGAAGCTGCTCCTTCCCCCTCCTCTCTATTGTCACTCATGCTGGGCTTGGGCTAAGCTCCTTGTCAGCTGCACCAATAGCGACACAACTACCATTTTGGGCTGGCTGAGCTCAAATATGGGGGAAAGGTGTCCCGTTTCAAGAACAAACGGGTCAGGGGACACTTTTGTCCAAACCCATTTTTCTGGGGATGGGTAGTAACCCTAGCCATGCATAATATTCCAAACTTATATCATGTCATTTCTTGATCTCCCTTCCTTTCAACCAAAAATTGCCCAACACTGCAACTTTTCTTCACAGGAGAATCACCCCCATTCCCTTGATCATTTAGGTTGCTTGTTTCTGAACCTTTCCCAACTCTTTCTTTTTTCTTTTCAAGGGCATGGTAAAGAAAAAGGAAAGGGCTGTAGCTTAGTGGTAGAGTGTCTGCTTTGCATGCAGGAGTTTGCAGGTTCAATCCCTGGCTTCTCCAAGCAGGGCTGAGAAAGATTCCCACTCAGTGTAGCAATGTGACCAAGCTAGTTGGGTCAATGATCTGACTCAGTATAAGGTGATAAGGTGACTTCCTGTGTTCTTCACAAACAAATATTTGAAATGGTTTCAGAAAAATGCCATCTGAGAAAACTCAGCTCTAGAATCATAGAATCATAGAGTTGGAAGAGACCACAAGGGCCATCCAGTCCAACCCCCTGCCAAGCAGGAAACACCACCAAAGCATTCTTGACATATGGCTGTCAAGCCTCTGCTTAAAGACCTCCAAAGAAGGAGACTCCACCACACTCCTTGGTAGCAAATTCCACTGCCGAACAGCTCTTACTGTCAGGAAGTTCTTCCTAATGTTTAGGTGGAAGCTCTAGTTTCAACCCATGTCAGCATACTCCAGACACAGGTATTAGAAAATATTTAAGGTGAGAGCAGAGCCTGCCCCTCCTAAAATGAACCCCTTCCCCCTCCCCCAAAACAATTGCTTTCTCTCTATACTTAGAACATCTGCAAAGGATCGTTTTTATCTGAAACAAGGGTTAAATATGTCACACACACACACACACACACACACACACACACACACACACACACACATGTCCTTTGCCATGAATTGGCAAAGCTAAGCTCTCCTAAATGTACTCAAGCCTACAGTAACTGCTTTGATATCAGGACTTCTCGTGCCGTTATTTAGCAATGAATAATATTTAGCACTCTATAAATGGTACCGGGTGAATCCTCAGAACCCCCTTGTTTAATTTATAAGCCTTTCTGTGTATCAATACTCGGATTTTTCTGCTATGGAGGCATCTTGATGACATGCAATAAACTATTTCTGGTGCTGACTTCAGCAGAGCTGGGAACACTCTGACAGCCCCTCGACTCTCCCAGAGCAGTCTTCTCTTAATTGCCATTCATTTTAAGGGATAGCATGCTATGCGCGGGGTGGAGGGGTGGGGTGGGTCTCATATACTTACAGCTGATGAGGAATTTAAACTGGGCACCTTCCCTCCTTTCATTTCTTAGCCTCTCCCTCTCTCTGTACTATGCTACCACCGAGTTCTCAACCGCCCCGAGGCATCAGCACAACCTTCGTTCAGCCACCACATCCAATGTGTGAACGGTGCTGTGAATGATGGCATATAATGGAATTCTGGTGTCCTTCCATTCCCTGGGCTCAGAGATATCTGCATAGGAGCATATCTGCAGCAGGGGTGCCAAGTTGAATAAAATATTGGTAAGCCCTGCCTGCATAGTTGATCACAAGACACAGGGCATGCATACCATTTGAATCAACTTTGAGCCCCCTCAAATATTTTATTGGGGGGGAGCACAAATGGACCTTGGCCCTAGGAGTTGGTTCCTATGCATGTCAGCATTGGGGAGGAACCAACAGGGTACATCAGATATGCCCTGCGCACATCCTTCCCTCTTCAGCTTCTGTCTCACACCCTGTACACAGTTTGGGTTTAGCTGGACACAGTTAAGGTATATTTTTGTTCCTCTTCTTGGGGTGCCTTGTAAAAGTAGAAGTGTAGCAAAACCATAATGGCTTATGCAATAACAATGACAAAGGACTGATACTTTGCATAGCCAGTCCCAAACCGGACAGTTTTTATTATCATAAAGTGAACTGAAGAACGTAAGAAGAGCCTGCTGGATCAGGCCCACCTAGTCCAGCACCCTGGTTTTATCACGGCCAACAGGGAAAGCTGCAAGCAGGATCTGAGCACAAGGACACCCTCTCCTCTTGTGGTTTCCAGCAACTGGTATTCAGGAGAACCAAGGCCTCCAGCTGTGGGAGCATAGAATAGTCACCATGGCTTTGTCCTCGAATTTGCCCAATCCTCTCTCAAAACCATTCTTGTTGGTGGCCATCACTGCCTCCTGTCAAAGTAAAAGTAAAAGGGACGTCGGTGGCACTGTGGTCTAAACCACTGTGCCTTTTGGGCTTGCTCATTGGCAGTTTGAATCCGCATGACGGGGTGAGCTCCCGTTGCTCTGTCCCAGCTTCTGCCAATGAAAGCATACCAGCACAAGTAGACTAAACCAGCACTGTGGTGGGAAGGTAAATGGCGTTCCCATGCGCTCCGGCTTCCGCCACAGTGTCCCATTGCGCCAGAAGTGGTTTAGTCATGCTGGCCACATGACCTAGAAAGCTGTCTGTGGACAAACACCAGCTCCCTCTGCCTGAAAAGTGAGATGAGGGCTGCAACCCCATAGTCGCCTTTGACTGGACTTAACCGCCCAGGAGTCCTTTACCTTTTACCATTGCCATGTCAAGGTGAGTTCCATAGTTTAAGTATGTATGAGCTAGGTCCACTGCTCACAATAGCCTAGTTCCATGAAACTAGTTTGGAGAAGAATTTTAGTCAGTGGGGGTAAATTTAGGGATGTTGCAAATGTCCTGATCGTGAATCGGACCACTAGTCCATCCAGCAGTTTGCTCACCACCATTTCATAAGAGGAGGGCCTACTGGATCAGGCCACTGACCCATCTCTTCCAGCATGCTGTTCTCACAGTGGCCAACCAGATGCCCGTGGGAAACCAGCAAGTAGGACTTGAACACAAGAACTTTCTCCCCTCCTGTGGTTTCCAGTAACTGGGATTCAGAGGCATTGCTGCCTCCAACCGGGGATGCAAAGCATAGCCATCATTGCTACTAGCCATTGATGAATTTGTCCAATCTTTTGTTAAAGCCAACCTTGCTGGTGGCCATCACTGTATCCCATGCAAGCGAATTCTATAATGATGTGCTGCATGAAGAAGGTTGTTTCTACAGAAGTACTGAATTGGCTCCTGCCAGGTGACAGTTGAGGGAGGGAAGGCCCAGTGGAGATGGTCTTCCAGCAGAGCCAACGGAGTAGCTCTGCCTCTCGTTTCCCTCTTTCCCTCTTCGATTCCCCCCCCATTAAGAGTTTCTTGTTCTTCTTCTGTGAGAACCACAGCCAGTTAGTGCTAATAACATTGGGCTCAATGGACCTCAGTATAAGGCAGCCTTCCTACGTGAGCAACAGATACAATGCAGCAATCTAGGGGTGTGTTTGCAGATTGTTGGATAGGATGGGTCCACCTTCCATTATGGCTCTCAGGAGCTCACAGTGAATCACACCTCCCGCGAATCCGTCGTAAATCATGGGGTGGATGTCTTTGAAGGTACAACGTAATGAGTATAGATGCTTTAATCCCCATTGCCTATCTACACGAGAGAGAGAGAGAGAGAGAGAGAGAGAGAGAGAGAGAGAGAGAGAGAGAGAGAGAGAGAGAGAGAGGTGCTTTTTTGCTGTTGTTTTTGTTTTTATGGGTCTTGGGTGAAATGAATGATGCCTCAAGAAATGGTGTGGAAAATAGAAAGTGCCCTCTTTATAGCCAGCTCAAGGCAAGTTAAAGTCCTCTCTAACAGGAGACTTCCCTCCTCCCCCAGCTTCCCAGGTATAAAATGCTTTTGTACAGATTGTCTTCCTCTCTCTTCACAATCCTCCTCCCCTATCTATCTATATATCTATATATAACACATCGCTCACACCCCCACAGACTGCTGCATTTTGGGCCGAGGACAAAGAGAAAGAGCAATGGTTAAATCCTCTGGAGGACAAAGGGTAAGCCAACAACCAAGGGAACTTTTAAGGGGGAAATCACTCAAGACATGCCTTAAACCATGGGTAGGGAACTTGTTTTAGTCTGAAAGCTATATTCCCACCTCCTGCAGGATGCATGTCAGTGTGGCTGTGGGAGAAGTGGGCATTTCTCAACCTCCAGCCAATCAGGGTTGTGGCCTGGGCAGAGTCCAGGCACCCAAATGGAGACGCCCGTGTGTTTGTGTGTGTCTGCATTCACCTTCTTGGCCTGAGGTTCATCACACAGTGCGACATACAAATCCTGCATTCTTAAGTTCACGTAGACCTGTTACATTGTCTCCATGAGGTCTGGACAGCTTGTGCAGGGCTCAAGCCAGTTTTAATAGCTGAGCTAGTTTCTGAGCCGCCACAGAATACACAGCCCTCCTTCACTGACCATAGGTGATTGTCTCCTCCCTTTCCTTGCTCCTCTGTGAACTTCTTCCAGCCAGCAGACGTTATTTGTGCAGCGAAGCCTATCACATAATGTGCAGTGAAGCATGCCACCCAAAGTGGAAGGTTACAGATTCCGTGATCTGCCCCTGCTTCCAAAACGAAAAAGCTGTGGTCAGATGGCTGATCAGGAGACTCGGGCAAAACACCCATTAGCCAAAGCTCTTCAGGTTGCCACAGGATGTTGGCAGGTTCTCCTGGATCCTCTGTTGCACTTGAGTTCACCTGTCGGAACCCATGCCTCTTTCTCGGTTTACTCTCCTGGGAATCTAGGTTGGGCTGGATCCTCATGTTATTCAAACTGGTCAGTGGCTCGCCTGAGTATTTCCCCCCATCTGATAATGTAGTCAATTTCACTTGAGATGCCAGGGATTGAACCTGAGTGCATATAAAATGTGTGTGCTCTGTCACAGAGTAATGGACCCTCTTTTCTAGAGACATGTTGTTGTTTAGTCGTTTAGTCGTGTCCGACTCTTCGTGACCCCATGGACCAGAGCACGTCAGGCACTCCTGTCTTGCACTGCCTCCCGCAGTTTGGTCAAACTCATGTTCATAGCATCGAGAACACTGTCCAACCATCTCGTCCTCTGTCGTCCCCTTCTCCTTGTGCCCTCCATCTTTCCCAATATCAGGGTCTTTTCCAGGGAGTCTTCTCTTCTCATGAGGTGACCAAAGTATTGGAGCCTCAGCTTCACGATCTGTCCTTCCAGTGAGCACTCAGGGCTGATTTCCTTCAGAATGGATAGGTTTGATCTTCTTGCAGTCCATGGGACTCTCAAGAGTCTCCTCCAGCACCATAATTCAAAAGCATCAATTATTTGGCGATCAGCCTTCTTTATGGTCCAGCTCTCACTTCCATACATCTAGAGACATACCTAAGGATTAATGAAACTGGCCCCTGTCAAGGTCCAAGGGGCATAAAAATCACCCCAGAAATCTGTCTCCAGTTATCTGTGTAAGGTGGTGAGATTAGACAAGAACTGGGAGCTGAGCAATAGGAGAAATGGCAAGATGATGGAGCATATGATGTATATGTGGCTATTGTGGTAAAGTATATTTTTTTTTCATTGGGAGGCGGGTGCCAACACAGATCCTTGCCAAGGGTGCAAGGCACCCTAGATATGCCTATGGTTGAGTCAACATTTCTCAGGGGAATTTTTCTCTTCTGAGAAAGTTTCTGGGATTCTTGTTCTCCCCTTGTGCAGAATGCTTCCCTCCATTTTCAGTGACCACCATTCCTATCCCTACCCCACCAATGCCCTGGACCCACAACAGGTTATGGAGGATTCAAAATGGCGGTCGGCTTGCCACGCCAGCTGCTGGTGCATCAGTGGCAGTGAGGCCTGGGGGGTAGGAATAAAAGAAGATGTCATGCTCTTGCCATTGTTAATGGTCTATTCCATCCCGACTGAAATGGTTTGATCATTCTTCCCCGCTGTGGAGATAATTTGTGGAAATGGTCCTCTCAAAGACAATTGAGACCATTTGCACACATAACTCTAGTTTGGAACACTTCTCTCTGGAACATGTGGATCTGCCTTATACTGACTCAGATCATTAAGAACTCGAAAATGCTGGATCAGGCCCTTGGCTCACCTTGTCCAGCATCCTGTTCTCACAATGGCCAACCAGATGCCTGCGGGAAAACCAGCAAGCAGGATCTGAGTACAAAACCACTCTTTCCTCCTATGGTTTCCAGCAGCTGGTATTTGGAAGCCCTGCTTGCCCTGACTGTGGAGGCTCAGCATAGCCACTGTGGCTAGTAGCCATTAGTTCGTCCAGCTCGGTATTGCGGACACTGACGGGCAGCAGCTAGCCAGGATTTTCCAAGGGTACCTCCCAGCAGTGGTGTAGCATGGGTTACCAGTGCCTGGGGCCATGCAAAAGGGGTTGCTGCAAGAGAGGGAAACGGATGGAGTATGCATGCCCATTCAACTGCCTAAAGGTGTTCGCCTCACCCAGGAGATCGCAGGCACAGAGATGAAAAGAAGAGTCGTTCCATTGTCTGGCAAGGTCACTTCCTGCTTCGCATGGAGAAGCAATTTCTAATGGAACTCAGCAACGGAAGCATGCAGCTGTATTGACGCAGCACCAAGTGTTGAAATTTTCCTCCCCTAATAATTTTGCACCTGGAAAAATTGCCCCTGTGCTTCCCCACACTATGTCACTGCCTCCCCAGTCCTTCCTGAAAATGTCGGTAATTAAACCAGGGGCCTTTTGCATACAAAGCACAGCCCTGCTCTGTCATAGGGCTACGGCCCTTGGTCTCAGCTCCTCAGCCATATACCCTTCTTGTGCTCGCTCAGATGATAGACTTCAGCTCTGCGTTGCTGCTAGAGGCCCTGATTCTTCAGGCAGATGATGGACCCCTGTAAGGAATGACAATTCCTTGCAGGGATAACAGGAAATTAAAGATTTCACATGTTTGGCGTGCAAGGGGGACATTTATCTCTGTCACATAACCAGATTTATGCTGATTTATGCCGGTGCCATGCAGTGGAGTCGTCCAAGTTTCTCTTCAAATATACCCCAGAGGCGAAATCGCCCCCTTTGCCCGCACAATGACTTTGCATGGCTAATAGAGCTGTCCCATGCTACGCTGGCATTTGTTTTAATTGTGCATCAATATCCGTCCGTTGTCAATCACACACCCAGGCCACATCTCAGATCCCTCAACCATTCCATAGTACAGTATATGGAGGAACTGTGTGCAGACAGCACCCCCAACTGGCCCCATCGGGAAACTTCAGGACCGTAATATATGATACACATGTAAATGAACGGAGGACCAAGGATTTCACATTTGATGCTAACCTCTCTCATCAAACCCTGACAGACATTAAAAAGAAGAGTAAGAAGTCCAGTCTCATGGGCCTCAAAATATTGCTGGTATTAGTAACTTGGCATGGGGGCTTCTGTTAATGAGATCAACCTGACATCCTGTACTAAACTGATAATTTTATCATGCACAATTTTATCATGTAAAATTTCCTAGGCCACACCAGAAATCTAACTTCATAGCAGGCAGGTATATCGATGCCTATTAGACATGAGAGATAAATGGAACCTCCCTATGTAGAGATACTATACACCAAAAGAACCTAAGAATATATTTGCTGGATCAAGCCAGTGGCCCATCAAGTCATAGAAACATAGGATTGTAGAGTTGGAGGGATACCAAGAGTCATCTAGTCCAACCCCCTGCAATGCAGGAATCTCAGCTAAAGCACCCATGATGGATGGCTACCCAGCATCTTGTTTTCACAGTGGCCAACCAGGTGCTAAAGTCTACAAGCAAGACCTGACTGCAACAGCCCTGCCTGTGATTCCCAGCAACCCGCATTCTGAGGAAAACTGTGATGACAGCAGTGGGAGAACACAGCCATCGTGGTCAGTAGCCATCAATAGCCCTCCCCTCCATGGATTTGTCTAATCCCCTTATAAAGCCAACCAAGTTGGTGGCCATTTGAGGGAGCAAATTCCAGAGCTTAACTATGCACATATGTGCCAACCCATGAAGCAGAGCGGAGGGTTGCAGTGTTGCGTGTGTGACATTGCATGCACACCAAGTGATGTCCGTTTTGAGCAGCATGTGCTTCTCCTGCTGTTGCTACTGCTGCAGCTGCTGGGGGAAGAGGCTCTGGCTCCTGCTGATGTTATGCCATGTGCCCCAAGCGCTGTGCACACCATGCACCCTGAGCACTGTGCCAAGTGCCTCAAGCACTCTGAGCACCAAAAGCCTTGCGTACAGCATGGCAAGGAGCCAGGGCCTCTTTTACCAGCAGCTGCAGCCCAGGAGAAGCCGGCCACAGAAACCACAGCTCGGCACTCAGTCTCCTCCACCCCCTGAACATTGTGTGGGCTCTGCCCTGGCCAAATTCTTATTCAGGGAGCCCAAAGAACTCAACCTCCCCCCACCCACCCACCGAGGTGGAACACCTGACTATGCAACTTGCAAAGAAATAGCTTTGTTTTGTCTAGCCTAAATCTTCCAACATGCAGCATCATTGAATGGCCTGTTGAGTTCATTGCATGAGCCCAGGACACCAGTTGCTGTAGAACAACAGTGGGAGAGGGCCACCTGCTTGTGAGCTTCTTGGAAGTATCTGTTTGGCCAGGATTCTGGACCGATTGCGCCTGTTATCTGATTCAGAAGGACTCTGCTAGCATTCTTCCCTGAATTAAAGAAGACCTTTTCCACGAGGCATGAGGGAGACTAGTCCCGGGGGAAATGAAGCCAGCTTAATTTCATATTACTGCCTCACTCCTGCCGTGACCTACTGGTGCTGCCATTTTATTTTCTAAGGTTATCCCAGAGACAATGTTATTACATAAAATTCTATGTAATGGTGGCACCTCTTGATGCTCCCTCCCCTCAAAAAATGCCCCCAAATGAGTCAGCAAACAGGGCTCTATGGGAAAACAAAATGGCAGCCACCAGGAAGCAGCCTTAGGAATCATCTTTGCTGAGGCACAAGAAGGCAATTCCCTTTCCCCTATCCCTGAACTGAGTGATGAACAGGATAAGAAGTGGATGAGCCCTATTTATAAATTTCATTGCTTCTGGCTTACATTTCATAATAAATGCGAGTTGAACCAAGGAAACCCCTCTCTTTTTTTCATTTTAATTTTCACAGTTTACTCAGCAATTATTCTTTCTTTCTGATTAAATAAATAGCCATGTCTCCTCTTAGGACAGAGCTTGTGTTCCAGGGAACATATATTCTATTATTATTATTTTTCATATTCCTGATAAACAGCATTAAGTGTTACTGTTACAGATCTGAAAACAGACACTTAGAGCTCAATACATTGCCTATTCTGAGGTATGTCCAAAGGGACTTACTCCCGGCTAAATGGGTTTAAGATTATAGTGAGAGATGTTTTCTTAATATACTTTTTTTCCTCTGACTCAGTAATTAGGACCCATTTGTTGTAGTTCTTAGTTTTCAGATATGCTGGTGTGTGTGTGTGGTTTTTCCCCAGTGATGCCAAACTTAAATATGGCAAAATGGACTTAATAATGCTCAGTTTATGACAAGAGGCTATCATTTTCATAGGAGTCTTCAGCCTCAACATTTCTCTCTTTCAAAGATAATAACCACTGATGACTCCAGATTCAGCTCTATCAAACTCTATGATACATTCATAGCATTGCCAACTTTTCTCCGTCGCCATACCTGGAGTGAACATTTCTCTTGAGTTCAGTGGAAAGGAAATATGGGCAGAAAACTCAAGATTCCCCCCCCCTTCATTTTCGCTGTTTGGTTTCTACATCCCTTAAAAGAACATCACTTTGAGCGATCGGTCCGACGCCGACATGAAGAATATGCACTAAAAAACCCTTTTAGAAAGATTTATAATATTAACCTCAGGCTATTTTTAAGTCACCGTCAATCTTTATGGAAGCCGAGTTGAAATGCATTTGTTTCCAGAAAGGCATCAAGTTTCCGTTACCTTTCATAAACCGGGATTGAACAAATGGCTTTGGGTGAGACTGGCTTAATGATTTGCTTGGTCCTGGAACGTCACATTGCCATTCTCAAATGGTCCATTGCTTGCCTACTTCACCAAGGAGGACTTTTGGGTGTTGGTATAGCATGAGGCTTTTAATTAAGACTGAAGTGTGTGTGTGTGTGTGTGTGTGTGTGTGTGTGAGAGAGAGAGAGAGAGAGAGAGAGAGAGAGAGAGAGAGAGAGAGAGAGAGAACTTGGATAGCTTTTTACAACAGAATTATAGAAATTCATGGAAGAGAAGGCAATCAATGATGACTAGTCATGCTGACTGTGCTCTCTACCTCCACAGTTGGAAGCAACAATGCTTCAGGATGCCAGAGGAAATCACAGATTCTTAGAGTTGTAGAGTTGGAAGTGTAATCTAGTCCAACCCCACTGCAATTTTAACAAGGAGAAATGTAAAGTACAGTACTACACTTGGGCAAAAAAAATGAAAGGCACAAATACAGAATGGGAGACACCTGGCTTGAGAGCAGTACATGTCAAAAGGATCTAGGAGTCTTGGTAGACCAAAAACTTGACATGAGTCAACAGTGTGATGCAGCAGCTAAAAAAGTCAATGCAATTCTGGGCAGCATCAATAAGAGTGTAGCATCTAGATCAAGGGAAGTAATAGTACCACTGTATTCTGCTCTGGTCAGACCTCACCTGGAGTACTGTGTCCAGTTCTGGGCACCACAGTTCAAGAAGCATACTGACAAGCTGGAACGTGTCCAGAAGAGGGCAACCAAAATGGTCAAAGGCCTGGAAACGATGCCTTATGAGGAACGGCTTAGGGAGCTGGGTATGTTTAGCCTGGAGAAGAGAAGATTAAGGGGTGATATGATAGCCATGTTCAAATATATAAAAGGATGTCATATAGAGGAGGGAGAAAGGTTGTTTTCTGCTGCTCCAGAGAAGCGGACACGGAGCAATGGATTCAAGCTACAAGAAAGAAGATTCCACCTAAACATTAGGAAGAACTTCCTGACAGTAAGAGCTGTTCGACAGTGGAATTTGCTACCAAGGAGTGTGGTGGAGTCTCCTTCCTTGGAGGTCTTTAAGCAGAGGCTTGACAGGCATATGTCAAGAATGCTTTGATGGTGTTTCCTGCTTGGCAGGGGATTGGACTCGATGCCCCTTGTGGTCTCTTCCAACTCTAGGATTCTATGAATGCAGGAATCTCAGGTACAGCATCCATGATGGGAAGAGTGCTGCTCTTGGGCTCCGGTCCTGCATCCCCATCTCCCACAGGAATCTAGTTGGCCACTGTGAGAACAGGAAGCATGAGTAGATTGGCTCTTCTTATGTTCCTGTGAAGATTTCCTTATATGACCTTTAAAGCCCTAAATGGCCCCGGTCCAGTATACCTGAAGGAGCGTCTCCACCCCCATCGTTCTGCCTGGTCACTGAGGTCCAGGGCTGAGGTCCTTCTGGCGATTCCCTCATTGTGAGAAGCCACGTTGCAGAGAACCAGGCAGAGGGCCTTCTCGGTAGTGGCGCCCGCGCTGTGGAACGCCCTCCCACCAGATGTCCAAGAGAAAAACAGCTACCAGATTTTTAAAAGACATTTGAAGGCAGCCCTGTTTAGGGAGGCTTTTAATGTTTAATTATTTTATTTTATTTTTTCTGTTGGAAGCCACCCAGAGTGGCTGGGAAAACCCAGCCAGATGGGCAGGGTATAAATATATTATTATTATTATTATTATTATTATTATTATTATTATTATTATTATTATTATTGATCTCCAACTCTCCCAGTCAATTTTCAAGGTGACATGGCTAATTCAAAATTAGAATTTTTCACCCATTGTACCTAAAAGATCAGACTGCATATTTTGTTTCTATCAGTATTGGGACCTGTACCTTTTAAATTGTTCATACTGGATCTAGATTTAGTGGTGACTTAGTGAGGTAGCTAAATGTGCCGATAGCAAATAGTTCGGTGTGTTTGAAACAAAAACGGGGATGGTGACGAGCTCAGACATGATATCTCCAAATGGGTTAAATGGGCAGCAAAATGGCTATTGCAATTCAAAGTAGGCAAATGTCAAGTGATGCAGACTGGGGCAAATAAATAAATAAATCTGAATTTCACAGACACACTCATGGAGTCTGAACTGTCAGTGACTGACCAGGAGCAAGACTTTCGTGTCATAGAGAGAGATGTCAACTCGGTGTGCGGCAGCTGTGGGGAAAGGTGAATCCTGTATTAGTGATTATTAGGATAGGTCTTGAAAATAAAACTGTCAATATCCATTATACTTGTAAAAATGTTCAGTTCTGGTCACCTCCCCTCAAAAGGGTTATTGTAGAAGGTTCAGAAAGGGGCAACCAAAATGATCCAGGGTCTGGAGCACCTCCCCATGAAGGGGGGGGGAAGCAAATTTAGGGTTTGGGTTATTTTTTTAGTTTCAGAAAAAGGCAAGTAAGCAGGGCAAGACAGAGGTATATGAGATTATGAAAGGTGAGGATCAAGGAGGTTATCTCTCCTCTTTCATAAAACTAGAAAATGGCCCTAGGTCTGTCCTGAATGTGGGAAGATTCAGGACGCAAAGCCCATAGTTAAACCATGGAGCTCATTCCCACGAGAGGTAAAATATCACCAATTGTATAACTTTCCTAATAAAAATAGTTGAAAATGTAATCACGTTAAAGCAAACCTTTTGGACATTTTTTGCCAAATATGTGTGACAGACAAAAGCATTAAATATATAATGCAGGGTATCTTTCTGTTGACTTGTACTAATACTTTTGATTAGGTATGCTTACTTTTACAAAAGATGCTCATTTTACTTATCATTGTTAAGATCTTGATTGTTAAAAACTGGAAAAAAGGGAGACCTGCCCACACTGACGATTAGTCCTCCCCATCTCCAGGTTTCGGATAAATTTTAGATGCTGAACAAATGGCTTCAGTTTAGATAAGAGAAGCTAGTCAACATGACAATCAATCCATGCAGAATTAGCTTTTGTTTACTTCTTCCAGGAACGACAGATTTAATGATAGTGTAATGTGATGTTTTCTTTGTTATAATTGTAACTGTTATGTTCATTGATTTATAATAAAAAAGATGATTAAAAACACACACACACCCAAATCACCTCCGAGAAATGCCCAGTTGTAATGTTCATCAATGCAACTGTCACACGTAAATTTTCATGTAAACAGAATATATCATATTGGTAGCTATTCTGCTGCTGCTCTTTCCTATTGAAAAGGGATCACCTTTCTCCATAATTACTTGTGGGGGGAGGGAGGGTTCCCTCGTGCTCTTTCTTAGGTAAAGGTAAAGGGACCCCTGACCATTAGGTCCAGTCGTGACCGACTCTGGGGTTGCGCGCTCATCTCACATTATTGGCCGAGGGAGCCGGCGTATAGCTTCCAGGTCATGTGGCCAGCATGACAAATCCACTTCTGGCGAACCAGAGCAGCACATGGAAACGCCGTTTACCTTCCTGCTGTAGCGGTACCTATTTATCTACTTGCACTTTGACGTGCTTTCGAACTGCTAGGTTGGCAGGAGTTGGGACCAAGCAACGGGAGCTCACCCCGTCACAGGGATTCGAACCGCCAACCTTCTGATCAGCAAGCCCTAGGCTCTTTCTTACCTTAAAATAATTAAAAGGTGGACAAGTGGTATATATTATTGATTCCAATTTCTTTAAAAAGAGAGAGAGAAACTTCGTAGGAATAACAATAATATTAATAATTTATCATTTATACCCCGCCCATCTGTCTGGGTTTCCCCAGCCACTCTGGGTGGCTCCCAACAAAATATTAAAAACATGATAAAACAACAAACATTTCAAAAATTCCCTAAACAGGGCTGCCTTCAGATGTCTTCTAAAAGTCAGGTAGTTGTTTATCTCCTTGACATCTGGTGGGAGGGCATTCCACAAGGCAGGTGCCACTACTGAGAAGGCCCTCTGCCTGGTTCCCTGTAACCTCACTTCTCACAAGGATGGAACCGCCAGAAGGCCCTCGACGTTGGACTTCAGTGTCCGGGCAGAACGATGAGGGTGGAGATGCTCCTTCAGGTATACTGGGCCAAGGCTGTTTAGGGCTTTCAGCACCAACACTTTGAATTGTTCTCGGAAACGTACTGGGAGCCAATGTAGGTCTTTCAGGACTGGTGTCATATGGTCTCGCTGGCCACCCCTGGCCACCAGTAACTTTGCAGCTTCACATTAGCATTTAATACTGGCCTCTGATAGACTGCACAGCCCTCCAACCACCTGTCCAAAATGTTCCCTTTGGAGTACAGAACGACACTATTTTTGTTTGTTTTAAAAACAACAACACAGAGGAATGAAGGTGTTTTTTTTTTTAATAAACAAAATGGAAGCTTATAACTTACAACAACAATGCTGAGCTTTGATCACCACCACAAATCTTGAACTCTCTAGTGCTCTGCAGATTTCTTACAAAGCTCAGCAGAGATATAGTAATACAACAAGGAGTGATGCAAAAACAGAATGACAGCACAAAGGTTTGTTGTGGTACTGACCTGACCTTTTTTGGGGAAGGGTATTGCTATTGTTCTTCAGTTCGGGAATGGGGAAGCCCCTAACCAACTCAATTGACCAGACAAAATAATAATAATAAAAATCCTTCCAGTAGCACCTTAAAGGTAAAGGGACCCCTGACCATTAGGTCCAGTCGTGACCGACTCTGGGTTTGCGGCACTCATCTCACTTTACTGGCTGAGGGAGCCGGCGTACAGCTTCCGGGTCATGTGGCCAGCATGACTAAGGCGCTTCTGGCAAACCAGAGCAGTGCACGGAAACGCTGTTTACCTTCCCGCCGGAGTGGTACCTATTTATCTACTTGCACTTTGACGTGCTTTCGAACTGCTAGGTTGGCAGGAGTTGGGACCGAGCAATGGGAGCTCACCCCGTCGCGGGGATTCGAACCTCCGACCTTCTGATCGGCAAGCCCTAGGCTCTGTGGTTTAACCCACAGCACCTCCCGCGTCCCTTAGAGACCAACTAAGTTTGTTATTGGTATGAGCTTTTGTGTGCATGCTCTAAGGTGCGACTGGAAGGAATTGGGAGCATGTTTCAACTACAGCAGACCAACACAGCTAACTACCTGTCAACTGACCTGGTTATTTGGCCTATAGAGAGAGCCGGTGCAATCCCCAAATTCCTACAACAATAACAGAAGAAGTCTGCTAACATTATTTTGATTAAGTACGGTAAGTGCTATGATATTTACAACCTCCCAAATACTACCAAACATGATCTAAAGTATCATCACTTGTTGGTGCCAAGTGGTCCCTCAAAAGGAGTGGGGCTTTTTTTTGGTGCAGGCCACTATTTATTTGCAAATTCCTCCCTTTTTGAAGAGGCATACAAATTTACTTGCTGCCCACTGTGGTTTCAGGAAGTTATTTTTGTTGGGTTTCTGTTGTTGATTTGCAAATTGTCATTCTCAGTTTTGATTCTACTCGTGCTGCTACTATTAGATTATGCTTATTTGATTACTGGTTTTATTTTTGGAGATTACTTAATTGATTTTATTAATATTGTGTGTGTTCATGTATGAACATGTTATACTAGTATGTGCATTTTGGTCATATTCTTGGCTGGAGAATTGTTTTGCAAAATTCAGAGGGGTATTTTAAATTATGGTATGACTGTGTTTTAGTTCACATGTTATTTCAGCAAGTATGAATTAGGTACATTCACTTTTCAATGTGTACTTGATCAAGTTTTCCACAATCTGATAAGTGTATGGCTGCATTTAATCAATGGATTGAAGATATGACTACACTTGCAACTTATGAATGCAATGATACAGTAGCTTCAATATACAGTAGGTTGAAAATAAACATATATGTATTTGGATAATAATAATACATATGTATTAGTTACGTATATATGGAGTTGTATTTCTCTCTCTCTTACTATTTTATTTTTTTATTTTATGTTCTCCAATTAAACTGTTAATAATAATAATAATAATAATAATAATAATAATAATAAATATTTATCTTCAATCTGTGCCAGACAGGGTTACACTGTGACTGTAAATTTTAACATGACTAAAAGGTAGAATATAACTATAAATATAGTAAATAAACAGTTCAGATCAAATCCTCTTAAATCGTGTCCCCCCTAAAAGAGGGCACATGTTGCGGTGAGACCTGGAGACTGATCTCCTGTGTTGTGGGTGGGTAAGATTGGTCAGGCACAACACCCAATTGGTAGGTCCCTCAACGTTGGGTTCAATTTAGCCAATGGGGCACAGTCCAAATGGATCGAGGGACCTATATATGCCCATGCACGTGACCCAGAGCTTCCTCTTTCAGTGCGTGCATTCGGAACACCCGCCCACCTCTCCCTACTTTTAAGGCTTTGTTGTGCTTGACCTTGCTATGCAGTCATGTGTTGTCTGTCGTTGGGACAGGGGCACGGGGGGAATTTCCCCCACTTGGCTGATTGGCTGGTGCCATTTGGGTTTTGCCTGCCATGTAGCAAATTGTCACAACTTGTAAGGTTGCGGATAGGCACTGGTTCAGGTGATAGGGATGGGAGAACTTTCTCGCCATCTCTATGTGAAGGGTATTCCGTTAAAGGAATCCAGGAGCTAAAATGGTTTGGTCAACCCATGAGAGGGGGTTGTGCCTGTGCCTGAGTCCAGGGGTGGTGGACATAGTATGTCCCTGGCTTTCTACCTATCCAGGTGTTCACCCTTGGCTGACCTATGCTGGTGCCCTGGGTCAGCGCTACCTGCAAGAGCAGGGAACTAGTCGAACCAGAGCCTATGTAACCACTCTCTTTCTGTAATCAATAAAGTGGTGGCCTAAATTCTGCCAAAATTCAAACTAAAATTTGAGTCAAGTGTGAATTTATTTGGGGGGGGGTCTCTGGGTCTGAACACACAACTAACTGTGTTTGCTTACTGTGAAGAAATAGAATTTTCAACCATTTTGTGTTTGGTCTTTTGGTAGTAAAACTTGGGCTGTAAAATAGCTGTTTTGCTGGAAGGTCTCTCCTGCATAGATGGATCAAAATGTCAGAGGAAAGTCAAAGGTACAAAGGAAATATTTTCTTCCAGAAGCTCTGCACAGATGGAACAAAGTTTCAGTGTACAAAGTTGGCAACCGGGGGGGGGGGGACAGAAACTTCTCTCCTTCTGACTGGTTCAGAGTTTGAGTGGGGATGAAAATAGTCTACCGTGTTTCTCATATTATAAGACACGTCTTATATTTATTTTTTCCTCAAAAAAACACACTATGGCTTATTTTCAAGGGGTGTCTTATTTTTTTCCTCCTCCTCCTGCCGCGGCCGGCATTGCTGCTGCTCCTATCACTATGTCTTATTTTCGGGGTATGGCTTATATTCCTTGAATGCTTAAAAATCCTGCTATGGCTTATTTCATGGGGATGCCTTAAAATATGAGAAACAGGGTATATCAGTTGAATGGGGGGGGAGTATAGTGAAGTTAGTTGTAGCTTTGAAGGGGGAAAGGGTTACTGTGGAGTCAGAGAGAAAACTTGAATGGTTGGAATACTTTAAGAAGGCACTGCTGCAGAAAGAAGGCAGGGGAAAAGCCTCAAACAGACCTAGAACCGCTACTGAGGGATGCAAATGGGTAAATACAGACTTCGTTAGGAAACAGAATAGGTAGAGCTGGATGTATGTATCTCTGGTTTATTATTTATTTTTATTTGTTCATATGGATAGGTTTACTCAAACTGCAAAATTAGTTCCCCGTCTTTGGAACTGCCTAACACAGTGAGAGATTTTACTTTCTTGGGCTCCTTGATCACTGCAGATGGTGACAACAGTCACGAAATTAAAAGACGCCTACTTCTTGGGAGAAAAGCAATGACAAACCTAGACAGCATCTTAAAAAGCAGAGACATCACCTTGCCTACAAAGGTCTGTATATTTAAAGCTATGGTTTTCCCAGTAGTGATGTATGAAAGTGAGAGCTGGACCATAAAGAAGGCTGATCGCCAAAGAATTGATGCTTTTGAATTATGGTGCTGGAAGAGACTCTTGAGAGTCCCATGGACTGCAAGAAGATCAAACCTATCCATTCTTAAGGAAATCAGCCCTGAGTGCTCCCTGGAAGGACAGATCGTGAAGCTCCAATACTTTGGCCACCTCATGAGAAGAGAAGAATCCTTGGGAAAGACCCTGATGTTGGGAAAGATTGAGGGCACCAGGAGAAGGGGATGACAGAGGACGAGATGGTTGGACAGTGTTCTCGAAGCTACAAACATGAGTTTGACCAAACTGTGGGAGGCAGTGGAAAACAGGAGTGCCTGGCGTGCTCTGGTCCATGGGGTCACGAAGAGTCGGACACGACTAAACGACTAAACAACAACAACAACACATTGCCTTGCTTAACCCTTCTTTTTGAATTTTTTTGCCTGAGATCACATCCACGTGCCATAGCAATCTAGCCACTATTGGGAGCATGTTTGGCTTGTTAAATGCCAGAAGGGTTAAGTGCTGCTTAGTGGATGAAGCCAGAGAAAGGTAAATACACCCACTCGGTGAAAGCAGTGACATCATGAAGAAGATGGATTTGGTTTTGCTGGCTGGCTTTCCCCCCTTTCCTCTTTTGGTGTAGGCAGGGCCCACGTCGGCTCCCCTGGGTGCAGCTGACAGCTCATGCTGCTCTAATTTCCTTTCTTTAATTCAAATATTATTCCTGGGTTGACTATGCCATCTTAATTCGGAGCTTTCTTACTCCAGCATGCAACTTTGCCTTGAGCAAAACAGGACGGGAGCAGCATGTCTCTCTATAATCCGAAAGGGGAAAAGCTCTTTTTGAGTATTTACATGATGAATACCAGCTGAGTCAGTTCAAGGGGATGAACCCCAGCATCCATGGTGGGAAATGCCCACTGACCGGTTATTATTAAGGCTGAACAGCTGGAACCAGATTGCAGACCAACATTGCATCAAGTTAAATCATTGGACCCAAGTTAGGTTACTCAAGACACGACCCTTCATTTAACTGAGTAAAGTCATTCGAGACTTACAGAAAGGCTGTTGAAGAAAACTCATAACACTTGAACCAAGCAGAGATACTCAGGAAGGCTATTTTGAAATACCACATGAAAAAACATTTACCTATGTGTACCAGTGTAAGTGTGCATTGGTTTGGGAGCTGGGATGATGGGTGACTGGTGGGTATACCTGTATCGGAGGCAACTGCCCTTTGGTTCTCCTGTAGATATCTTTTCTTTTTCTCATCCTGGCATCTCAAGAAAATGAGATGTGTGTAGGTTGCAATTTCTCTGACCTTAAAACAGTCTTTACTGTCCTGGAACTGTGAGCTAATCAGCACATCTTTGCAACTGGGCTGCTCTTTCGACGCTCCAATGATGCCACAAATGTCCAATCAGCTAGTTCTTGCTGAATTTCTTTTCTTTCTTTCTTCCTCCCGCCCTCTCCCCCCCCCTTTTTGGCTGACTACAAACACACTCTAGTTTAGTTTCCCTTCTGAAGACTCTGAAATGACTAATTCCTTCAACATATTTCAACACATCCTTAACTGCTAATTGAAGTCTGTATGCAAGGCGGGGAATGGTACGCACCGATGAGATCTCCTCTTGCAATAATGTGCCAAATCCGCTCTTTATCTTATTCATTGCCGGAGCCTCATCTGTTGCAAGTCCAATCAATTTTTGTAGCTTTGAAAAGATATGTCCTCTTTTAACTTTCTCTGTGCCGAAGAAACGAAGGCGGGAGAAAGGAAGGGGGGTGCAAGAGAATTAAGCATTACCTTTTTTGTGGCAGTGAAATTTGATTGCTTTCAGAAGACTCGGGAAAGAAATGTTGTTGACATTTTTTTCTCCCCTAGTCTCTGCATGGCAATAAGGTATGATGGCTGATTTATCAAAGGGAGCGTTCTCATCAAGAGCAAGAGAGAAACAGAGAGAGAGAGAAGGAGAGAGAGAGAAAGTTCACGTCGCACAAAATGAGCTACTAATTTCTTTGTCATTTCACTGACAATATGGTCTTGGAGCAGCTGTGATTAGAACAATGGATGTTTCCCTGCATTCCACTTAACTTTTGGAAGTCTACAAGGTCATTATGTTGGGGCAAAAAGGTGGGGAAGGACACAGGGCTTCCCTTCCCACAAAAAAAAAGAGTGGGTTGAAGGAGTGGGGAGAGCCAGAGGATGAAATGGGAAGTCGATAAGTTGTCTCAAGGAATTATTCAGTTTCATCCATGATTAGGCCTTGAATAAAAAATGGTAAACAAAGAATGAGCTTTCAATTATTGAACTAAGAGGCCACTCACCAGATTGAGACCTTGGTGTAATTAAATGGGACTGCTTTTGTTGGTTTGAATAAGTTTAGCTTTAGGCTGAAAAGACAAAGAATGCAGACAGGCAACAGTGTTTTAAGAGAGTTAAGGGAAGCATCATTTCCTCTGGTTTACAAAATGAGAAGTCATTCTTCTTCCCCCCAAGTCCCCATCTATCTTTTGTCTCAGAGTTACCTCTGATTAAACAAGCTTTGCAGGCTTTTTTTTTTTTTTGAACAAGACAAAAGGCAACCAAACCTGTCCATCGGATGTCAAAAGAAGAAGAAGAAAATTCAGCTCCCAGAACAAACATTGTCTCCAACCAGCATTTCCCCTCCCAAAGGATAGAATTAACAGTGCAGTGGAATTTTAAGACATTAATGGGAACCTCTAACCCTCCAGAAGTCTAACAGCCGGCATGGGTGATGGTTAGGGATGACAGGGATGACAAAAGTAATCTGGAATGTGAGAGGTTCCTTGTCTCTTAAGGCAGCGTTTCTCAACCGCTGTTCCGCGGCACACTAGTGTGCCGAGAGACGCTGACTGGCGTGCCGCGACGTGCGGTGACGAGAAGGGTGATTGTCGCCCGCAATGCACCAGGGTGCCGGGCTGCCAGGGGCGCCGAGCCGCTGCGCCCACGACAGTCGTTCAGCGCCCGCGGCAGTTGCGCCCGACTCCCGAGCCGTGCGGCGCCTGAGGTGCCCGTCATCACAGCCGCGCTGTGTGGGAGGAGGCAGGGGCTGACGCTGATGCTCCCAACGTTCGGGAGTCCTTTGCGCATGCGCAAAGCACAGCTGTGGACTCCGGCGGTTTCTCCCGAACGTCGGGAGTCGTCCGGCGCCCTCCAGACAGCCGCGAGGCGCCCGCCGGAGTCCACGCTGTGGGGGAGGGGGCAGGGCTGACGCTCTCATGGTCTCCCGACTCTGCCAGCCAGGTCTCCTTCTCCCGACATTGGCAGCCCGGCGCAGCTCACGGGGTGCCCAGGGGCCGTCAAGGCAGGTGCTCGGCTCCCGCCGGTGGCCCTTCTCCCACCATAGCTGCCGCCGCGCACCCAGCTGGACTCCAAGCAGGCGGCCGCGGGGCGGGTGTGTCGCTGGGTCCGCTCCTCCTCCTCCTCCCTCGGCGGGGCTCTGAACTCCGTGTAGGTGTGTTTAAACTTTTATTGATGAAAAGTAAACTCTTCAGCATGAGTCTGTCATGATATTAACACGTATTTTCATTTTAGGCAGGCTAAATCATTTCGATTAATGACACAGCACTTCCTGTCGAGAATCCCAGCAAAACAATTTTGCATAGGTGTACGCCACACATTTCATTAAAGTGCGCATCAAGGGAATTCGCCCCCCCAAAAAACCCCATTTATTGAGTACATAATCATAAAAGGACATCATTTTTATTCATCAAACTAATGAAACAAAAGCTTCACTATTTCTTTTAAATTAACAACCAAACTTTAAAAATACAATCTTAAGTGAGACACAAATTACTATCTTTTTCGCAAGTGTTTCTTACAGTCATAATTATATAGTCAATATAGGGCGGCACAGGGTTAAATTATTTAACTTTTTTAATGGTGGTGTGCCTCGAGATTTTTTTCATGGAACAAGTGTGCCTTGGCCCAAAAAAGGTTGAGAAACACTGTCTTAAGGGGTTCCCAGGTTGTCGCTGAGGCATCACAGAGGAGAAATATGATCACTCTAAGTACCACAGCCATTGGGTCAAACTCCTGAGGACAAGTGAAAGTGTGAAACTAACAGCAGACAGCAAAGTTATATCATAAGATCGGTGTGTGTGTGTGTGTGTGTGTGTGTGTGTGTGTGTGTGTGTGTGTGTGGTTCCGGCATCTCTTTTGTGAGTTCCGGCACCTGTGGAACATTGTGTTGATGGAGCTGAACAACTTTGGCTGTGCCCTCTTAAAAAAAGCTCCCCCTAAGCTCCCCAAGCTCCCCATCACCTCTTTTTCTAGAAAAAAAAGCCCTGCATGTGATTATCTTTACAAATATCTTATACCGTTCCTTCCACCAATCACCGTCATCATCATATACCGTATATATTTTCTTTGATTGACAGGACTCAAGATGACTTATGGATAAAAACAATGATCACTAAAAACATAGAGGGGGGGGAACAATCATTAAAAATGATTAAACATCAATAGAATTAAAACTAGATGCATATATAAAATCTGCTCCAAACATACACATAATTACCATAAAAAGAGCTGAGATGAAGACATTGAGAGCAACATTAATGGCAAGTGGAATGACTAGACTCTTCAATTCGCTTTCCTCCCTGCTGGAATCTGAAAAAGAGACAGTCTAGCCGTGGGGTGGAAAAAACCTCTAACATGTGGTGACTGTTAACAGAAGATTTCTTACTTATCCTGCTTCCCCCTGGTTTCTGTGTTTCCAGCCAAATCCTCACAGGCTACCATGAAGAATACATGACTGCACTCTACTGCTAAATTATGGACCTCCCCCCCCCCAAGAGGACAGCAAGAGGTATGGAGGGGCACCATACAGGACTGGATAGCAGAAAGACAAAAGAGGAATGAAAGCCCTTGCTGAAGTCAGGAGCTGTCCATGTACAAATGCCCATGCCACCCTAAATGTGCACATAGCATGAAATAATTAGCCAAGGAAAGTAGTGCAAGCAGGTCAAGTTGGAGAGCTGTTCTTCTCAATCTGTATATAGAACAGGCAACACAAGGAAAATTGAAAGCAGGGGATGGATCTTCATGTAAGCTAAACCCTACTAAGTTGGTCTTTGTTTGAGAGGTGAGGAGAATAAGTTTCAGTGACTAGGAGTCAGTTGGCCAGGAAGCCAGGGCAGATCTGAATTTCACTTATCGTGATCTGGGGTGGTGATGGTAAGAGTGAGGGCCGTTGAAAACTCAGGTTCATGTGGAGTGAGCAGAGCCCTCCCTCCCTCCCTCCCCTCTCTCTTTTCATGCTGCTGAATCCTCTGCTGCACATTAGCAGAAAGTCCCCAAGAAAACTCACCAGCATTTTAGTGCAGATTTCACCCAATATGCACTTTCTTTTGCATGCTATTTTACACAACGGGACATGGGTGGTGCTGTGGGTTAAACCACAGAGCCTAGGGCTTGCCGGTTCGAATCCCTGCGACGGGGTGAGCTCCCGTTGCTCGGTCCCAGCTCCTGCCAACCTAGCAGTTCGAAAGCATGTCAAAGTGCAAGTAGATAAATAGGTACCACTCAGGCAGGAAGGTAAACAGCATTTCCGTGCGCTGCTATGGTTCGCCAGAAGCAGCTTTGTCATGCTGGCCACATGACCTGGAAGCTGTACGCCGACTCCCCCTTTACCGTTTACCTTTACACAGTAGTTTTAGTCCAAGCTCATAGCTCAATCATCTGCCGAAGATGACATTGTGCTCAATAAAGGGCGGGTCCTCCTCCAACAGGATTCCTTGGCCACCCCTCCTCCTGTTGGACTGACACCAAGCCTGGACCCTACTCCTTCACCGTGTCTGTGGGGACTTGGGGGCAGTTTGTCCATCCCCCTCTCGAGCTGTCTCCACCCCCGCCCCCCTCAGAGTGATGTCTAAAGACTGCAGTTCCTCTGAACCTGTCTCTGTCTGCCCTATGCTATCATGGAAATTTATAGCCTGCATTCCGGGATGGGAGTGGCTTGCATCACTCTCAGTATGGGAAGGAAGGAATGAAGCCTCTGTTTTCCCCAGCCTGTCACCCCTCCTCTTTGGAGCCCTTGCTGTTACTCTGGGAAGGGACTGAAAAGGAATGGTGGAGGTTGCCCCCCCCCGAACCTTCCCGAGAAGAGGAGGATAGTATGGATTTACAGGGGTGGTTTGCAGAAGGTCATGACTCTCAGACAGAAGAAGGGCAGAGCTGGGAGATAATGGAAGGGGAGGAGGGGGAAGCAGCAAAGCCAGAACAGCTGGATGACACATTATCACTAGAAATCATTCCTGACCCCCCTTCTCCTAGAACCAGGAGGGCTGTGAAAGTGGAGGAGCAGAAAGTGAGGAGACAAAGGGGTGCAGACACAGCCACCGTAGAAGCGGTGACACTGCAGACGACATAGAGTAAAAGGGGGAGGAGATTACTTGCAACAACAAAATAAAATTGGGATTAAAGGGTTTTTCTCAAGATGGTGGAGGGTGTGTGATAGGAAATGCTCGTGTGTGTGTGTGTGTGTGTGTGTGTCTGTGTGTCTGTGTGTTTGTGTGTGTAAAATTGGGGGGGGGGTCGAGGAGGCTCAGTTGGGAGGGAGGGAGAAATGTCCCTATTTTCATCAGAGGAATCTTGGAGGGTACGGTATCCTGTTTTCACAGTGGCCAACCAGACAGATACATACATATAAGAAGCCCAAAAGCAAGCAGGTAAAAAAAAGTAAGGCGAAGGTTCAAAATACAGTAAGTTCAAAATAAACATATATGCATTTGGATAATAGGTAAAGGTAAAGGACCCCTGCATGCTGAAGTCCAGTCAAAAGTGACTCTGGGGTTGCGGCACTCATCTCGCTTTCAGACCGAATGAGCCGGCGTCTGCCCACAGACAGCTTTTCTGGGTCATGTGGCCAGCAGGACTAAACCACTTCTGGTGCACAGAGGACTGTAATGAGTGCCAGAGCACTTGGAAATGCTGTTTACCTTCCTGCCACAGCAGTATATATTTATCTACCGTGTTTCTCATATTATAAGACATGTCTTATATTTATTTTTTCCTCAAAAAAACCACACTATGTCTTATTTTCAAGGGATGTCTTATTTTTTTCCTCCTCCTCCTGCCGCGGCCGGCATTGCTGCGGCGCCTATCACTATGTCTTATTTTCGGGGTATGGCTTATATTCCTTGAATGCTTAAAAATCCTGCTATGGCTTATTTTATGGGTATGTCTTAAAATATGAGAAACAGGGTACTTGCATTGATATGCTTTTGGAATACTAGGTTGGCAGGAGCTGGGACAGAGCAACGGGAGCTCACCCCGTAGCGGGGAATCAAACCTCTGACTTTCCAATCGGCAAGCCCAGGAGGCTCAGTGGTTTAGACCACAGCGCCACCTGCATCCCTCTAAAAGCAAGCAAGCTCTACTGAATTCAGTGGGGCGTACCCTCACATAAGGATTAGGATCACAGCCTTATACACAGAAACTCTCTAAGGAGCGACTGGGAGTCCTTCTTCTGAGACCATTTTGCTCCCTAAGAAAGCATCATTATCCAGTTTTTAGAAATGGTATGCCTACTGCAGCATGTCAAACAAAACCAGGGTTATAGATCCAGGTTTAGCAAACGTCTGTCTCCATTTGTATCCCTCCCTGAAGTATGGAGAGAACAGAGTAGGGCCTGTCTATCTGATCCGCTGCCTCGTAGGGTTGCTCAGTTACACCAGTTGCATTAATCAACAAAGATGAAATATGTATTCCAAATGATTTATCACACTCTGACTTCACTTTTTCCTGGTGGTACAGAACCTGCATTCCAAAAAAACCCTCTCCTTTGCAATTAACAATGGCCAGCAAAGCTTTTTCCTTCATTATGCAGCACTACAAACTCAGACACCAGGAAGAAAAAAAAAGGGGGGGGAGAGCCAGAGAGTCCTCGGGGATATATATTTCATTTTCATCTGTTTTGATGGATTTCCCAGCTCCTCTCTGATCTGCATCGTGTAAGTTGGGATCTCAATTAGCATTGGTTTGGGGCACTTTGGTGGTTGGGCTGCAGAGATATTGATCTGTCATAACCCAAGGAACTTCCTTCTCGAAGCACTATTTGCCACCGGGGGGAGAAAATGTGACCGCTGCAGTTAATTTGGAGGAGAGGTGAAAAAGAGAGACTCCATTAGGAAATTAGTATAAGGCAGAGCTGAAGTTAATTTTTTGGGGGGCGGAGGGTGGAAACAAGTATAAGGCTCAGCTAGAGAAAGAAGAACAACTGACCTATAATTTCCTCAACTTGTGGCACAATGGGCCAATGCATCTGTTTGTTAACCAGAAGGTTGGTGGTTCAAGCCCACCCAGGGGCAGCGGTGGGCAGGATTCCTGCATTGGTTGGACTAGATGATTCTCATGATCCCTTCCAACTCTACAATTCCATGATGTGTCACTGATGTGTGAAACTGGGTATGGAGGTAAGCCCTGAGGTATTGCCCATGATAAAATCATAGAGTTGGCAGGGGTTACGAGGGTCATCTTGACCAACCCCCTGCAATGTAGGACTCTTTTGCCCAATGTGGGGGTCAAACCCATGACCCTGAGATTAAAAGTCTCATGCTCTACTGACAGAGCTATCCCAGCTGCCACCTTAAAGAAGAAGGTTATTTCAAGGGGCTTCAATTGCACCCAGCCGTACTGTCAAGGGACATGAAAAAAATATGCTCCAGCAGGAAGCTGTCCTGGCCACCAATCTGGATGGCTTTAAAGGAGGATTAGACGAATTCTCTGCATCTGAAGTAGCAATGCTTCTGAATTCCAATTGCTGGAAACCACAGGAAGGTAGACTGCTCTTGTGCTCAGATCTTGCTTAAGGATCTATGTGCATCTGGTTGGCCACTGTGAGAACAGGATACTGGACTAGATGGGCCACTGGCCTGATCCAGCAGGCTCTTCTTATGTTCTTATAGGGTTGCAATACAAAAACGCAAAAAAACAAACAAACACCAAGATTTTCCGATTGACTTGCCTAAGCATCGCCTTTCAGAAATACCCCCGGACGTCAATTCCGCATGACAGCCCTATTAAGCATCAACCTTTCTACACACTGAGAACCAGTGTAGTATTGTACTGGTTAGAACAGCCTCCCCCAGCCTGGTGTCTTTTAGATGTTCTGGACTACAACTCCCATCAGCCTTAGCTAAGGCTATTTCTATTGGTCTTCGTGGTTAACCAGATGGGACACAATAAGAAATCGATTGCTTTACTTTGCCTTTGAGAGCCATAGCACAACCGTAGTGCTTTGTGTGAATTGTAGGGTTGCCATAAGTCTGGAATTTCCTGGACATATCCAGAATACTGCTCTCTGCATCAGTATCCGGGTGAAAAAGTCTGGGAGAATTCGGATGTATGACAGCCCATTTTGGCATAACCGTTTTTGCCAACTTCTCATAAAAAAAATAGCTCAAAAACTACATTTTTGTGTGTGATTTCACCAAGAAAAGCTTAAACAAAATGGGCAATGCTTAAAAAAACCCCTCAACAACTTTGGCAACCCTAGGAGAGTGAGAAAAGGCACAGAGGAAGAAAAGGAAGAAAGCTGCATTGTGCTGGCCTGGTCCTGCCACTGGCTTCTGCTAGTGCACTAGGTTAGCTGAATCCAGCCCTTTATTTTTGTTTCTTTTTAATTGGGGAAGGCAAGAGTGCGAGCCCAACAGAGTGCTGGTAGAAATGTTTTCGAAGCTCCATTTTGAGTTGGACCCACTTTGAGGGAAATGTTTAGAGAGGGGATATTAAAGCTCGGTCCCCTTTTGGAATCTTGGATCATCCTTGCTAAATATACACCCAAGTCTAGTTGCTCATTCCAGAGCAGCCTATCTGGTTCTTAGGTCTTTCTTTCTTTCTTTCTTTCTTTCTTTCTTTCTTTCTTTCTTTCTTTCTTTCTTTCTGCCGAATCAATTCTGGGTTTGCAGGCCTCTGTTGAGCAACTGTCCTGCATGTCCCAGTTTGGACAATTCCAGACCCTCTCTTGCTTTCTGAATAGGCTAAAGCTCTTTGAATTAAATACAGAAAAAGAGGATGAAAGCATGAAACTGCAAAAGGAACAAATCAAGGGTAAAGTCAGGATTCCAGTTTTAATGAAGCAAGCAACATTTTCTTACAAAGGCAAACTCACCCCGAGTCCTTGACAACCTCGGTTCAAACAAGCATTTAATGCCTTCTTTAATATAATTACTTCCATGCTCAAGTTAAGCACTTTCTGTTGTCGCCTGGGATACAGCTTAGAGGATTTGAGCCCCATCTTCCCTTTCCAGCTCCCCATTCTTTCTGCAAGCTTTCGGGAGGCAACATTGTCACCAAGTAATGATGCGATTTAGCAACCACTTGATTCTTTTAATATTTAGAGGTTAGCGTGATAAACCATGGCTATTCTTTATCATGCTTAGCTAATCAGAGTCCCGTCAAAATTGCTGTCACCATAGGTGCTCTTTAAATGTTACTGTGCTGCTGTGGGGGTGCTCCTTCGACATGTTCATGCTACAGCGCTATTGTGTTGCTTAAAGGCAGAAAGGCTGACCAGGGCCAATCAGCTGTACCACTGCTCTCACACTGGCGAAAGCAGAAGGTTTAGCTGGTGGGACTTCCCGCTCTGTGACAGAGCTGGTGTCGCTCACATTAGTTAACATGTCAACTGTGCATCAACCTGATTTGCTATTTCCATACTGTGTCATCACAATCAAACCACACCTATATAATAACACATACCCTCCAACATTTCTCTGATGAAAATAGGGACATCCTATTCCATACCCTCCAACATTTCTCCAAGGAAAATTGAGACATCCCCTCCAACATTTCTCTCATGAAAATGTTGTTGTTGTTTAGTCGTTTAGTCATGTCCAACTAGTGGGGTGCCACAGGGTTCTGCCTTGGGCCCAGTCTTATTCAACAACTTTATCAATTCCTTCAGTAGCACCTTAAAGACCAACTAAGTTTTTATTTTGGTATGAGCTTTCGTGTGCATGCACCCTTCTTCAGATACGTATCTGAAGCACGAAAGCTCATACCAAAATAAAAACTTAGTTGGTCTTTAAGGTGCTACTGAAGGAATTTTTTTATTTTACTTCGACCCAGACCAACACGGCTACCTACCTGTAACTTTATCAATGACTTGGATGATGGGCTTGAGGGCATCCTGAGCAAGTTTGCAGATGACACCAAATTGGGAGGGGTGGCTAATACCCCAGAGGACAGAATCACACTTCAGAATGACCTTAACAGATTAGACATGTTAGGCCAGCGGGGTTCATTTTAGGTCCTTATGTGGATCAATATGATTTTCTGTCATTTTTTTTTCTTTATTACATAAAATGCTTACACTGCTTGATTGTAATAATCATCATCACCAAAAGCAGTTTGCCAAAAAGACAATACGAAAAATCCGAGGAAAAAAATCACAGCCATACTTTGAAATATAAGGTAAAGGTAAAGGGACCCCTGACCATTAGGTCCAGTCGTGACCGACTCTGGGGTTGCGCGCTCATCTCGCATTATTGGCCGAGGGAGCCGGCGTATAGCTTCCAGGTCATGTGGCCAGCATATCAAAGCCGCTTCTGGCAAACCAGAGCAGCACATGGAAACGCCGTTTACCTTCCCGCTGTAGCGGTTCCTATTTATCTACTTGCATTTTGATGTGCTTTCGAACTGCTAGGTTGGCAGGAGCTGGGACCAAGCAACGGGAGCTCACCCCGTCACAGGGATTCGAACCGCCGACCTTCTGATCAGCAAGCCCTAGGCTCAGTGGTTTAACCACAGCGCCACCTGGGTCCCTTTTACTTTGAAATATACAGAAGCTAAAATGTTAAAAACAGATTAAAATTACATCGGTTTAACTTTTAATTTCCCAAATAGCTGGGATGCTCCTCTGCTTTTCTATACCACCCCCCCCCCTTCCAAGTGTGTACATCTATATAAAGGCAGAATCTCAATCTTGGCATGCTTTGACAAGGCGTGACATTCAAATTCACTTTGAAATTCATTTTCAACAATGAGCGTAGGCCATTCTGCTTTATTCCTAACATAGTTTCCTTCCTTCCTTTCTCCACAGCCAATTTCCCATCCCAATGTTAGGGACTTCTTTTTGTCAAGACTTCAAAAGCAGAAGCATCCTTTGACTCTGTTCTGTGTTTAGGTAGCTCTTTCTCTCTTCCTCTCTCTTTTAATTGGAACCCATGGTTGTTGGTCTCAGATAGCGATTCTGTGCACAGGAGCCAAAGGAAACTTTAAATGACCTTTATGAGCAAAGCCGGGTCTGTGTAAAACCTTTCATATGATCTCTAGGATTGCAGTTGACTGATAGAGCCTGATTGACTGAAAATCAATGTGATCAGATGTTTTTTATGGATTATAGTGGCCTTAGCTAATTACAAAAGATTGTCTTCGTAGATCTGAGTGTTTTCAATGTAAAAGCCAGGCAGATACATGCAGGGCTTAATCTGCAGATTTGACAGTTTTTCCTAATTATCTTTTGTGAGAGCAGAAACTGGATCATCTGTGATGTCTTGGTGTTGAGATGGCAAATAGGGAGTGTCCTTGTTCAGCTTCTATGCATCTCAATGGGGCCATTGCTAGTTTTATTCCATGGATTTCTCTCTCTCACACACTTTGCAATCCCTAAAAGTGCTCAAAATCACCTGCCTTGCTTTGCTTTGTAGTAGGACCATCTCTAAGCTGAAAAAACCAAAAAACCTTGTGCCTAGATCCAAACAGTGCCCACTAGATTTGCATGACTTATTTGCATTTTCTCAGGAAGGTGGCTGTGCTACACTACAAGCAGCTGCTCAGACTTTCAAAATAATACATTCTCTAACTTTTTTTAAAAAAAGTTAGAGAATTCTAACAAAAATGCCAAAGGATGCAGAAATTGCTGCAGCTTGAATGCTCATGAAATGAGACTGGTGAGCATGAGCAGTATTCATCTGTGTCATTGTTTAAGCCAGAAAATAATATGTAATTATTGACACTGCCAGGGCCGTCTTTACCCAGGGGTGCAAGGGGCGCAGGGCACCCGGGTGCCGAATTCTGGGGGGTGCTAAATATATACTTACTCTTGATTGGCGACAGTGAAAAGCAATGGCGTGAAAGTCCCCTGCCCCACTCCTCCGTCACCCTGTTACTCCGTAGTGTCAAATATTCCTGATGAGTAAGTAGTATTTTTTTCACCACTGCATCGTTGTTATAGGTGAGTGATTTCCCCTCCCCCCAAAAGCTAAACAACTTTGAGTTTGCTCCCCTCCCCCTAAGAAAAGGTTAACAACTTTGGCTTCCTCCCTTCCAAAAAAGCTAAATGAAATTTGGGGGCCCTGGGCGGATCTTTGCACTTCGGCGGCACATATGCTAAAGATGGCCCTGGACACTGCTTTACTGTTTTCCTCTACACCGAAATGCATGGAGGACAGTGTCCAGCTCGGAGCTCCACAATTAAAGAAGGATATTGACAAGCTGGAACATGTTCAGTGGACGGTGACCAAGAATGATCAAGGGTCTGGCAACCAAGCCTTGTGAAGAACAGCTGAATGAGTTGGGTCTGTTTAGCCTGGAGAAAAGGAGATGGAGAGGAGATATGGGAGGCATCTTCAAATATCTAAAGTGCAGTCACAGGTAAGATGGAACAAGTTTTCTGCTGCTTCACAGTGACACTGCTTCGACAATACTGTGAAATAGGAGACTATGATTCTGTAAGTTGTTACTTTAATATTAGGTAAACGGCATTTCTGTGTGCTTTGGCACATGTCACAGTGTCCTGTTGTGCCAGAAGTGGTTTAGTCATGCTGGCCACATGACCCAGAAAAGCTGTCTGTGGGCAAACACTGGCTCCCTCGGCCTGAAAGCAGAGATGAGCACTGCGCCCCATAGTTGCCTTTGACTGGACTTAGCCATCCAGGGGTCCTTTAGCTTTACCTTACTTCTATATTATTAGATGTGAGAGTATATGGCTGTTTAAATGTTTTTAATGCTTTTAGATGTTTTAAAGTACGCATGTGTGTACACACACATCTATATATAAAAAAATGTAAAAATCGTGAAACTGTGTGTTCCACTTTTCTCCGTAATCGCTTGACCGATCGTCCTGAAATTTTGACACAACAATCCAGGCCACTCCCCGAGCGTTGTTGGGGACAAAAATCCCTCAAATCACACACCTGGGCAGGTATAGACCTGGTTTTCCACCAAGTTAAACAGCGCCCTCAAGTGGCGTTATACCCTCCTCCACCCCCTCCCTTCCTGTGAAATCTAAACCACACCCAGAAACCAAATGACATAATCAACCAAGCAACTGAAACCACCAAGGCAGCCATTATCAGACCCCCTAGGCCCCTGCCAGGCACCTAGGTCTCCACTAGCCCTGGGGGGGGGGAGAGAGCGAGTACCCAGATCGCAGGTCACACATTGCCAAGTGGAGGTAGGGGCCTGCCTGGGGGGGTGGGGGGCGAATAGGGAGCAGGGATATGTAAAGGTTCAGAACAGGGTGGGGGGAGACACAGGGATGAAACCTGCCCTCTCCACAGTATCTCACCTCGACTCAGGGGGACTCTGAGGCTCAGGGGGATCTGAAGGGGGGCTATTACCCTCCATTTCACAGACTAACGGACAGCAAAGCGTGCAGGGCCAGCTAGTTAAAAATAAATATGCATAACAAAAATAATAAAAAAGTAAACATAACTTTTGGTATATGCACACACATAAGTGGTGTGTGTGTGTGTGTGTGTGTGTGTGTGTGTTTGCAATTTACCCCCCCCATTGAATGGTGAACAACAACAACAAAGTGAAAATAGAAGGTTCTCTGACCTCATAGAAGGTAGGAAAATAGGGAATTGTGTTTTGTGTTTTGTTTTTTTTAAGAACGGAGCTTATTGATATCTTATTGGAATGAAACATACAAATAAACAACATGGCTTGAATGCTTTAGTTTTATTCAGAGAGCGGGTGAATCAATGAGTGGGTGAATCAAGATGTCATAGAATTATAGAGTCAGAAAGGGGTCCCAAGGTTCATCTAGTCCAGCCCCCTGCATTGTAGGTGGGAATCCAGCTAAACAGTTATGGTAGCACAATAACTTTTCGCTGTGCAATATAAGCTCTTTCCCCCAATTCTACTTCCTCTCCCTCAATCTGCTCCAAAGGATTGGAGGTACCCTGCTTCAATGTTTTGGCTCTGTTTTCATTTTATTTTGAATTGTGCAATTTATTGGGAAGCAAAGCGGAGATGAGATTAGTGCCCTCCATTGCCCCCGAGGATAGAAGAATAATTTAGGGGATCCAGAACAGGCCATATAAAACATGCACAGCTTTCTCTTCCAACAGAGGGGAAATGGCCCTGGGGTTTGCCTGGGAGCTGTTGTCACTGCCTCCCCACTTCCCCTTAGTGCCCTGACTCTCACCCAACAGCCATAAAGTTAGAATCATAGAATTGTAGAGTTGGAAGGGACCCTGAGTGACATCTAGTCCAACCCCCTGCAATGCAGGAATCTTGCCCACAGCCATCCCTGGGTGGCAGAACCACCAAACGTTTGGTTAACAGCCAGACACACTGACCCATTGAGCCACAGAGTTTAACTGCACTGAATCTCAGTTTCTCTCTCTCTCTCTCTCTCTCTCTCTCTCTCTCTCTCTCTCTCTCTCTCTCTCTCTCTCTCTCTCTCTCTTGCTCTCTCCAAAGTCAGGACCTGGTCTTTCCTTCCTCCCCACCCTCCCCTGATTTATCATTTTTACCACACTTCGCTCTGCGAGAGTTTCATGGCAATTTATGTCATTACACAAATTATACAAATTGCCATTAACTGATGTAATGTACTATAAAGAATTGGAAGCATGAAGAAAAAAATTATTTGAATTTTTCTTCTGCATGTTTGCATTGCTTTATGGCTTCATTTATCAATTCTGTTAATTGAAATTTATATCATTAGGACGCCATGCAGTAGGGTGCCGTTCCCTGCTTTTGTTGCCCTCGTTTTCTAAATTACCAAATCCTTTCTTCCCTTCACTGAGCCATAATTTCCAGACCTGTCCCCTGTCTTCAGAGATATGAGTGATGAGTTTCCTTCTCACCTTATCTCTCACCTTTGCATTTGGCTATGGACACATCAGTTAGAAAAAACTGAGGCTGGTTTAACATTTATTGTAACATTTCATAAACTTGGTTTCAAAACTGGCTAAGATGAACCTTCACAGCCTCTGCTGCCAGTCTGATCTGTAATCTAATGATTAATCATTACTGATCATTAATCAATTATCGAACTACTATTATTTGATAAAGTATATATTTTGGGAAATGGTTTGTCTGTTCGTTTCTCTCTATGTTTGTACAAATCTTGATATATTGTCACCAAAGTTTTTTTCTTTTTAAATGTATATATATATCTAATTTGGCATGAGAGTTGCCAAGGTGGGAGTGACAGGCTTCATCAATACTGGATGGATGGTTTCATTTTGATTCAAGATGGTGGCCCAAAATGTGACTTTGGCGTGAAAGTAATGGAAAGTGGATTAATTCGTTCCAGACGTGTCCGCGGATTACCTAAACTGAAGCGTTCATAAACTGAAGCATGGGTGTAATTGGTTCCGGAAGTCTGTTCATAAACTGAAGCGTTCATCAACTGAAGCAAACTTTCCCATTAAAAGTAATGGAAAGTGAATTAATCCGTTCCAGATGGGTCCGCGGCGTTCGTAAACCGAAAATTCATAAACCGAGGTGTTCATAAACCGAGGTTCCACTGTATTTAGTTTTGTCCAGCAGAACCCTTCTATAACAGCACAGAACCCCATGAACTGTATCCAAGACAGCAGTTCCACTGCAATAGACTTACTATTGGGCACTATGGGACTTCCCCCTCCTGTCCCCTACATCCCCTTCACTTTCCCTTAAAATTGATCTAGGGTGTTGAGGGACACTTGTGAGGATCTATTTTTGGTAGGGGTGTCTTCGAAGGACACAACTGAAAGGAACAGTGAAAAAGTAGAGGAGAGGGATTATTCTTAAAGGCTAGAATGACGTGATGAGCAGGCATTTAGAGGTCTAATACAATCAATTTCCATTTTAACTCATAAAGTGGCACCTCTGGTTAAGAACTTAATTCATTCCGGAGGTCCGTTCTTAACCTGAAACTGTTCTTAACCTGAGACACCACTTTAGCTAATGGGGCCTCCTGCTGCCCCCGCGCCGCTGGAGTACGATTTCTGTTCTCATCCTGAAGCAAAGTTCTTAACCTGAGATACTATTTCTGGGTTAGTGGAGTCTGCAACCTGAAGCGTTTGTAAACTGATGTACCACTGTATTCGTCTCACGCAGTGGTCTTTCCATTCCACTGCAATCTGGCTTCCAACAAAAACTACAGTGGTACCTCAACTTACGAAGACGATTCGTTCCACGGCCATCCTCGCAAGTCGAGGTTTTCGGATGTCGAAGCGTTGCTTTGTGTGCATGCACAAAGTGTGATTTCGCGCTTCTGCGCATGCACCGATCACGCGCGTCGCTCTGTGCAGGCACTGAACGCATCACCGAAAGAACAATAAAACTATTTACATATCCCTGGCCTCAGGACTTGTCTGGAGATGGGCTTTCAGAACACCTGACTTGCTAAACTGCCTCTGTGGGTGCCTATTGTTGCCCCCTTGGTCACTCCCTGGGTGGGGTGCTGTGTCTGTGCTCTCACACTGGGGAATTATGGTGGGGTGCCCTGTTCCTGCTGCCTACGTGACTTCCTGCTTCTTGGTTCATGGAGGGAGTTGGAACCCAAGTTCACCCTTTTTTGAGGGTTAAAATGGAGAGTTGTTTTAAGTACGGATTTTCTATGAATTGATAAGGCTAGGTATCTTCCCTGAGCTGTCAATTTGAAAGGATACATTCAGGCATAATATTTGTAACATTGAAACAACTTTAAAGATGTGCCCCCCCCCCCGATCAATTCCGTAACAATGTATATTACGGGTTTTTAAAAATAATAATAATAATAAGGCACAAAGAGCTGGTGGATGCTGTGAGAAGCTTCTGGCAGGTGGGGGTGGGGTGATTCTCATAGATAAAGCACAAAGCAAAATGTTTGGGTGTGTGCAAGATCCACAGGGGAAGGAGGTGGCCTAGCAAGACTCAGATGGAATTGCCTGTGCCTGTGGAGATAACCACAGCTCTGATTTCTGCATTTTGAGACTTCCTTGGGAGACCGCCGATTCCCTAGAGGGTAGTCACTTATGTGGGTTTGCTGAGCTTTCCTGTGAGCTTAAGGCACCGGGAGAGGAACATATGGCTCCAGGTTCAGCAGCTGCTGTCTTCACTCCACATTAATGCTGCAGTTTGTGAGGTATTAATGTGGAATGAGAAAAATGCATTTCGTTTAATTTAGAATTGATGACAGGGAGAGAATGGGAATTGGGGGGGGGGGCGTGCGTGCTTCAGTAGAGCCGGCTTGCCAAGCAGGTGAATGGGCATGCTTGAGAAAAGGCAGCAAGGCTCATGAAGTCAGTGGAAGAATTCTCACAGACCCTCCAAGAGCCCCAATTTTCCAGGGGTGTCCCTAATTTAGAGAAGCCATTCTAGAAATGTTGGAGGACATGACCCCCGAGCCATCTGAAGGCAATTCTGTACAGAGAAGTTTTATGTTATATGTTTTTATATATGTTGGAAGCTGCCCAGAGTGGCTGGGGCAACCCAGTTGAATGGGTGGGGCATGGATGTAGCCAGGATTTTTGTTTGGGGGGGGTCAGGCCTTTTGTTTGGGGGGGGCATAACCTCGGTTTGCTATGTATTTTTATGGATTTAGCGGAGCAGCTGCTCTCTCTGCCACCCCCACGGCTACGCCCATGGTGTGGGGTATACATTGTAAAAGTAAAAAAAGGGGGGGGGTAAAGGACCCCCGGACAGTTAAGTCCAGTCAAATGTGACTATAGGATTGTGGCAACCATCTCTCTTCAGGCCAAGGGAGCCAGCATTTGTCCACCGACAGCTTTCCAGGTCCTGAGAGAGCCAGTGTGGTGCAGTGGTTAAAAGCGGTATACTCATAATCTGGGGAACCAGGTTCACATCTCCGCTCCTCCACATGCAGCTGCTGGGTGACCTTGAGCTAGTCACACTTCTGTGAAGTCTCTCAGCCCCACTCACCTCACAGAGTGTTTGTTGTGGGGGGGGGAGGGAAAAGGAGATTGTTAGCCGCTTTGAGACTCCTTCGGGTAGTGATAAAGCGGGATATCAAATCCAAACTCTTCTTCTATGGGCAGCATAACTAAACCGCTTCTGGTGAAATGGAACACCATGATGGAAGCCAGAGTGCACGGAAACACCATTTACTGTACCTTCACAGCAGTACTTATTTATCTACTTGCACTGGTGTGCTTTCAAACTGCTAGGTCAGCAGGAGCTGGGACAGAGCAACGGGAGCTCACCCCATCACGGGGATTCGAACTGCCGAACTTCCGATCGGCAAGCCCAAGAAGCTCAGTGGTTTAGAGCACAGCACTGCCAACATCCCTAAAGTTATCATTATAGAACGGATTATCTCTATTTTCATCGGAGAAATGTTGAAGGGTATGCTCTCACCTTGCAAGGCCTGAACCAAATCTGGGCATATGTTGTTGAGCTTGTGTTTCATTGGGGGAAGGATTCCACCCTGGAATGAATTTCACTCTCCAGTGGAAAACCTCAGACTCAGGGGCCAAATGAGGACTCTCTGTGTTGCCTCTGAGACCCTCCACCCCCACCGTTCTGCCCGGACACTGAGGTCCAGCGCCGAGGGCCTTCTGGCAGTTCCCTCACTACGAGAAGCCAAGTTACAGGGAACCAGGCAGAGGGCCTTCTCGGTAGTGGCACCCACCCTGTGGAACGCCCTCCCACCAGAGGTCAAAGAGAACAACAATTACCGGACCTTTAGAAGGCATCTCAAGGCAGCCCTTGAAGAAAGCTTTTAATGTTTGATGGATTTCTGTATTTTAATATTTTGTTGGAAGCCGCCCAAAGTGGCTAGGGGAACTCAGCCAGATGGGCGGGGTATAAATTATTATTATTATTATTATTATTATTATTATTATTATTATTATTATTATTATATGACTCCTCTGCCTCAGCCACACACCTTCTCCCCAGGCCACACTGCTCCCCGGTGCCATTCTGCACTCTCCTTGAGGGTCTTGACTGGCTGTAGAGTGTCCTTGAGCTCTGTTGGTTTCTATTTTATTTTATTCTTAAATTTATATCCCACCCTTCTTTCCAAAGGAGCCCATGGTGGCAAGGCAACCAGCAGTTACCAGTGCATGTTAAAAACATTGTTGTTGTTTAGTCGTTTAGTCGTGTCCAACTCTTCGTGACCCCATGGACCATAACACGCCAGGCACTCCTGTCTTCCACTGCCTCCCGCAGTTTGGTCAAACTCATGTTCGTAGCTTCGAGAACACTGTCCAACCATCTCGTCCTCTGTCGTCCCCTTCTCCTAGTGCCCTCAATCTTTCCCAACATCAGGGTCTTTTCCAAGGATTCTTCTCTTCTCATGAGGTGGCCAAAGTATTGGAGCCTCAGCTTCAGGATCTGTTAAAAACGTATCTACATAAAATAATAATAATTTAAAAATCCAGCCATTGAATAATTGGGAAAGGGTGGATGGTAAGACCACTCAGGTTTTCTTCATAGATTCTCTTCTTGGGAATTTTCAGTGCTGAAGGAAACTCTTATGTCAACTTGTATTGCTGGATGAAGGAACGGAAGGTGTGGAGATAAGTCCATCGCGTCTCTCAGCAATATATAAACAATAGCAAATGTTACTTATTTATCTATTTATCAATTCTTCCCCTGAGGCACGGCAAAGCAATTTACAACACAATAAAGCAAATAAATAAACTGTGGATAGTAATTGGTGTGTGACCGCCAACAGTTGTTAACATGTATTATGCAAAAAAATACACAGTAATTCAGGGAGAGTATGTCGCATGATGGATAACTGTGAGCGGGAGGAGAAAGTTTTTCCTCCACGTTCCTAAAAAGTGTCCAAAGAAGGGAATCAACACCTTATTGAACGACAGATGTTGGGACACAAGAGGATGCAGAAAGCCTTTAATCAGCCTCTTTGACTCAACATTAACCATCTTGCCGATGGTCTTTTATCCTGTTTCGGCAGTTTGCAAACAAAGCAACATCTCATGCAAACAAGAGCATCTCAATCAATCTATACCAAAATGGATCAATGGCGTGATCCTAAAGATAGGGAAGTAGCGAAATCAAATGGATTTTTCTCCCTTTGCTTTTGTTAGTTAATCTTTGAAGCTCTGTTTTTAATTTACTTAGCGTAACTTCTAAAAAGGTGTTCACACAAGTGAAAGACTGAACATTCCAGCCAAGCTAAATACCCTTGGGTGTATTTTTTCCCTCTTAATACCCAAGGCTTTGTTAATTTCTGTCTGGGTTCTTTTAGACACAAAAGCACAGCTTGAGATATGCTCTGTTGTACGGCACTTGTTAAGTATCAAATAGAAACAAGGAGCTTGTTGTACTGTTTGAAAGTGTTCTGGACTTTGAAAGCAGCGACTTATCTTTTTTTTCTCTCTCTCCTCACCTATATGCCTATGCATTTATTTATCCATTCATTTATTTTGAATTCTGCTGTGATTTAAGCAGTACAGTGGTGCCTCGCTAGACGAAAGCCCTGCAAGACGAATTTTTTGCTTAACGAAGAGATTTTTTTGAGCGGAGGTTGCCTTGCAAGACGAATCCGTTTTGTGAAAAATTCATCTAGTGAATCGTGGTTTCCCATAGGAATGCATTGAAATTCAATTAATGTGTTCCTATGGGCAAAAAAAATGCATTCCTATGGGATTCGCTAGATGAATTTTTCGCAAAACGAATTGACTCACAGAACGAATTCGATTCGTCTAGCGAGGTGCCACTGTACAATGCGTGCTTTTGAGAGTCCTCTGTGTAATCCAAGCAGCTACAAAGCCCATGGATTGATTTTCCATGTTAGGCTCATCAATTCTTTTACTGGCTGAGATTTGCATTCAATAGATTTTCGGAAGTTATGATATTTTCGGAAAGCAAGAAGCTACCTTATACAGACTACTGGTCTGTCGAGCTTAGCATTGTCTATGCTGACTGGCAGTGGCTTTCCATCCCTACCTGGAGATGTTGGAGATGGAACCCAGGACCTTCTGCATGCAAACTGTAATAAAATTACAATAGATTCTTTAGTGACATTCCTACTGCTGGAAGGGGCCATAGATCGCATGCAGAACATCTGCTTTGTATATTCAAAGCAGTTGGTGTTGACCTTTAAAGCCCTAAATGGTCTTGGTGTATACCTGAAGGAGCATCTCCACCTCCATCATTCAGCCCAGACACCGAGGTCCACCTCCGAGGGTCTTCTGGTGGTTCCCGCACTGTGAGAAGTGAAGATACAAGGAATCAGGAAGAGGGCCTTCTCGGCAGTGGCGCCCTCCCTGTGGAACACCCCCCATCATATGTTAAGGAGATAGAGAACTACCAGTATGTAACTTTCAGAAGACATCTGAAGGCATTGGGAAGTTTTTAATGTTTGACATTTCATTATGTTTTCATGTGTGTTAGTAGCCACCCAAGGGGCAGGGGCAACCCAGCCAGATGGGTGAGGTATAAATAATAAAATTATTATTAAAATTATAAGGTCCCATTTTCAATCCCCAGTATATCCAGGTAGGCCTGACATGGATTCCCTGTCTGAAATCCTGGAGAGCCACTGCCACTTGATGTAGACAGTATGGAGGTAGGTAGACCGTTGTTATGAGTAGGTAGCTGACAGTGTCCAGATTTTGAGCCATGAAGCACACTGGGTGACCTTGGACCTGTCACAGCCTCTCAGCCTCTCAATAACCTCAATGGGTTATTTTGAAGATAAAATGCGGAGGAAGAGAACCATGTATGCCACCTTTTATTTGTACCTTTTAAGATGTACTGATGCATCAGTCTTGGCACAAGCCAACTTTTCTTCAACTCTAAAACAACAGTTATTTTTAAACAACAACAACTAGAACTCCCCCCCCCCAATTATCCTGAGGACAGAGGAGGAGGAAGAGGAAGAGGAAGAAGAAGCAGAAGAAGCAGAAGAAGCAGAAGCAGCAGCAGAAGCAGCAGCAGAAGCAGCAGCAGAAGCAGCAGCAGAAGCAGCAGCAGAAGCAGCAGCAGAAGCAGCAGAAGCAGAAGCAGAAGCAGAAGCAGAAGCAGAAGCAGAAGAAGCAGAAGAAGAAGAAGCAGAAGAAGAAGAAGCAGAAGAAGAAGAAGAAGAAGAAGAAGAAGAAGAAGAAGAAGAAGAAGAAGAAGAAGAAGAAGAAGAAGAAGAAGAAGAAGAAGAAGAAGAAGAAGAAGAAATCTCCAGTCTTATAGGAGACTAGGTTCAGGCTCCGCAAACAACCTATGTGCAACCAGATGGAGATAATTTGACCATGGCTTCCTTCTGAGCTGTGAGGACAAGTCAGGGGAATGCGGCAGAGCTCACAACCTTCCATCTCAACTGGCTTCTATTTGCCTGCCAAGCAAAAGTCATGCATACAGTCAGATATTTACCCAGAAGTGAGTCCCAGCAAGGAGCAAACCCAACTCCCACCCTTCCATCAGAGGGACTTTGTGGAGCTGGGAAGCCGCCACTGAATCCACAACTCTTCTTTCTGCTCACAGTAGAAGAAGACAATGGGCACAGCAATTGGGCCTGATCTGGGTCTGATCACTGCACCAGATCAATCCCATTGCACGATGGCTCTGAAATCAGTTTAGGCTTGAGAGGATGCAGGACCGGCAAAGTCTAGAACCTCAGAAGGCCCATTTGGAGCTTTCAAGTGGCTCATGCTGGTGCACTTCCTGACTGCATATTCAGCAATCAACAAGAGGCCAGCTGAAATGAGACAGCTAGGTAGAGATTCTGCCTAATCCCTCTTACAACAGCAGACCCTTCAAGTGTCCCTATTTTCCAGGGACAGCCCCAGATTTACAGAAGCCCTTTCGGTTTCTAATTTGATCCCAGAGTGTCCTGCTTTTCAATGGACATTCCTATTTTCACTGGAGAAATATTGGAGGGTATGATATAGGGTGGGGATTGGATTGCTCTATAAATCCTTGGGATCTACTCCCAGGTAAGCAAATTACCTTTGTCCCATGCTTAACTCTCTCACAAAACTCAGAGAGGCATAACAGTGCTCAGTTTGGGATGAATTTCTGGGTGGAATACCCCCACCTAAAAATAAATCTTTCTGAAATCACCCAATTTCCCAGTCAAAGAATTTTGGTGTTCTGGTATGGCTGGATTATTATGTATCTCTCAGCACTATTGCAGGAGGGGGAATGGAACATCCATGCTGATGAAGGGTGGGAGGGATCACATACTTTTCAGCTGACTTAACACTGTGTAAAGCACCGAAAATTATTAATTGAACATCTTGATTATAAATTAGGTGGAAATAATGTTGAAGAAGCATCCCCTAGCCACTTAGGTTTATTATTAGGTCTTTGCACTTTGAGGATTTGAATTCCATTTTAGCAGTGGTAAATATAGTGATTAGGGGAGAGAGTGCGAGACTTGTGGGCTGAGGCTCTGAATGTCAGCAAAATGAATCCTGAAGGAGATTTTTTTCGACATCGGTTTAAAACGCCGAGTCCTGAAATGTCACCTTTGCTATCTTAAGCAGCCAGCTCTCGGAGGAATCCTGGCGGAGATTTTATTTAATGGGGGAGAATAATTCCTCTAATGGAAAGGTGTGCTATTTGCTTATACAGCTGTGCTGAAAAAATATCCTGTGCCCCCCCAAAAAAAAACCTTCCATCATTTCCTATCGATTAGTAAGAAATGAGTTTGCAATTGGAATTATCAAAGGGTAGAGAAAATTTCATTCTGATGGGTGCAGGTCTTGGTGGCTTTTTAGTGCTTACCTTAATTTAAGGTGACCAAGGGTTGTGTGTGTGTTTTCATTCTACAAATTATTTGTATTAACATTATTATTACTGTTTTCCCACACTTCACCCTAAGGTCCCAGGGCAGGTTACAACACTAAAATACAATATTCAAAATATTCAAAACAGTTTAAAACATACTTCTCGTTATTAAGCTTCCTTACCAGATGTGAGGGCAATAGGGCTGTGACATTGGTCACCCATTGACATAGCTGCCAAGTACCCCGTTAATCCCCCGTTTTTACTTACCTTTTCCCGGTGGTCCCCCGTATCACTTCGTCTCCCGTTTTTCTCCGTTATTTTCTCCTGCCGGCGGCCATTTCTTTCTTTTCGATTTGCCCTTCTATGGGCACCAAAAATGGCCGCCACCGGCTTCAAAAGTCACATCTATGCATGTCCGGAAGTGCATAGACGCGGCTTCCGGTGGCGGCCAATTTTGGTGCCCATAGATGGGCGGAGTGACACCGGAAGTTGCGTTGACGCACTCTCGTTCAAACCCCTGCAATGCAGGAATCACAGCTCAAGAATCCCTTGGCAGATGGCCATCCCACCTCTGTTTAAAAGCCTCCAATGAAGGGAAGCCCACCACCTTCTGTTGAGCAGCTCTTACCACCAGAAAGTTCTCCCTAACGTTTAGTTAGAATCTCATTTCTAGTCATCTGAATTCCTTGATTTGGCTCCTACCCCCAAAGCAAAATATAATGAACACAAAAAAGCACAAATAATGAGTGCTCACTCTTTACACTGTGGGTGCCCTTTGCGGGATCGCACACGGCGCTTTGGACCCCGGGGAACTTACCAGTTGTATGGGCTCACCTGCCTCTCAGTGTTATTCTTTGGAGGTTCACGCCCAGCCTCAGTTAGTCAATTTACACTGCTGGGGGTGGGGCCAGTGGAGCTGGCAGCAGCCATACAGTCAGCTCAGGAGCTTCACCCACCCACCCACCCCTCCCTTTGTTTAATGTTTCTTGTTTACAGGTTATTAACCTTTTTCTTCCTGTTTAGTGGGCGCTGCTACAGTCTTTTGACTGGTTGCTGTTGAAGAACTGGGAAGAAATTTTCCTGTGTTGTCTTCCCCATAGCAATTGTCACAACTTTGGGGGTTTAATGCCTTGGGCAGAATCCTTTAGTCTTTTATTCCCTAAAATCGGGGGGGGGAGTGGTGACTCACCCCCCCCCCCCGTGCAGCAGCGATTCCAGGGTACCCTCTTAAAGGGGTTGTAATATGAGTGTCACCCCCATATCCCATTTACCCTGAGGAGCCCCAGTTCCCCCAGCTGGGAGGGATACATGCCCAATCCCTGAGCCAAGGTCTTCCTACATTTGAAAGTTTAATAAAGTTGTGGCCAAATTTTAATTCCGTAACACGTTGCCATGAGTCATTATTCCTTTCTGGTGATCCCTGGGGGCTGGGGCGGTCGCAATGAAATCACCTGCCTTCCTGGGTGCCTATGTTTCAAGTTAAATCCCAGAGAAATATGTAATGAGGGAACTGTCCCATGTGGCTTTTTCTGTTAAGGAGCCACGGCCACCCAGAGAGGGTGCAGAGTGCCAGAGAAATGTTCACTGGGAAGCAAAATGCATATACACCCCTTTGCAATGATAACACAAGTTCAAAGTCCTACATTTGCCAACTTTCTAAAGAAATCCGCAGGTAAAGTACCTCTGGCTAGGTCGGGGCGACATGGGGTTGGGGGGCCAACTCCCATCTTTTGCAGGGGCTCAATTGGTACCAGCGCCTTCTGTCAAGAGTTTGGGTGTAACCTTTGACGCCTCCCTTTCCATGGAGGCGCAGGTTGCATCCACAGCAAAGGTGGCATTTTTCCATCTCCGCCGTATCAAGCAGCTGGTCCCTTACCTCTCTCGCCCCGATCTGGCCACAGTGATCCATGCGACGATCACCTCCAGGCTTGACTATTGTAACTCGCTCTACGCAGGGTTGCCCTTAAAGCTGACCCAGAAACTCCAGCGGGTGCAGAATGCCGCGGCGAGGCTCCTTACAGGGTCCCGGCCGTGGGATCACATTCATCCAGTGCTTTACCAGCTGCACTGGCTCCCGGTGGAGTACAGGATCAGGTTTAAGGTGCTGGTTTTGACCTTTAAAGCCCTATGCGACTTGGGACCCTCGTACCTACGGGACCGCCTCTCCTGGTATGCCCCGCGGAGGACCTTAAGGTCCACAAACAATAATATTCTGGAGATCCCGAGTCATAAGATGGCTAGATTGGCCTCTACTAGAGCCAGGGCCTTTTCAGTACTGGCCCCAACCTGGTGGAACGCTCTTTCCCAGGAGACCAGGGCCCTGCGGGATTTGTCATCTTTCCGCAGGGCCTGCAAGACAGAGCTGTTCCGCCTGGCCTTTGGGTTAGACTCAGCCTGACCCCTGTGTTTTTCTCCCTCATGGCTTGGATTTATGGCCTACTTGAAATGAGGCTGCACTTTAAATTTTAATACTGTATTTTAATCTGTATTTTAACTAATTTTTTTTTTATGTTTTATTGTGGTTCTGTTGGTGTCAGCCACTTATGGCCTACTTGGAATGAGGCTGCACTTTAAATTTTAATACTGTATTTTAATCTGTATTTTAATTAATTGTTTTTATGTTTTATTGTGGTTCTGTTGGTGTCAGCCGCCCTGAGCCCGGTTTTTGACTGGGGAGGGCGGGGTATAAATAAAAATTTATTATTATTATTATTAAAGGAAGAAAACATTCAAGAATTTTGAAGAGAGATTTTTGGCACTACGGCAGCTTACACAGAACCAACATATTATATGGAAGGGACAAATAGTTTCCAACTTTTTAATGCCCCCATCCCCTGTTCTTTTTGCAGCAGTTTCAATTCACAGACATCAGCACATTTCATGCTTATGCCCATAGCAAAAGAAACCCCAGAGCTATTGATTTCTGCAACATAAAATGCTGGTAGAGTCACAAGCACATCAGGAGGGTTTTTATTGGACAGTGTGTGATACTAGAGGAGCTAAATTTTATTCAGGAGCCTAAGAAGACTAGTAGGTCATAATTAGTTGGGTGGTTGGTGGAGCCTTGGAGAATCTAAGGTTTACTTGGGGGGGGGGCTTCCCCCAGTACTGGTGACCTGACATGAAATGAGTTTACTTGCTGGACCAGTAAGTGATGGGACCTTGGAAGAAGAATGTGGAAGGAGATACGAGGTCAAAGTAGAAGAGTAAGCAAGGAGAAGGAATGAATCCTTGCAAGGCTAGATATTTGTTTAGTGCCATGACAAGAATATGGGATTGTGTTATGTGGGTGCCCTGGCTTCCAGCCTCTCCCAACAGGAATTCAGAGGGATCCATTCTCAGAAGATTATTTCCAACTTGAGAGCATTCTGAATGCCATAAACAACAGCTGGGTGTAAATCAATTGCCTGTGTGTCTTTTTGATTTACGACGATGAAGTGTTTTGTGTAAATCAACCTGAGATCATCAAAGTTAAGGAGCCTGGAGGCTTTGGGGCTACTGAGATTTATCTCAGAAACTGACTTCAAATAGGAGCAACCTGGTTGAAATATCATCTCCCTGGTTTTCAAAACCTTTCAAAAGGAGAAGTATTTTTGAGCTGAAAGCAGAAGCATTTGGGTGTGGGTGGATAAAGCCTGATAGGTCATTGCTAACCCATGATGACATCCTACAGGAAAGTATTTTATTTACTACTGAGTGAATTTGGGTTTGTGTGTGGCAGTGGGAAATACAGTGTTGGAACCGATGACAAAAGAGGGAGAAGCATCAATGCCAAAAATATTTCTGATAACAAGTTTGGTTGGTGGCTGGTTCCCCAGCATTTCATGAAGATGAAGATGTGAAACAGCTGTAATATATTCTACCCTATTTAGTAGCAAGTTTCTGGTATTGTCCAGTATTTGACAGCTGACAAAAAGCATTGTACAATCTTCTTCTTCTTCTTCTTCTTCTTCTTCTTCTTCTTCTTCTTCTTCCTCTTCCTCTTCCTCTTCCTCTTCCTCTTCCTCTTCTTCTTCTTCTTCCTCTTCTTCTTCTTCTATCACTCGTAGCCGAGTAAGGTCGGGTCGTCTTCCATGAACACGGTCTTCACAGTGACTTCATAAGTGATAGTGGAGGCCAATTCTGGATCCACACGTCCTTCCACAGTGGGGACATAGGTTTCCGGGCGGGAGTTGATCATGGTGTGTATTTGCCAAGCGTGCCTTCCTCTTAGCACATTTCTCCCTTGCATCCTGTGTTTGAGTGTCTTCAAAGCCCATGACACTTTGGTAAAGGCTGTTCTTCAATAGGACCGCTCACAGGCAAGTGTTTCCCAATTGTTAGTGTTTATACTACATTTTTAAAGATTTGCCTTGAGACAATCTTCAAATCTCTTTTGTTGACCCCCAGCATTACGCTTTCCATTTTAAAGTTCAGAATAGAGTAGTTGCTTTGGAAGACGATCATCAGGCATCCATGTAACATGACCAGTTGATGTTGAAGAATCATTGCTTTAACACTGGTGATCTTTGCTTCTTCCAGTACACTGGCATTAGTTCGCCTGTCTTCCCAAGTGATGTGTAAAAATTTTCAGAGACACCATTGATGGAAGATTTTGAGTAGTTGGAGATGGCCTTTATAAGTGGTCCATATTTGTGGAGTGGCTGGGGACATCTCGTATCTGAAACCCTAGTTAGTCACTCCCAGTCAGGGAAAACAGTACTGTACTGAGGTAGGTGAGTACTGATTTTTTATATATATAAAAAATTCCAATTAAAAGTATGATTAGGGATGTTGGAGAATTCTGATAAAATTGTGAGCAGAAATTGCAGGTGTTTGCCCATTTGTCCTGTGCCTGGCACAGAAATGCAGTCCAGAGAATATGATCAGTAATCATTGTTGTTGCTTTCAATATGCAATTTATTACCCTTCTCTCCCCCCCCCCATTTGCATTGTACTTCCATTGAATTGGAATGAATGAAGTGGAATAACACAATGACAAAATAATGTACATTTATTATGTAAATTAATTCTGCAAACTAATTCCGGAAGTGATGTAGTTTCAGCACAGTAGATAGGAAGACAAATAACACAGACTTGGGTGGAAGATGAACAGCAGCAGAACAGAAACAGGGCTGTATGTGGGCAGAACAGAAAGTGATGCCCTCTTACATCCCTAAATACAATACAAGGCAAGTAGCGTTTCTCACCTGGAAACCAAGCTCGATCTCATCAGGGGACACACTAGGTCTGACATTTAAAAACTGTGCTCTGGTCAGTGCTAGGCAGCTGTCATTTACGTTTTCCACAATGCTTTGGGGAAATTGTGGGGAATTAAAATGGCACTGTCCCTGCGGTCTACAGAGCAGTGCTGTTACCACTGACCATGGTGGTCATAGGAGCCAAATCCTAGTGGCCGATGCCCCCCCAAATATATATATATATATATATATATATATATATATATATATATATATGAGGAGGCTAGCCCCACCCAAGTTGATGGGCATTGCCATTCAAATGTGTCATGTGATCAGTTATAAAATATCCCCAATATTTTATTCAAGTAGGCACCCCTGATGGTGGTAGTCACCAACCACGAGGAGAGTCTTCTGAGTTCCACCGGCATTGGTGTAGGCCTGCTATACAGTACAGCACTTTGTGAAACGTTCTCTCGAACTTGAAAATGGCTCTGCAGCAACTGAATGACTCTTCCCGGAGCTGGTAGAAAACTTTGGGATGACTACAGTAACAAAGTGACGAGGACACCTAACTGACTTTCCAGATGAAGCTCCTCCAATTAAGAACTAAATTTATTTACCAGCCTACTGTATTAGCACAATCTAGTCCCACTGGAATCACTTAGTTCCAGGAATTATTGCTGAATACAAAAGCTTGGATAATCCATCATGAGTCAGAATTGTATATCAAACCGCCTAATTAAAGTTCTTCCCTTAAAATACAATTACATTTGCAGCTCAATCCACAGAATTGGGCTACGGTGGTGAAACAGAGCAAATGCTTGTGGGTTGTGTAAGCACATTCACTTGCCAAAAGGTAAAGCCAATATTCCCTACTGTGGATTATGAATGGGTGGAATGGTATTGATCCAGTTCCATAGGTCTTGACCATCATGATCCCCTGCCTGTGTGTGTGTGTGTGTGTGTGTGTGTGTGTGTGTGTGTGTGTGTGTGTGTGTGTGTGTTTTGGTGGGGGAAATCCCAAAAAATCTGCATGCTTTCATAGACAATTAAATGTTAAAAGGACTACTCTCACCTAGAGATCATCTGACTAATGACAAGAATGTCATCTGTACATCTCCCCCCCCCCCGTTAGAACAGGGTTTCCCATATTCATCCCCACCCCTCACCCTGGGGGTTGATGGGGCTATAGAGAGGATGGACAAAGACTTAGGTACAAAAGGGGTGTGGAAATGAAGTTCATGCGCTATAGTGCAAGCAATTTAATTAGGAACTACTTGTAGGTGCCTCAGAAGTAACGAACATGGTTTCTACACCTCCCTTGTCATTGAGGAAAATCTGTATTTAATAAGATGACTCCACAATTCAGCAGCTTCCCATTTATGTATGTATTTCTTATTTCACATGACTGATATACCGCTTGATTGTAATAAAACCTCAAAGCGGTTTAGGGAAAGAGTAAAACAATAACATTATCATTTATTAAAACAAAAACCAGTTAAAGGCAACTCTTTAAAACATTCAAAAATTATTTTTTTAAAGAAATAAACGACAAACTCAACGCAAGATTAATGCACATATCAAAATTCTGTATGACTGGATGGGTATGCCTGAATTAAAAAAAAAAATTCTGTAGGTGTTGAAAAGAATACCTGGTGTCAATAATTATATATATAAGGACTGAGGATTAATAAATGTCAAATATACCTTGATTTTTCTTGACCTTATTTCATTTACATTCCTAAGAATTTGTGCTTGAGTCAATGGTGACTTTAAAAACTCATCAAGGGATCAATGAACTCTTAAGTTTGGGAGATCCTGCCCTGTTCGGAAATCAGCTAATGGTAGATTTGCAAAAGTGGAGGTTTGTGGTGAGATATCTGGAGCCTATAAGATGGAGAAGTGTCTCCACCCAGTGATAACCCTTTTGGACAGCTTTCAAAGGGGGCTAGAATTTTTTTGCCACACATCCAGCAGCACAGTTGGCAAATGGGACTTAACAGTTAACAGATAGGTAGAAGAGGGAAAGTTAGCAAGGCTTTTCTCAAGTAGATTGTATGCTGGCAAAGACTGCAGCTCTGCAGTCCCAACCACAGCCTTCCTGCAACCAGCCCTTTCCTCTTCCTTCAGCTAATCTGTAGGCTTGAATGGGGTGTGTATGTGTGTGGAGAGGATAAACACTCAGAGCAGGGGTAGGGAAACCAGACCCTGTAGGCCAGTTGTGGCCTGCCAGGCTTCCCCAATTTGGCCATTTTGAGTAAACCACTCCCATTGCCCTGCACATTGCATCTGACAACATACATAAATGTTGTGATGCAATGGTTAGAGTGTTGGAGATTGATCAATGGGTGGGTCGGTGTGGTCGGCGTTGCTGGGCTGCGCCCGGGGGCTGGCCCCTCAGCTGGGACCCTGCAAGTGGGTGGGTGAACCTCTTGGACTTGCCGATCGGAAGGTTGGTGGTTCGAATCCCATGACGGGGTGAGCTCCTGCTGCTCTGTCCTAGCTCCTGCCAACCTAGCAGTTCAAAAACATGCCAGTGCAAATAGATAAATAGATACCACTCCGGCGGGAAGGTAAACAGTGTTTCCATGTGCTCTGGTTTCCATCACGGTGATCCATCACAGTGGTTTAGTCATGCTGGCCAAATGACCCGGAAAGCTGTCTGTGGGCAAACGCCAGCCCCCTCGGCCTGAAAGCAAGATGAGTACTGCAACCCCAGAGTCATCTTTGACTGGACTTAACCATCCAGAGGTCATTTACCTTTTACCTAGTGTGTTGGATTAGGCCCTGGGTTAAAATGAGCAAACAGCCATGGTGATCGCTGGGTAACCTCATACCCTCCAATATTTCTCTGGATAAAAATAGCAACGTCCATTATAATAATAATGATAATAATGACAGTAATAATAATAATTTGATTATTTATTCCCCATCCATCTCACTGGGTTGCCACTCTGGGTGACTTCCAACACACATAAAAACACAACAAAACATTAAACATTTAAAAACCTACCTATACAGGGCTGCCTTCAGATGGCTCAGGGGTCGGATAACACAACACCCTGCAACATTTCTCTGATTAAAATAGGGACATCCTAAGGAAAAGCAGGACATTCTAGGATTAAATCAGAAAATACTCAAACCTAGGCGTACTTAAACTGAGGTAAGACTGTATAAAGCACTGGCTATGGCCCTTCTCCAAAAAATCTGTCACCTGGATCTAAAAACTGGTGGCACTCAGAATCTGCCCAACAAATACATTTTCCTAGGGATTTCATGACCAGGGTCTATCCACAATCTACCCAGTTTTCCCTGATGGGTGCTACTGGATTTACCCTGAATTTTTGCCACGCCTTGCTTCAGTTTCCCCCTATAAGGCGAATATGTTTCAAAAATTGGCAACTGCATTCACCCATATAAATCCTCACTTGCCAGGGCAGTCATATAGCCATGAATGCACACAGGGATACCAGTCATTAAAAACGATCCATTTGTCCTGTAACAGGGCACAAAAGAAATACCAAGTCTTTCAGCTTAACTGAGTTGCGGATCCAGCTGCGTGGCATTTCCTATAAAAGCTGTCAAACGCCTTCATAAAATTAGACATGTGTGCTCAATGCCTTCGCTGCGTTTTGGCTCTTAACAGCTGCCATGTCCAATTCCACTGTGCCTCCCATTTGCAAAGCACTCTGGGCTCTTTTGGAATGAAACACACGGTCAAATTGAAAGACACTATTATCCCATTACCCAGAGTGGCCTTGCGTACAAAAGCCCAGCCTCTTTCCCAGCAAATGCCAGGCGGATAATGGAAATCGCAGCAATGTATTTCAAAGCTCTGTGACTTTGTTTACTGTTTCCCTCCCCCCACCCTTTTATTTTATTTTATTTTTATTTTTTTCAGAGGCCAGGATGGATCCAGTTGAACCCAGGAAAGATGAACTTCCATCGAGAGAATGACAGGCTTTCATGCTTTTATTTATTTATTTAAGCCACAACCCCTTTGGCAAGGGACTGGCTGGGAAAATCTGTTACCATGAATGCCATCCAAAAAAACAGTGAATTGCTTTAGCAAGGAGTATGATAACTTCTGCTGCCCTGGGATATGTTAATTTGAGCCATCCGGGGAGATGCCAGCTCACTGCCAGGATAATGGGGCATTCCAAATGCCAATCAAGGTCCTTTTTCTGACTGCCTTAGGGCATTTTGGGGGAAAGAGAGCAGCTTTAATGGGACTGAATGGGGCCAGGGTTCTCTTCCTCCATTAAACAGAGCAAATAACCTTTGAATGAAAGGGGGTGGGGGCAATTTTCTATGATTTCCCCAGTTAATTTGGCCTGCTATCCTGCTGACACAACAGAGGCTTCCTTTGCGAGTATAATCATGCCAAAACAGAAATATGAAAAACAAAGAGAGATGAGTGTGTGGGAGGGGGGGGGGAAGAAAACAAAACAAAAAGCTAGGAGTGAAAGATGCGACTCCATGGAACAGAGACAAAACACTCTCAAAATGTATGTATGCAACATCAGGATGCATTCTGGATGTACGGAATGGGAATGAGTCATTTTATTTTATTTGCTTATTTCTATACGAACCGATGAGTCGCCTTCCTAAACAAAGAGCCGAGGTGACGCAGGGGAAATAAGAACAGCTGAAAACAGTAATAAGACAAATCAAAGATAAAAATGGATGAATGATCAAAACATAAAATGGCCTAGAGGTACAAACATTAAACAAAGCAGCAGCAGCAGCAGCAACAGAGGACAGACTCCAGGATAGAGCTTGTTTAGGATCTGATTCTGTGCCAAAGTTTCTTTGATGGGATTCATTGCAGGGCAAAACTGACTGAAATGCAAGGGACCTAGGTTAGAATTAGAACATACCCACCAATTACACCATACCCTTCCTCAGATGAAAATAGGGACATTTCTCACTGCCCCAGCTGACCCTCGTTGACCCCCCCTGCCATTTCCCCCCTTCCCTGTAGAGTAATTCCTATCAGAAGAAGAGTGAGTGCCAGAGGAGTGAGTACAAAAAATAATAATACACCCCAATAAATACATTTTAGAAAGGGGCACGTTTAGACGTGGGTGCACAAAGCATGGGGGGGGGGGTTCCCCCACCCCACTCACAACACCATTTAAATCAATTTCTGGTGGCAGATGATGGTGATGACGATTAAAAAATAAATAAATCCTCTGCTACCCTTCATCCCCCCCTTCATGGATCACTGCCTTCTCGTGGCGAAGGGGCTTAAATAACTTAGAGAAGTTATGTTTTGACCAAATGTGATCCACCTGGAGAAGGAACCGGCAAGCCTGATCACCTCATCTGTCTCCTGAGAAATCTCTATGTGGGACAAGAAGCTACAGTTAGAACTAGATACGGAACAACTGATTGGTTCAAAATTGGGAAAGGAGTATGACAAGGTTGTATATTGTCTCCCTGCTTATTTAACTTATATGCAGAATTCATCATGCGTAAGGCTGGACTGGATGAATCCCAAACTGGAATTAAGATTGCCGGAAGAAATATCAACAACCTCAGGTATGCAGATGACACAACCTTGATGACAGAAAGTGAGGAGCTTACCTTCCAAGTCCCGGACTGCAGAATCCGGGACCGGCAGCTGTGTGACACCGGAAGTTGCGTCAACGTAACTTCCAGTGTCGCTTTGCCCTTCTATGGGCACCAAAAATGGCCGCCGCTGACTCCGGAGGTAGCGTCTATGCACTTCCGGACATGCGTAGATGCGACTTTTGAAGCCGCCAGTGGCCATTTTTGGTGCCCATAGAAGGTCAAATCAGAAAGAAAAAAAATGGCCGCTGGCAGGAGAAAATAACGGAGAAAAACGGGAGACGAAGTGATACGGGGGACCACCGGGAAAAGGTAAGTAAAAACGGGGGTTTCCTGGGGAAAACGGGGTACTTGGCAGCTATGGTGAGGAGGAATTAAAGAACCTTTTAATGAGGGTGAAAGAGGAGAGTGCAAAATATGGTCTGAAGCTCAACATAAAAAAAAACCTAAGATCATGGGCACTGGTCCCACCACCTCCTGGCAAATAGAAGAGGAAGAAATGGAGGCAGTGAGAGATTTTACTTTCTTGGGCTCCTTGATCACTGCATATGGTGACAGCAGTCACGAAATTAAAAGATGCCTGCTTCTTGGGAGAAAAGCAATGACAAACCTAGACAGCATCTTAAAAAGCAGAGACATCACCTTGCCTACAAAGGACCGGTTAGTTAAAGCTATGATTTTCCCAGTAGTGATGTATGGAAGTGAGAGCTGGACCATAAAGAAGGCTGATCACTGAAGAATTGATGCTTTTGAATTATGGTGCTGGAGGACACTCTTGAGAGTCCCATGGACTGCAAGAAGATCAAACCTCTCCATTCTGAAGGAAATCAGCCCTGAGTGCTCACTGGAAGGACAAATCCTGAAGCTGAGGCTCCAATATTTTGGCCACCTCATGAGAAGAGAAGACTCCCTGGAAAAGACCCTGATGTTGGGAAAGATTGAGGGCACAAAGAGAAGGGGACGACAGAGGACGAGATGGCTGGACAGTGTTCTCGAAGCTACGAACATGAGTTTGACCAAACTGCGGGAGGCAGTGGAAGACAGGAGTGCCTGGCGTGCTCTGGTCAATGGGTTCACGAAGAGTTGGACACGACTAAATGACTAAACAACAACAACAACCCTTCATCCCAAAGGAGCCCAGGATGGCAACCACCTAAACATTAAAACAAAGTGAAAACAGCATTTTGAAACAAGCAAATAGGCCTGAAACTATGCTGTGGGATAAGGATGGAGAAGTTAAAAACTAGAGATGGAGGAGGAATCATACACAAAATTTGCATGCATCAGATGACCTCTTGCACTGGGCAAATGCTTGAACTAAAAAAATATATACATTAAAAAAAACACTCTAGGAGGCGCAATACTGACTCTTTAATCCTTTCCTGGGGTAACCTTAAGAGCTTGCATGTGAAAAGAGAAGGTGGGAACAATGTACAAAAAATAGATGTATGTGGAGAATATTGTAAAGATGTATCTCATTGAATTCCCCATATGTTTGTGCACAAAAATGCAGTGCAGACCAAGGCATTATGCCTCCGTTTATCTGTGGACAAGTACATTTCATGGGGGGGGGGTTGGTGGTACTGATGCAAATTAGAGTTCACTGAAATATTCTTCATGGTAAAACAGAGATCAGCAATTTAACGAACTGCATTTTAATATGGTAGATTCATTTGCGCCTGTCAGAAAATTCTTCTCTGCAACACACTATGAAATTTCTGGGTTATGCATAGCATGCAAAATGTTACTCTTTACATTCCCAGCACTTGGTTACAATATCGTGCTTACCACAAATACGGATGGTTTTCTGCTGTCCACGTTGGATATCACCTATTGCTGTTGTGTTTAACTGCTTTGAAAGAAGAGGAGCAAGAATATTATCAGATCCATAGGGGTGGTTGGAATGGGGGCAACTGCATTTGCACTTAACTCAAAAGTGCATTATTATTATTATTATTATCATCATCATCATCATCATCATCATCATCATCATTATTTTGTGCATGCAACTTAACTATGCATGCCTGTGACCAACAATATCATACCAGTTTTACAAAAGTTTCTGTGCTTCAAAATGGCAAGCATGAAGTGCAGCTACGGTAAACTATTGGCAGTCTGTCCCATGCAGGTGATATATCACAGCTTTTCAGTTCTGCATTCCACTTTATACATAGATCTGGACTTTTGAATGGGGGGTATAGTTCAGAATCAGGCTGATTGTGAATGATGAAGCAGATGCAGTGTGCAACAATGATGTAGCTAAGCATTGCAAACCTCTCATATATGGGTAGGTTTCCTGAGCATGTAATGCATGGGTAGGCAAACTAAGGCCCGAGGTCTGGATCTGGCCCAATCACCTTCTCAACCTGGCCCGCGGACGGTCCGCGAATCAGCATGTTTTTACATGAGTAGAATGTGTCCTTTTACAGTATGTAAAATGCACCTCTGGGTTATTTTCCAAAGTGAAGCAAGTGAGCGGGGAGAAATAAGGCTCTGCTCAAACTATAATACAGGTCTGGATGAAAGTGCAAAGCTTGCAGTAGTTATTTATTTCAATTTTTACTTTGTTCCATAAATGTGAATAATTTGCTTGGTAGGACAAACAAACAAAAAAGAATCCTCCCCACCCCCACTCCCATCCCTCTTTGTTTTGGCTGAAACCCAATTAGCTTAGAAATATATCCTGGCCCCCTAAGGAGTTTGCCTGGGGTCAGACATGGGATGGGTTAAGTTTAGCCCATGAAACAAAAAATGCAGATCCCCTCACATTTTGCGTCTCCAATTTATTATGTTCTGTCATTACGAGAACACAGAAAATCATAATTTAAGCTCCCCTGTGCATCCCAGTGGCAAAATTTGTGGAGAGAACCTTATCACAGACACTAATTTGTTTGGCCAGCAAATTTCTGCGCCTTAGCTTTCTTTCATTCACTGAGCACAGCACAAAGAAACTTGCTTCCTATGGTAGCTTTTGAGAAAGTGCCCTGAAAAACAAACATAGCCAGAAGCTACAAGTGACAGGGGTGCAAAAATCCATGCGCTCAGTACAGTGGTACCTCGGGTTAAGAACTTAATTCGTTCCGGAGGTCCCTTCTGAACCTGAAACTGTTCTTAACCTGAGGTACTGCTTTAGCTAATGGGGCCTCCTGCTGCCTCCACCGCACAATTTCTGTTCTCATCCTGAAGCAAAGTTCTTAACCCGAGGTACTATTTCTGGGTCAGCGGAGTCTGTAACCTGAAGTGTCTGTAACCAGAAGCGTCTGTAACCCGATGTACCTCTGTATCTGTGGTTCTGGCACATCAGGGTATGTGGTACTGAAAATAGCAGGAAGCCATTGGCCTGATCCAGCAGGCTATTATTATGTTCTTATGTTCTCATTGGATGTCCATGAGTTCTACTTTTTGGGTTGTCTAACCAGTGGGCTGTGAACACAACAACAACAGTAATAAATTGCAGGCTCAATTTCACCTGCAACTCCCTGGAAAGTATCATCTAGGACAGTGGGATAAATGAGTGGCATTTCTCCCCTGTCACTTTAAATCGCCTTTGCTTCTTGCCTCCACCTTTCCTCTTGGGTTTTTTGTGGCATATTGAAACGTTAACATGTAAAATCTCTGCATCTGTTCAGGCATTTGGCCTGAAAAGCAAGTATGTCAATGGCTGTCCCTTGCCGCCATCACACATACGGATTTTCTGTGTTCGGCTCTGCCATCTGGTTCTTAGACCTAGATTTGCTCCTCGTTGAATAAGGACCATCCACCATATCACACCATATCATTCATCTTTCAGAACGTGGTGGCCCTTTTGCAGAGTCCTGCTTTGCAAATGGCTACCATGGTGCTTGGGTTGCGGAGGCGGGAAAAATGTCCCTGTTTCTGGAATAAGCCAATTTAACACCCCCAAGTCTGCAGGCAAACAAGCATCTCTCTGTCTGTTTACAAGAAGCAGTTGCAAAAGCTAATCTCTCTCTCTCTCTCTCTCTCTCTCTCTCTCTCTCTCTCTCTGTGTGTGTGTGTGTGTGTGTATATTTTGGGAGGGTGATCCATATGCAGTGTTAGGCAATAAAAGCATTGCCAGTGTATGCTGGTATCGTTTGCACATTTTTGAATTGTAAACTATCAGCTGAGTGCAGCAGCATCTGAAAAGGCCACTTAACAGTATAATGAGAATATGGGTTAATTTTCCTGCCAGGCCATTTCCCTCATTTGTTGCAATCTTTGTCAGGGGAGTAGATTAATTCAGTGGCATTCGTTTTTCTTTGTTACTATTTTTGTCACCAGAAATGAGGTGCTGGGTTCTTTTCTCTTTTTTATGGCCTCCTGTGCTAGCATGGAGACAGCTGTTGCTTCTGGGTTGACTCTTTCTGCATGCAAAATGCCTGCCTTGTCTGGAAGACGAGATCTTAAAGGCCTTCTAGGGTCTGGGATCAGGAGGAGTGGTGGTGGCAAGAATCTCTGGGGTGAAACAGACCGCCAAGATCAGCCAAGATTAGGCCAAAGAAGATGCTTCGATAACTTCTGCTGCTCTTTATGGTGAGACCATTCAAGCATGCAGAGAAAAGGACACAACTCAATAGTAGAACTCAATGGTTTGCATGAAGATGATTTCAGGTTCAGCTTTTGGAATCTCTAGGCAGAGCTGGAAAAGACTCCTGTACAAAACCTTTTCTGGGCTTCTGGGCTTTCCTTGCCTGGCCTTGGCCTAACTTATCTAGACTTGACACAACCTCTCACCATATATTTAAAGCACTATGATACCACTTTAAACAGCCGTGGGTTCCCTCAAAGAATTCTGGGAGCTGTAGTTTGTTAAAGGTGCTGAGAGTTGCTGGGAGACCCATTCCCCCTTCCTGCACACAGCTTCAGTTATCAGAGTGATTTCATAGTCAATTCCTCTTTCCAGGGAGCTCTGGGAACTGTGGCTCTGGGAAGGGAATAGGGACGTCCCAACAAGTTTCAGCACCCCCAGCAAACTGCAGGTCCCTGAATTCTTTGGCAAAACTGTGATAAGAAAAGCAAAATTGCTTAGATCAAATCATGCTTTTAAAAGAGGTGAAGCTAGAGCCACCATTCTTTTTGTCCCACTCTCAGCTGGTTTCCCATATTTTGGGAGTGCTACAAAAACCTGCCGGTTCTGAGCAGAAGACAATTGCGTCCTTTTCAACGCTCTGTACAATGGTTAGCCATCTCCTGCTTTTACGGTTCCTCCTTGTTTTTTTATCCCCTTCTTTTCCTTCTTCAGAAATGGAACGAGCCTCTCCCTGTCTTTCACACACCCTTCCATTGATACTTTGTCCAGCTTTTCCCATTACATGAATGACTCTCCATCATTTTTTCCTATTTGCATTTCTCCCGCTCCTGGTGACTGCATCGCTACCTGATGAGGCAAAACTACTGGACCTTGAAGCAGTTCTAGATTGCTAAGATGACATCCTAGTAAATCCACATTTGAAGTAAAGCCTAATCAAATATTATTAGCTGGTGCGTACGAAAGCAACCTCCCCAGAGTGTCTATATTATAAACTTTCATTTTTTCCTAGTGGCACTAAGTTTTCATTAATAAACAGCTGGATGCATTTCACCTCTAGTGTAAGTTCCGCAAAGTCACAGGATCATTGGAAGTTGCCTTATACTGAGGGCTCATCCTCACTTCCATTTGTCTGAGAGGTTTGCTGGTTCAGTATTGTCTACACTGACAGGCAGCAGTTCGGACAGGTTTCTCTCATCCTTTCCTGGAGATGATGAGTATTGAACCTGGGACCTTCTGGATTCAACAGATGCTATGCCAATCAGTTTCTGCCTTTCCCAAGAGAGTTACATCCCAAATCTATGAGACCTCTGGTTTATATCAGCCATCTCTCTAAGATCAGCATTTCACCCACTGTTAATCCTCACCCCCTTTCTAAATTCATCCCTTTCAGGTCCGTTCTGAAACTGTTCTTAACTAGAGGCATGCTTTCGCTAATGGGGGCCTCTTGCTGCCGCTGCGCCGCTGGCACACAATTTCCGTTCTCATCCTGGGGTAAAGTTCTCAACTCTAGGTAACTCTTCCAGGTTAGTGGAGTTTGTAACCTGAAGTGTTTGTAGCCTGAGGCACTTGTAACTCGAGGTACCACTGTATAAGAACATAGGTTCAGCCAGCTGGTTCAGGCCAATGGCCCATCTAGGCCAGCACCCTGTTGTTGTTATTTTCGGTGGCCAACTAGATGCCCGTGGGAAACCCACAAGCTGGACATGCACAGCAGCACTCACTCCACCTCTGGTACCTCCAACAGTGAAGGTAGAAGAAGACAGTTGCCATGGATAGTAGCTGTCTCCTCCAGGAGTTTGTTTAATCCTCTTTTAAAGCCTTTTAAGTTGCCCATCAGGGACCCAGGTGGCTCTGTGGGTTAAACCACTGAGCCTAGGGCTTGCTGATCAGAAGGTCAGTGGTTCGAATTCCTGTGGCAGGGTGAGCTCCCGTTGCTCGGTCCCAGCTCCTGCCAACCTAGCAGTTCGAAAGTACATCAAAATGCAAGTAGATAAATAGGAACCACTACAGCAGGAAGGTAAATGGTGTTTCTGTGTGCTGCTCTGGTTCGCCAGAAGTGGCTTTGTCATGCTGGCCACATGACCTGGAAACTATACGCCGGCTCCCTTGGCCAATAATGCGAGATGAGCGCGCAACCCCAGAGTCAGTCACGACTGTACCTAATGGTCAGGGGTCCCTTTACCTTTACCTTTAAGTTGCCCATCACTGCCTCTTCCAAAGTTCAGGTGCTTTAGATGTCCATGAATTTCACCAGCAAATATTGTAGCAAAGACCTTTAACGCATGAATGGGAACACAAAGGAGGATCCAACCCTACCATCGTTATTATAGCATCAGTTGGTGAGTATCCTGTTTTCAGTTTCCCTTCATGGCAGTTCTGATGCGCTGCTCAAGCAGGAATGTGGAAACTAAACCTCTGAAATTCTGGAACATCGGCAGATGTTTAGGCATTTCAGGTTTATGTCACAGAATTTAAAGTTTAAAAGCCCTGGATCAGGTTCAGTGAAAGAGAATTTACTAGAGTCAGTGGCTGTTAGCCATGAACATTATGTCATCTCCAGAGTCAGAGCCAATGTGTATCGAAATGCCGTTTGCTGGGGATCATGAGGGTCATGAAGGGGAGTGTGCTACTGCATTCAGATCCTGCATAGCAGCTCCCCAGAAGCATCCAGTTCACTGCTGTGAGAACAGAATGCTAGACTAGATAGGACTTCGGTCTGATTTGACAGGGTTTCTCTTATATTCGTAATATCAGTGGTGCACTGAGACCGGAAGGACTAGGGGCGTAGGAAGACAGGGGCGGTGGGGGCGGGCTGCCCCGAGCAGCACGATCCCAGGGGCGTCATTGCGGCTGCCCGCCCCACCCCAAAATGCCCACACCGCCCCTGCACGCCGCGCCCCCAAAAACACACGCCTTGCCCCCAAAGCGTGTGCCCCGCCCCCAGAACATGCACCACACCCCTGGGGGCAGGGTGCCTGCTCTCCGCCCCTGGTGGCAGAGCATGAAGCTCCACCGCTGGGAAGGACACTGCAGTATCGTACCGGGAGAACTATGTCCATGCACATTGAGAGGTTGCATCCAAAAAAGGGCATTGGATGGTGGCAATTATGTTTTGCTGAAGCTGAGTGCATCAGCAGCTCTTATGTGAGAATTTTTCTGTGCAACAAACCAATAGCTTGAGAAGCTATGAATCTAACTTCAAGGGACCTAATAGTACCACTGTATTCTGCTCTGGTCAGACCTCACCTGGAGTACTGTGTCCAGTTCTGGGCACCACAGTTCAAGAAGGATACTGACAAGCTGGAACGTGTCCAGAAGAGGGCAACCAAAATGGTCAAAGGCCTGGAAATGATGCCTTATGAGGAACGGCTTAGGGAACTGGGTATGTTTAGCCTGGAGAAGAGAAGGTTAAGGGGTGATATGATAGCCATGTTCAAATATATAAAAGGATGTCATATAGAGGAGGGAGAAAGGTTGTTTTCTGCTGCTCCAGAGAAGCGGACACGGAGCAATGGATTCAAGCTACAAGAAAGAAGATTCCACCTAAACATTAGGAAGAACTTCCTGACAGTAAGAGCTGTTAGGCAGTGGAATTTGCTGCCAAGGAGTGTGGTGGAGTCTCCTTCTTTGGAGGTCTTTAAGCAGAGGCTTGACAGCCATATGTCAAGAATGCTTTGATGGTGTTTCCTGCTTGGCAGGGGGTTGGACTGGATGGCCCTTGTGGTCTCTTCCAACTCTATGATTCTATGATTCTTAGCTGTCTCCTAACCTCTTAATGGGAGTGAGACACAGCTTTGGCCCTAGAAACCAAGATTGCTTCTGGTTGTGACTGGGGAGGAGGGAGGACTCCAGGAAAAGGTCCTTCAGAGCTGGAGAAGGTTTAGAAACAAACGAAGCTTCATTATATTGAGTCAGATCATAGGTGGATCTAGTCCAGTCTTGTCTACACTGACTGGCAGCAGTTCTCCAGCCTTCCAGGCAGGGATCTCTCCCAGCCCTGCTTGGAGATGTTCATGATTGAACTTAGGAACTTCTGCATGCAAAACAGATCTTCTACTGTCAAACCAAGGAGTATGAGCATGGAGATGGGGAAGGTATATCTGATCCCATTTTCCCCCACACCGATTTCCTGGAAGTTCTACTAACCTGGGACTGCTGAGTTGCAGGGAGAATGTTCGGAAGAGTGATGGGGTGTGCTTCAATTGCTAGTGATTGTGGATTTCAGAAAGGAGCCCATCTCAGCTTGACCTGGAGATGCTGGGAGTGGAACCTGGGACCTTCTGCTTGCGAGGCAAATGCTCTACCACTGAGCTATGGACCAATCTCTGAAGGACAGCAGCTGAAATAGTCTCTTCTCCCTCCTTTGCTGAGTGCTTTTGAGGGTTCGGAAAGGTCGGATGGGGCTCAAAACACAGTCAGCTTGATTCTGTTTGAAGCAACCACAATATGCTGCTTGGTTGGACCAATCTCTGTGTGGAGAGATTTATTACCATGGCACATTATACAGCTGCTTAAGAACATTTCCACCGCCTGTTGTCAACATCTCCTTCAGCAAAAGAGCCAGGCGTCAAATCAGATGCAAAGGCTGCCATTTGCCCGCCTCTGCTTTGAAGCGCATGTCGAGGACTCGCTTCACGGAAGAGAAGGACGTTTGCCAGAAGTGATTCACTTCTGAATCATCCCGCTGAACTTTTCCAGGACTGCCGCTTCGGTCATTGCAATGTGAACTTCGGAGCAGCGTGGATTTTATATGCATAGCACTGTCATAAATAAATCATAGGGAAATGTAATGAGAAAATATGTAGCAAGAAATAAAGCAAACCCCTATACAGAACATCAACAGCGCTTTATAATTCAATTCAGTCAAGGGCTGCATAAGGGGAGGTGGGAGAACGGAGAGAAAAGACGGGTGATTTGTGTGTTGTGTATTATGGAATTTCGAGAACCGGGCAAGTTTATTGCAAGCTAATGTATTATTAAAATGTAGATGGAACCAATTAAGAAAGCGCATTTCAAATTTCAAATAAATAAATAAATCATAGGTCACCGAGGATTGAGGAGGTGTCAGGGACTGAAGTCAAGGAGAATTGCCAGCGCTTCATACCTCTCTGTTTCTGAGCTGTTGATTACCTTCATGGGATAACTTTGCTGAGGAGGTCCTTTTTCCTTTTCCACATTTCAAGGGGAGAAGAAGGGCAGCACCTTTTCTTATGACAGTGACATTTGCTTTGAATTTAGGAGACATTTCTATAGACAAGTGTTTGTGTGCGACCTTGGAGGAACCTTAGATCTCCCGGGGCTGGTTTTGCAGTGGTGCTATCCACAGGACTTTCAGGAAGACCCAGTTCTGACAAGGCTGGAACATTCATGGTCTCAAATCCTAAATTTGTATCCAGTGTAGGTTTGCAGCCAAAGTTGGCTTCCAAACCTCTGCTGTCACCACCCATTGCTGTCATGTTCCCAGCCAGGGCTGGCCCACCCATGAGACAAGGTGAAACGATCTCCACAGGTGGCAGGACCTAAAGAGGGGGGGGACCCAATATAGATCTTCACTTTGCCTTTGTTCTTGATTTTTATATTTGTTCCTGATATTGATCTCCCCTTCCCTGGTGGGGGAGGAAGCACAATTTTGTGGTTCACCTCCTGTGCCCAAATGTCTATTTTACTATTTTAAAGGCTTCTTATACCATCTGAACTGTCCAAATAATCCTGAAAGTCAAACAGATGTAGGCTGGAGGTCATGAAAATGTTGGTGCAGTTACTCTAACTATGGTGATTGACTTTTATCCTAGATGTAACACTGACAAGAATTTGCATAGAAGAGAGTCACAAAGTTAAATTTGGATAGGGATGGATTAATCAACCTGCTTGTCACCCATGTTCTATACAGTTTCAGCACAAATATTGTGTTTTTTAAAAAAATATCTGCACAGGAATTCACACTTAAAAGCACATTTTAAACATAGCTTATTTCAAAATAATTTATTAAAGGTTTTTTTTTAAAAAAAATTGCTTTGGAGATGAGACCTGTGACAGAATGTTTGGGAAGAGTAAAGACCAAGATATAACTAAGTTTCAATCCACAATTTAGTCTGAAAAGTGCAAATTGGGTCTATTTGCTAACCCTTGCATGGGAATTTTTTTTATTTAAAAAAAAAGTTTTAATTTTATTGTGTAAATTCGAAAAGTAACATATCATAGAATTTACAATGAATATTGAAAATACTAGAGGACACAAAAAACAAAACAAAAACAGTAATAATTTTCCATTTTGATAAAATATCGATCATCTTCTGTTCTATTATTCTACATTTGTATCTTTATATATGACTTCCCGTCTGAACTAAATGTATATACCTTTTTAGAATACCAATTGTACTAAAATAAATTTCATGTTTCAAAAAGTTCTTCATATACCTAAAGTCTTTTTTTAACTAAACCTTATGTCTTATTTTATTTCCCACATTATATTATATTATTTACACAGAAATCATTCGAACGCTACCATAGTTGTCACACCATGATTATAATTCTGTATTTTTTTAAAAAAACAACAACACATGTCCCATTTTTGAGTAAACCATTGATTGAAATTGCCTCTCAGTCTTTTCGTCAATTGTGGCACCTCAGCATATTCTAGGAGTTTATTTAACCACTCTGATTTAGATGGAACCTTATCCCCCTTCCAATTCATTGCAATCAGGGTCCTTGCAGCCGAACCCTTGCATGGGAATTAAGAGTTGTCAAGAGACACCCATTCTGCTCACAGTGTTGCAATTCCCAGGGCATCTTGTGAAGAAGGATGGGTTGTTAAACCACCCTCGAAACTGTAGCTCTGCAGGGGAAATAGGGTTCCCCTAACAACTCTCAACACCCAAAACAAATTACAGCTCCCAGAATCCACTGGAGGAAGCAGTGACTGTTTATAGTGATATGATACTGCTTTAAATGTATAGTGCCAATGTGACCTTACTCTATGCTTCTGTAACAGAGTAGAATATTGTCCCATCCAATGACAGCAGCATCTCTTATTCTGCCCACACAGCCATCCATTCTCCCTTCCCTCCATCTCAGGAATAAACATTAAAGAAGACTCAAGAGAATACAGTTACTTCTGTTCTGTGAGTTTAGCAAAATATTATGTGAAATAGCTCCAGGGTTCTATTTTGTCCTCTCCTCCCCACTTCCAATCTTCTTCTTTCCTTACTTTTTAAAACTCACTGTTAATTTACCCCTCCTTATTTCCATATGCAAACACTGTGACATTTCCCTGGGCTATAATAGCAGGAGACTTCTGCACCCGCCCCCACCTCCCCAAAAAAAGAATTTTTAAAAACTTACAAAGGGAAGAGGAAATACAAATTTCTGGAGGGCAAAGCAGGACAAAGAAATGCCAAACCTCAACCGCCTAAGGGAATCTGTTTTTCAAACACTCTTTCTCTAGGGAAGATATTTTGGCATGGATAGATTTTTGAGCAGTAAGTTAGATGTCATAGCAAACAATCTTTTCAAACACGGGGGAGATCCGCCTATCTAATGGTTTTGTGTCTGTACCATCCACTCCTATTTTTTTAAAAAAACTATAATTTGTAGGAGCGACTGGTGATCATACCACACAGATCTGGTGATAGGCGAGATCCAGTGAGCAGCTAAAACCATCAAAACATAAGAACTGCATTGTCGGTTCAGAAGATGGTCTACAACCCATTATGAGCCTGTTACCCAACAATGAGGGACGCGGGTGGCGCTGTGGGTTAAACCACAGAGCCTAGGGCTTGCCAGTTCGAATCCCTGTGACGGGGTGAGCTCCCGTTGCTCAGTCCCAGCTCCTGCCAACCTAGCAGTTCGAAAGCACGTCAAAGTGCAAGTAGATAAATAGGTACCACTCAGACGGGAAGGTAAATGGTGTTTCTGTGCGCTGCTCTGGTTTGCCAGAAGCGGCTTAGTCATGCTGCCCACATGACCCAGAAGCTATACACCGGCTCCCTCGGCCAATAATATGAGATGAGCGCTGCAACCCCAGAGTCGGTTACAACTGGACCTAATGGTCAGGGGTCCCTTTACCTTTACCCAACAATGAATGGCCCCATTAGATATAACCCATTACATTTAAAATGAGTCGCTGCGCTTTTGTAACAAATGTTGGTCATAGGAGCCTGCTGGGTTACAGCGATGGCCCATCAAGGATAGCTCAGTCGGCAGAACATGAGACTCTTAATCTCAGGGTTGCGGGTTTGAGCCCCACGTTGGCGCAAAAGATTTCGGTGTTGTAGGGGGTTGGACTAGATGACCCTCAATGTGCCTTCCAACTCAGATGTCTGTGGGCCACCCGTGAGCAGGAACTGAACACAAGAGCACTCTACCCTCCTGTCGTTTCCAGTTACAGCACTGGTATTCAGAAGCATAGTTGCCTCTGTAATTATAATTGGAAGCTATAGTAAAACCATAGTAAATATCATGTCGAATTGTGAGTGTGTGTCAGGGGAAGCTATCTGCTGCCGAAACTCTATTCCTTTCCATTTATGTTTTGCTATGAGCCATCACACATTTTCCGTTTCTGCTTCCTCCCCCTTCCTTGCTCCGGCCTGAATTAATTAGCTGGAGGCCAATCTCAAAAAAAAACCCGGTCCTTTCTTCATTTCTCACTCTATCATTGCTTTCCACAAAAGCACCTGTGGTGAGATACTGGGCTAAGCCAGTTGTAGATTAAATACACGCCCCCTGGCTCCCGCTTATCTCCTGATTTCTCTCTCCCAGAGATGGAGAGGATGGATTGAAATGGGGAGTGCGCCTCCTGGGAGAAGGAGCAGCATAGTGCTAACAGGTTTTAGAGTTGCTGGAGGAGAAGTATAGGGAACCCAAGCCATTAGGAAGTATATTAAAAAATAGCAGTGATTTGGCTACTAAACTTTACTATTAATCCCCCCAAATGCAGTTGAAAGAGAGGAACTAAAATGTGTTTGTGTGCACAACCATGAGGAACTGAGAGGAAAGTATTAGATGTCACCTGCTAAAATTCAAAATACAAACACATGGTGCTGCTAAGGTTAGTGCTTAAACCTCTCAATGACTTGATCCCAAATAGCTGAGAGACTGCCCCCTTCCCTGTAGAACCTTTCAAGTGTGAAGATCAGCTTCAGAAACCATGCTTCCCAGTTCCACTGTCACGGTCCGGTCGGCGGGCGGTTGAAGCCCTGACTGAGGACATCAGGACCAGAGGCAAGATGGTGATGTAGGAGCAGGAACAGGTGCAGGGCTGAGGGTCCAGCAGCAGGCAGTTGCAGGGTCAAGGAGCAAGGCAGGGGCGAAGGTCTGGGAGTCAAGGAGCAAGGCGTTGTCAAGGCAAAGGTCCAAGGGTCGAGGATCAAGGCGTCAGCAAGGCGAGGGTCCAAGGAGCAAGGCGTCCGCAAGGCAAGGGTCCAAGGAGCAAGAGGCCAGAGGCAACCAGGCAGGGATAATGTTGCTGTGGCAAAGAGCTGAAGGGAAATGATGAGCTTTTATCCCTCCCAGCTCCTGCCACCAGGTGCAGTGAGGTATCAAGTGGCCTCACCTGAGTGACCACTCCTTGCTTCTCCAGCACAAGCTGAGGTCTTCACCTGAGTAGCCACTCCTTGCTTCTCCAGCACAAGCTGAGGCAGGCCCCAGTCCTGCAAAGCACTACAGGCCCCAGAGCCTGACTCCTGCCCATACTCTTGACATCCACAATTTGCAAGTTGATCACGGGCATTTGATGAGGTACTGAAGTCCCCACCCACTGGAACAAATGGAGATGGGGAGGGGGGGAGAGAAGTTATCTCCTTTGTGGTTCTTCAGGTTGATCTCTGCAATCATATACAGCTTTTGTTTAATGCATTCAAAGAAGAAATTATGCATCTTTTGCCTGTCATCACCCCCTCAGTGCCTTCTTGTTCAGTGGCATTCATTTTCCCTTGACAAGCTGTGTTCCATTTCCTCTGGGGATGGCCTCAATTGAACTCAGAGCATGCTGAGGATGTCTCGTAGTTTTCACGCTGCTTTCTCCACCTGTCTGCTTCTGATTCATTTATGATCTCTTTAAATGAACATCTGGCGCAGACGGGTCCTATTGCTCTTCTGCCACTGGACTTCCGTTGTAGTCTGGGAGGCATAAAGGAGATGGGAGGGGGCGGGAATAGAAAACAACATTTGGGAAGACACAGGTGTTCTAATCAAGAATCAGGATTCAACTGTTATGGGCAAGATCAATAATTTCCTAATTATCCATCAAGTGCTGAGGTCCATTTGATCCTGACGAGATCAGAAGAATCCCATGCCTGAAAAGGTCACATCTGAATAACAATGTAAGTTCTCTGCATTAGGTGTAGGACAGGGGCTAGTAATATGGTGCCCCCCAGATGTTGTTGGACTACAACTTCCATAATCCCTGACCACTGACCATGTTGATTTGGGGCTCATGGAAATTGTAGCTTAGCAATTTCAGAGAAGGACCACTTTGGCTACACCTGGTATAAAGATAAAGGGGACCCCTGACCATTAGGTCCAGTCGTGACCGACTCTGGGGTTGCGGCGCTCATCTCGCATTATTGGCCGAAGGAGCCGGCGTACAGCTTCCAGGTCATGTGGCCAGCATGACAAAGGCACTTCTGGCGAACCAGAGCAGCACACGGAAACGCTGTTTACCTTCCCACTGTAGCGGTACCTATTTATCTACTTGCACTTTGACGTGCTTTCATAGAACGTGATGAAGGACATTATCAGGACTAGGCATGCATATTACTGGGAGTAGGCACTATAAGGTTCAAACAGGAGAGTGATGAAAGCCCAGGGCAAGTCTGAAATCAAAAAGAGGGAATCAAATGTAGCAGAGGCAACTCACCAAAAAGAGTAAGTTAAACGATTAATACAAGGTCAAGAATCAGGGGGAGAGGTGTCCAGGGCACACATAAGGCAGTTATATTTTTTGCTGCATGGAGTCTGTCTGAGAGGAGATATGTTACAGGTAGGTAGCCGTGTTGGTCTGAGTCGAAGCAAAATAAAAAAATTCCTTCAGTAGCACCTTAAAGACGCACCTTAAAGAATTAAAAGACGCCTGCTTCTTGGGAGAAAAGCAATGACAAACCTAGACAGCATCTTAAAAAGCAGAGACATCACCTTGCCGACAAAGGTCCGTATAGTTAAAGCTATGGTTTTCCCAGTAGTGATGTATGGAAGTGAGAGTTGGACCATAAAGAAGGCTGATCGCCGAAGAATTGATGCTTTTGAATTATGGTGCTGGAGGAGACTCTTGAGAGTCCCATGGACTGCAAGAAGATCAAACCTATCCATTCTTAAGGAAATCAGCCCTGAGTGCTCCCTGGAAGGACGGATCGTGAAGCTGAGGCTCCAATACTTTGGCCACCTCATGAGAAGAGAAGAATCCTTGGAAAAGACCCTGATGTTGGGAAAGATTGAGGGCACTAGGAGAAGGGGACGACAGAGGACAAGATGGTTGGACAGTGTTCTCGAAGCTACGAACATGAGTTTGACCAAACTGCGGGAGGCAGTGCAAGACAGGAGTGCCTGGCGTGCTATGGTCCATGGGGTCACGAAGAGTCGGACACGACTAAACGACTAAACAACAACAAGCACCTTAAAGACCAACTAAGTTTATATTTTGGTATGAGCTTTCGTGTGCATGCACACTTCTTCAGATACACTAGAAACAGAAGTGTCAGACCCTATATATATACAGAGGGTGGTGGGGGTGGGTGGGAATGGGTGATGGGCTGATGGGAGTGGTAAACCTGTAGATGGCTGTTAATGGCTGCTGATGGCTGCAATTAGTCCTGGGCTGAGATGGCTGTTAATGGCTGCTGGTGGCTGCAATTAGTCCTGGGCTGAGGTGCTAAAGAAAGCTTGATCATGCATAATGAGATAAGAATCCGATGTCTCTATTCATCCCAGGTGCTTCCATGGTTTTAAGCTTGGTAATGATTTCCAATTCAGCAACTTCTCTTTCCAGTCTGTTCCTGAAATTTCTCTGTAATAAAACAGCTGCTTTGAGATCTTGTATAGAATGTTAATGAGAGGAGATATGATAGCCATATCTCCTCTCATTAACATGAGAGGAGATATGATAGCCATCTTCAAATATCTAAAGGGTTATCATATAATGAAGAACTTCCTGGTGGTAAGAACTTTTTGACACATGACTGGACTCCTTTGGAAGGTGTTGGACTCTCATGAGGTTTTTAAGCAGAGGTTGGGTGGTCATTTGTGATGTATGAACCAGTTGAGATTCCTCAATTAGGGTTGGACTAGATGACCCTTGACATCCCTTCCAACTTTACAATTCTATGATTTTATAACTCAGGCTCATGCCAATGCTGCTGAATGCATCCTTGGCTTTATACCTGTCTCTGTGCATACTCACATTCCTTTGAGAAAAGGAGAGTGGATGCGTCATGCTCCAGGCATTTAGCCTTGGACTGTTTCTAAGTCATCCAGTGCAGCTGGCATACTAACTCTAAACAGAATCCAGACATGGTGGATGGGCTACCAAGCATTTAGTTCAATTTCACCCATTCCCCCCCTGAATTAAACCAACTTACATGTAGTTCCTACACAGTCACCCATCCAGGCACTGACGTGACTAAGAACAGCTTGGCTTGAGCAAAATGTGTCTTCACACCATACTTTTGGTGTTTTCACATAAGGAACTACTAAATGCACTTGAAAATTAACCCTTTGTAACGTCCTATGGATATATTGATGTCCTTTGGAATTGTTTATGAACAGAAAAAGCTCCCTGGTAAAAATCTAGACTATTGGTCCATCTATTTCAATATTTCCAAAACTGACTGGGGTTGTTTCAGACAGGAGTCCCTCCCAGCCCTAGCTGCAGGTGTCATAGATTGAACTCAGAGGCTTGTTTCCCAAGCTTGGGTCTTCAGCTGTTTTCAGACTAGAATCCCCATCATCCCTGACCACTGGTCCTGCTAGCTAGGGATGATTGGAGTTGTAGTCCAAAAACAGCTGGAGACCCAAGTTGGGGAAACACTGGCCTAGACTGTGCTGGGAGGAGAAGCTCTTGCCTTCTGGCCAGGGGTCGGCGCTGTGTGGCTTCCCTGATTTCATCTGTGTGCTATGATCCAGGTCAGCTAAGCAGCTCAAGGCCAGGTATCTAAGCCCTCTGCATCCTCTCAGAGGCCATGTTGCTCTTGATGTCCTGCTGTACCTCTCTTAAGTGACAAAAAGAGACATCTTGCCAGCCTACCAAGTCCCTTTTCTCCATGCAGGAGCCTGTTGCACGTCCCAAAAAGAACAGCCAGGAGGCAAATGGGGAAGGATATGTAAGGGATCGGGAGTTAGGGGAGGTTTTCCTTGCTCTTCTGTCACCAGGGCCCTGCATGATGTCAGGAGAGCTTCTTATGGTGTTTGAGCTGCTTTATCAGAAGGTCAGCTGTGCCCCCAGGCTTGAGTAAGTGAGAATCAAATGGCTTAGAAGATAAAAAAGGGCCTGAGAAAATTATTTGTCTTGTTATGTCAAAGCTTCGGTGGTGCAGGGGAGAAGCAGCTTAGTTTCAATGCCAGGCTTAACAGAATAAATTAGGGACTGAGTCATGTTATAGATTAGCTAGGGAAAAAAAGTTTGCCGCTCATCACTTTGGGTTCAGTTGAGAAGGAATCTGAATGTTCTCCGGAACAAAGTGAAGCACAGGCCTTCTTTGTGCCTGTGGACAGTGGTAGGGGAGCCTCTTCTCTGTAGAGCATGTCTTGTCAGACACAGGAGCTGACCTCTCCTTGCGATGGCAGGGGCACCTAAGTGGGAGGAACATAAAGGGAGGGGTAGGATGCTGAATCATGTGGCTCCTTCTCCCCTTTCCAGTGCAGATGTGGGTAGATTGAATACTGCCTCCTAGACCCACATGGACCCACATGAGATGTGGGGACGCAGGTGGCGCTGTGGTCTCAACCACCGAGACTCTTGGGCTTGCCGATCGTAAGGTTGGCAGTTCGAAACTGTGTGACGGGCTGAGCTCCCGTTGCTTTGTCCCAGCTCCTGCCAAGCTAGCAGTTCAAAAGCATACCAGTGCAAGTAGATAAATAGTTACCGCTGCGGCTGGAAGGTAAATGGCATTTCCGTGCGCTCTGGCACTTGTCACAGTGTTCCGTGCACTGAAAGTGGTTTAGTCGTGCTGGCCACATGACCCAGAAAAACTGTCTGTGGACAAACGCCAGCTCCCTTGGCCTGAAAGTGGAGATGAGAGCTGTATCCTTTAGTCGAATTTTGACTGGACCTAACTGTCCAGGGGTCCTTTACCTTTACCTTACCACATGAGATTTGCAAGGGAGCATTGGAGCCAACTCCTAGGACTTATTTCCTTCCTTCCTTCCTTCCTTCCTTCCTTCCTTCCTTCCTTCCTTCCCTTTTAAGGCACTATATTGGGGGGGGGGTTGAGTCTCCCAAAAAGCATTTGACAACCCCATGAAACACAAATCTAATGACAAATCCAATACACATTTTAAACCTCCATTTCTTTCCAACATGTGCAGACCAGCAAACCATAAGACAAGAGGAAGAAAATAAACCAGCTAGTTCTCAAGCAAGACAAAAACCCAACAACATCTAGCTGGCAGGTCTTAATTAGCCCCAAAGGCCACAATAAAAATGAAAAAAGTTACGGGGGCTTGCCTGATGTCATTTGGAATCCACAATTGAGAATCTACTTGTGAAAAGGTCCTGTTCTGTGTACCAATGGTTGCAAGGAGCAGAGTTCAGTGGAAACGGCACCCTATTGCTTTGCTGTTAGTTTTTCCTACCGTAAGAATGAATTCAGGAAAGGGTCAGAGATATTCCATGAAGGCTAATGTTGGGATTAGTGTGTCAGTCCAAGGGAAACAGCAGGCTGCAAGATGGGGATGGGGAACTTGTGGCCCTCCAGCTGTCGTTTGACTTCAACTCCCATTTGCTCCAGTCAGAATGGTTAATGCTCAGCACTGATGGGAATTTTAGGCTGATTCATGTGGCCAGCATGACAAAGCCACTTCTGGCGAACCAGAGCAGCATACGGAAACACCGTTTACCTTCCTGCTGTAGCGGTTCCTATTTATCTACTTGCATTTTGACGTGCTTTCGAACTGCTAGCTTGGCAGGAGCTGGGACCAAGCAACGGGAGCTCACCCCGTCACAGGGATTCGAACCACTGACCTTCTGATCAGCAAGCCCTAGGCTCTGTGGTTTAACCCACAGCGGACCAATTTCTAGGGGACAGTCTAGGGCCAGCTGATTGGGGAAGGGCTATGGCTCAATAGCAGCCCATCTGCCTTGCATGCAGAATGTCTCAGGTTGAATTCCCAACATCTCCAGGTAGGACTGGGAGAAACTCTTGCCCAAAACCCTGGCAAGCTACTGCCAATCAGTGTAGGAAATACTAACCTGGATGTACCCAATGGTCTAACTCAGTATGAGATAGCTTTCTGTATTGCATTCACCCATGATATTTATTGTATTCATTTGATTGGTTATAAGGCTAGACCACCTGTCCTGATTAATAATGTTCCTTTTACATGGAAACACCTGCTTCATCGTGGAACTCAGCCTTTTTTATTGATACACCACCATGTTGCACTAAATTTATTTCACACCAGTGGACAAGCTATGGCACAACTTCAAACATCATCAGACATGTGCTTCTGTTCCCTTATTATTTACCCTGTGCCATGCCAAAATACCACCCAAAATTTCATTATATAAGCTGTGGTGGTTTGATCCATGAAAGCCACAACAAACTTGCAATGCAAATCTCCAGATATTCTGAGTTTCCAGATTATTTTTCCTGAAAACAGTGGACATGGACAGGAGTGCTAAATTTTCGCTAGATTCCTCTAGATTTCCAGAAGCGACTTTTATGTGAAGATCATACAACATGTGAAAATTAGCAGGCAATGAAATGTCAGGAAGAGGTGGAGGGAAGGTGGTGGTGAGGTGGAGGGAAGGTGGAATAATGCTAATAATTTTGTTATTTGTACCCCACCTGTCACAGTGGCATGGGTGGGCTACTTCAGAGTAACGACTCCACACAGCTCTGCATTCTATCTTTTTATTGGTGCTGCGTATTTACAGTGCTAAAGGCAGTACTATTTACAGAGACACATCTTATCCGCTTGAGTCAGAACCTCCGAATGGCGTTTGGCGCGTTTTTTCTCCAACATAACAACTTGGGGAGACCCAGCCTCTTCCCCCTACGTTTTCTGCGCAATTCCGGAGTTGGGGGGATTGCTTTCCCCTTCCTGTCCCACCTGGGACGATGGCTCCTCTACCCTGCCTGAGCCTCGGACCCCACTTCCTGCTTCCCCACTTGCGTCGGAACTCTCCCTGCTTTCCCCTGCGCTCGGGGATGGGCTGGAACTCAGGAGGGGAGGGAATTCGCGATATCCCCTGTCCCTCACACCACCCATTTTAGAATAATAGAATCGTAGATTTGAAAGGGCTCCTGAAGATCATCTACCTCTTCTGCTGCTCTGTACGATAGGTTATTCAGACTCACTCCTTAAGAACAATCCACAAGAAGCAAAGCAAAACACAGCCTTGTAAATAATGATCTCACTCTTTGCAGGACTGCACTATGCCGAATAACATGAGAGAGAGAGAGAAGAGAGAGTGAAGTGCGGAAGAAGAGGAAGATTGTGATCTTCGATCAAGCCTGAAATGTTTAGGAGCTTCTCACCCACCCACTTATATCGGTTTTGTTGTTTGTCGGATTTGCAATGGGAATTTGATTTCTTGTTTTGTGTGTATCAAATTAGGGAAGAAAAGATAAAGTGCTAATAAAATAACAGGGAACATATGGAGAGAGGCAAAGGCTGCATAATGATGGCAGATTTTATTATTTGTTGAAATGGAAATATCGGCGTAATCTCATGGGCCGATGCCATGGCAATTCTGTAGGATTTTCAAAAGTGATGATGCCTTTGTATGAGATGCCAGGCTTGGGGAGGGACTCCGAGCCTCATTCCAATGTAACATTTCTCCTTCCCAAGAGGAGAACTGCAGGGCTTGGAATTCATGTGGCCAAACTGCAGGAGGCAAGAATCTTCACTGCCTTCCCTGTGCTTTGGACCATATCAGGGCTGCCAGCCTTTCTGATCAGCTACCTAGTTTTGCATGCTGAGTGACAAGAGATATAAACAGAGGCAGCATCTTTGCCCTGAATCTGACCAATGTGGTCAACCTAGCCCATAACTCTCTGAACCTGCCTGGCATAATACATAGTGACCCCTTTGCCTTCCACAATCCACTTCAACTATTGGATAACAATAACAATATTGGATAACATGCAGCAGCTAGACTGGTGACTGGGAGCGGCTGCCGAGACCACATAACACCGGCCTTGAAAGATCTACATTGGCTCTCAGTACGTTTCCGAGCACAATTCAAAGTGTTGGTGCTGACCTTTAAAGCCCTAAACGGCCTCGGTCCTATATACCTGAAGGAGCGTCTCCACCCGTGTTGCTCAGCCCGGACACTGAGATCCAGCACCGAGGGCCTTCTGGCGGTTCCCTCACTGCGAGAAGCAAAGCTACAGGGAACCAGGCAGAGAGCCTTCTCGGTAGTGGCGCCCGCCCTGTGGAACGCCCTCCCATCGGAGGTCAAGGAGATAAACAACTACCTGACATTTAGAAAACACCTAAAGGCAGCCCTGTTTAGGGAAGTTTTTAATCTGTGATATTTTAATGTATTTTGGTATTTGTTGGAAGCCGCCCAGAGTGGCGGGGGAAACCCAGCCAGATGGGCAGGGTATAAATAATAAATAATAATAATAAAATAACATTGATTTGATTCCTCCTTCCTTGCTCTCAAAGTAAATTTTTGCACTCATCCTTTGGTTCCCAGTATATATAATTATTCCCCATTATTTCGCAAAGCAGAGCTTTGTTTCCCACATTGTTTCTGACCTTCACTCACCCCATCTGCCTTGCATTCCCCAGTGGACAAAACATACATGATGCATCCTAGTTTTTACCAAATTCTGTTTTATATCGCATGTTTTTCATAACCAATGTTTTGTAAGTGTTTGATATATGTTCTGTATAATAGCGGTAGGTTACCGCTATTATTGTTATTATTGTTATTATTATTATTTTACGTGTTATGTGCTATGGCCAACCGGCTAATGCAATAAAATTTTGATTTGCTGGGGAGGAGGGCACCATTTTGTAGTTCGCCTCAGGTGCCAAAATGTCTTGAACCAGCCTTCAGAACAAACAATATGTTTTCTCATTTCCATGTTATTTGATTCCAGAAGAAGAAGAAGAAGAAGAAGAAGAAGAAGAAGAAGAAGAAGAAGAAGAAGAAGATTTTCAGTCCCTTAACCTGGACAATTGTGAGAGTAAAATTGAAAAATTTGGGGCAGTATCCTGGTATTGAATTCTTTCCTGCCCCTTTCATGGGTGAATCATGGGAAAACAGAACCATACATGCGCAGAAAGGGAAGAGGAAATAATGCCATTGTCCAATCATATTTGTTGTTGTTTCACACTGGTGTGAATTCAGTTAAGATCCAGAGATTATATTAATAAGGTGCTCTTATGCATGAAACGCACAACTGGGGAAGTATTTTGTAAATTCAGCACTATTAGCTATCTCTTCTCCAGTATGAAAAATGAAAAATGAAAAAGAAAGCAACCTATATCTCCCTTATATTCATGCCTGGAGCAAAACAAAAGGAATTTGGGGGGGGGGAGAGTTTTAGAATTACAAACAGAACCTTTAAATTGTGGAAACTTGCTAATTTTGTTTGTGAAAAGTGTCCTGGAAGCTCTGCTTTTCCTTCCAATTTCTATTCAAATCACATGCCCCAGATAAAAAGAGGAGAAGAAAAAGAGTAGAAGGTGTTGAGGGTGGTAGGAATGAAATGATCCAGTCAGGAATTAATGGAGGTTGGTTTGAGATGGAGGGTAGGGAGGAAAGAGGACACATTTTTCAAATATGTAAATGACAGTAAATCTTCGGCTCTCTCTCTCTCTCTCTCTCTCTCTCTCTCTCTCTCTCTCTCTCTCTCTCTCTCTCTCTCAGAGAGAGACAGAGAGAAGAGAAAGTGCCAAGAAGACAATAATTTAAGGCACTGGTATAATGTGCAGATGAACCCAGTTAATTTCGGATGTATTTTCAGGGGGTGGGAATAGGCTTTTGCCAATTATCAGGCTTAATTTTTGTAGACTGCTCTGCATTTGAGAGAGTAAAAAGAGAGGCACATTAGCTTAGCACGAAAACCAACATTGCATAGGATGGAATTAAATTGACTTTTACTCAAAGTAGACCCATTGAAATTAAAGACTCTCCCAAGCTCATTAATCTCAACACATCTACTCTGACTGAATCCTAGTTGAATACTACCCATGGAAATCAACTGTGCCATCTCTCTTTCTTAATGTGTGCTGCCAAGGGATGGGCATGGATCTCCTGATCCATTACATTCTGTGGCCCCTGCCTCCAGGGGCCACCCTGAATGTGCCCCCAAAATAATTCAGGGGGCAGGGCTGAGGGTTTGCAAAACCGCTTAAAACCATTGAGGGCAAAAACGAACAGGGTCGTATACAGCGTTGTGTAGGATCAGAACCTCCCACTGAACCACAGTTAAACAGAAGGATCTGATCCTGCATGGTGCTCCTTCACCAGTAGCTTCCCTGCACAAAGGGAAAGTTGTTCCTGCAAGGATCAGATCCTTTGTGAGCAGTTTCTCTGCATGCTAACGAAGCTACTAATGAAAGGTCCCCTGTGGCTTCTTGAAAAGTAGCTTTCCTTTCCTAGCTCTCTGTGTTTTGGTACTTTCCCATTCACTCTGCTGGGTTAAGCCATCTCTCTCCATTTCCCGAATGCCCTTGAACAGGCTCTCGGTATGCCATCCTTTACAGTATCTTCACTTAATTCACACCGGCTTCCTGTGCTTCAGTCTTGTACCTCATGTACAAGAAGGAGAATGAGAAGGATGGCATGACCTATCACTGGTATCTTACTTTAGTAAAGGTAAAGGGACCCCTGAACGTTAAGTCCAGTCGCTGACAACTCTGGGGTTGTGGCGCTCATCTCACTTTACCGGCCAAGGGAGCTGGCGTACAGCTTCCAAGTCATTTGACCAGCATGACTAAGCCACTTCTGACGAACCAGAGCAGCACACGGAAACGCCATTTACCTTCCCGCCGGAGTGGTACCTATTTATCTACTTGCACTTTGATGTGCTTTCGAACTGCTAGGTTGGTAGGAGCTGGGACTGAGCAACGGGAGCTCAGCCCGTCGCAGGGATTCAAACCACTGACCTTCTGATCGGCAAGCCCTAGGCTCTGTGGTTTAACCCACAGCGCCACCCGCGTCCCTACACATGAGGTGGCGAAGTCCTAAAGTGGTAGATGCAAAGGTGAAGAGCTACATGCCCTATTGGGTCCCTTCCAACTCTCCAAGTCTATTATTCTGTGAGACTGTTAAAAAGTCTCATAGAAAAAGTAACTCTTATTTTCTTATGTGAAGGCTGGGCTACCCCACATCTGAAATTAGCAAAGGAGAAAACACAACAACATAACTACCGTATTTTTTCGTGTATAACATGCCCCCATGTATAAGACACCCCCTATCTCAAAGTTAAGAAAATGGGTGGAGATTGCCAAGGGGTAGCTTTTTTGGGGGAGGATTAAACCTTTGGGGGGGGGCGATGCAGAGGGGTTGCTCACCTGCAAGTTCAACACTGACAATCGCATGCAACAAAGCAGCCACCAATCGCCTGGCTGCCAGCAGCCAAATGCCCGCCCTAATGCCACAGCAGCAGCCAATTGGCTGTGGCACTTGCCGCAGCCACCAGTCACCAAAACTATTGCAACTAAACATCTCCTGATCGTGGCAGCAACCTATCACCCGTCCCCCCTCCGGACTAGACGAGCCAATTTTCTAAACATTATTTTAACGGGGGCGGGGGCGGGACTCGTCTTACACATGGAAAAGCATGGTATTTGCTACATTTGTAAGTATACATCTAGCTTTAGCCCATGGATTAAAGTTAGGGGGTATACCATTGTAATGCTCTCCCATGAAATAGGCCCCCACATGACTTTAAATGTGGGCTGGAGGACAACACAGATTCTCTGCCATCGAGCTGCGTCCCTTCCCTGTAGTTCTCCTCAAAAGGTACGGCTTGCAAAATGCACACACTTGCATTTTGTTGCTGTCTCTGGCGCGTCTCCCATCGGACTTTTGCAGAGACCCAAGCAAAGTGCAAGAAACCAGCCAACTTGGTTTGCTGAAGGACTGGGGGATTATCTTTAAGCGCTTACTCATTCCATTCAGGTAGGATTCTTCTCCTTGCGTACCCTCAGGCATTCATTTAATCACCCCCTGTAAAGATTGCAAAAATGAAATGCTGGACACAACACAGCGGCCCGAAATTACGAAGCTACCAAAGTCAGCAAATTCACACCGCAGATTCTCATAAGAGCCTATTTGCAAGCTACCTAAAGCACATCACAGGCCCCAACATAAATGCACTACGCTTACACACTGTACTGCAAAGAAGAAGAACTTTTGCATGGGATTCATGGCCACAGCGAATAGAATAGATCCATTTAATATCTCAGGAGTCCTTCTGGAGCACTGACATTTAGAGTCCCTGGTTTTGCTGGCATGAAATTGCATTGTTTTGCACTCTGCTAGTCCCCAAGTGGTCACAAGTTCCAAAGGAACTTTGCAGGATCTGATTCCTTAACTGGGAAAAGTTAGAGTCATGTGCTGTTGTTTTTTTTTTTAAAAAAAAATTGTTCAAATTATTTCCCCCCAAACCTTTTCACAATAATCTTCATATTGAATACCTACATAAGTTGTTTCATATGTTGATTTCTCACCCCCACTTCTGCAGTGTTTTTCCTCAAACTTTTTCCTACCTCATTATATCTTTATCTTTTACACAAAAGTTTCTGAAGGAGCGTCTTCACCCCCATCGTTCAGCCTGGACACTGAGGTGGTTGTCTCACAGCAAGAAGTGAAGTTACAGGGAACCAGGCAGAGGGCCTTCTCAGTAGTGGCGCCCACCCTGTGGAATGCCCTCCCTTCAGATATCAAGGCAATAAGCAACTATCTTACTTTTAAAAGGCATCTGAAGGCAACCCTGTTTAGGGAAGTTTTTTAATGCTTAATGCTGTATTGTGTTTTCAATATCCTGTTGGGAGCCGCCCAGAGTGGCAGGGGAAACCCAGTCAGATGGGTGGGGTATAAACAATAAATTATTATTATTATTCCTCTATTGCAATTATTTTATTGTTTTTCTTCTGTTAGTGGTCAATGGATGGCAACCCTCCAGAGAGGCACTGTAGCAGGATCAACAGGGGCTTGGACCGGCCATGATATTTGGGCTCCCTTCCAACTGTAGGTTTCTCACTTTCTCTCGTATATATCGCTAGATCTCACCCCCTTCCCACTCGTTTCCTGATCCCGTCCAAGAGGCAAAATATTCACCCAGACAAGAGCAATCTTTAACCAACTTTTTTCTTATCTTGTAACTGCTGCCCCGGGCCACTGTACACCCCTGAGCTTAAGCAGCAGAAATCCAACCCCAGGCTGTTCCCCATTTAGAAAAGAAAGAGCTGACGAACAGTGTGAGCTTCTGTCACACACACACACACACACACACACACACACACACACACACACATATATATATATATATATATATATATATATATATATATATATATATATATATATCCCCCTCCCCAGGTTTGTCCAGGGCTCAGCAACTTAGAAAAAAGCTACCAGATTAAAGAACTTGATCTGCAGGATGGGCAGGGAAGAAGGAAGGAAGGAAGGAGAAGTGGGCGGTAGTGGAAAAAGCTACCAAGCCTATGCATCTTTGGGGAGGGGAAATGAGGAAGTGAAGAGCAGAAAACGAGTTGTTCTTTCAGAGTTGCAGTAATTATAAAGGCAGATTGTCAATAGCAATTTCCAGCTTACGTGGCTCTTCCATTGTGCTGTGTAGAAATAAGGGAAATCACTATCCCTTAGAGGAGGAGAGGATGCATTGATTCCAGTCCGGGGGGGGGGGGTTACTAACAAACAAGCAAGCAAAAAGAACAGGCTAACATTAGCAAAACTCAAATAACCAGTGACTGGATCCGTCCTGACAAATTCTTCCCAGGACGAGCTTGGTGAACCACAATACCAATTAGAGGTGGAATGTTGTAGTGGTACAATGTGGAGCAGATCCGGTTTTAATAATAATAATAATGAATTTATTATTTATACCCCACCCATATCTGGGTGGGTTTCACCAGCCACTCTGGGTGACTCCCAACAGAATATTAAAAACACGTGAAAACATCAAACATAAAAAAATTCCCTAAACAGGGTTGTCTTCAGGTGTCTTCTAAAAGTCAGGTAGTTATTTATTTCCTTGACATCTGGTGGGAGGGCATTCCACAGGGCGGGTGCCACTACCGAGAAGGCCCTCTGAATGGTTCCCTGTAACCTCACTTCTCACAGTAAGGGAACCACCAGAAGGCCCTCGGAGCTGGACCTCAGTGTCCGGGCTTAACGATGGGGGTGGAAAAACTCCTTCAGGTATGAAACTCCCTGGGTGATCTTGAGTCAGTAACTATCTCTCACTCTAGGTCTACCAGTGAGGGGAGTTTAGGTGGCACCGACCTGAGCTCTGGAAAGCGCTGCATTCTCGAATGTCCTGCTGTACAAAGTGATTCCCAACAGGCAGAAATCTAGCACCTGTTGATAGAAATCCACCAGGGAGAGTTCGGCCATCACTGCCTCCTGTAGGAGGGAGTTCTGTAACCTAACTATGGACAGCTTTAAGAAGTACTTTATTTTATCCATCCCGAATCCAGCAGCTTTGATGGACATGCCAAGCCCAAAGTGCACCCTCAATAGCCATATGCAAAGCGAGCCCTTAACCCAATGCTGCCCTGGACCACATCAATGAGGCCAAGAGGGGGGTCTTGTCGTCTGGGCAGCCCAGGACCTCCATACACACTACCCTGGCCTGCACCTTGAGAGGTCACTTTGGTGATGCTAATACAGCAAAACCAACATGGGGTTGCACCAGTTATGAGTTACAAGTTTCTGTAGCCACAGCAGGAGCTTTGCTTCTCCAGCGGTTTGATTCCAACCCCCATGGAGCACTCCATTGTCTCTTGAGACAGATGGATGCCAACAATTTTGTCCCACCATCTCTTGACTTGCCTTTCCTGCCCAGACTCACACCAGTTAGGTCAATCAAAACTCACCGGCATTGCAGACGAATGACTCCCAACAGTATGAATAGGTGAAAAATGGGATTTGGGGAGAGGGGAGGAAATCCAACAGATTTATTGAGGTGAGGCTTCCCAGGGGCTTTTAGGAGGCCACGGAAATCTGATGACCAGGTTGAGAATGCTGAGGATAGTGTTGTGTGTTTGTATATTGAACTCAGTGAATGTTTGATCAGCTCCCTCAAGAAATTCCTCTATTCTTTAATCTAGTCTTGGCTAAAAACAGCACTCTCCTGTATTCCTACTGAAAAGGCTATTTGCACGGATGATAGAAACAGCTCAACTCAAATTGGAAGAGAATCGAGATCCAATTCTACACAAAGCCCCTTTCACTCCCTTCCCCCCCCACCGCTGTCTATAACCTATACGCCACCCCCTTTTCCAGTTTGAACTTCAAGTCACCTACAAAGAAAGACTCGATCAGCTATTACATAAATGGATTTTATTAATGGAGATACTTACCCAAATCTGGAAAGGAAAGGATTTCTCATATAACAGTCCATGAATATTTAACAGAGGCCCTTAGCAGTTATGCATTCATGTATATAGCCATATAGCACTTTACCCAGCAAGGTTTCTGGGGAGTAGAAGAGAAAAGGACCTAATTAACAGTAATCTCAATTGGTTTAGAAATGCAAAAGACAATCTAAATAATTCCTGAGATTGCTTTGCTCCTAAGTACTGAACAGGGAAAGCCTTAAAAAAAGAGAGCATACATATTATTAATAGAAATTCCTCAGGTTTTTGTTTTGTTTCTAAAATTGTGGCTGTAGATTTTGCAAATTGTGGTGCATGGACTAAAGAGTGCAGAGCTGTGTTACTGGATATGACCAAGGTCAAGCTAGTTCAAGCAACTTGTTCCTAAATAGATTCCTCTGGGAAGTTTTCAAAGATGGACGCAACTGAGAAAAAATGTGCTACCTCGGAAGGTGATGGACTATTCTTCTTTGGAGGTTTCTAAACAGAGGTTAGCTGGCCCCCTGCCTGGGGTTTTATATTGATGATTTCTGTATTTAAGGACCTAGACAAGGTGACCATTGGGGTCCCTTGCAACTCTACAATGCTATAATTGTTTTGAGCAGGGATGGGGTGAAAACCATTTTAATTTGCAGGAACTGGCCAGGAAACTTATGTTAACAACATAAATATAGAAAAATCAGGCAAAACCCTAATCTCTTCTCACAGTGGTGAACTAGATGCCCACTCTCCCATCCTGTGATTCCCAGCAACTCCCTGTGGCAGTGGTGGCAGAACATAGCCAATGTGGCAACTGGGTACTGATGGCCTTTCATCCCCCTTGAATTTGTCTAAATCTTTTTTTTTTTTAAGCCATCCAAGTGGGTTTCTTTGGGAGGAAGTGGGGATAAAAAAATGAATGAATAAGTTGGTGGCTGCCACCACCACCTCTTGTGGGAGCAAATTCCATTGTTTAACGATGTACTTTGTGAATCACAGAATCACAGAATTGTAGAATTGGAAGTGACTCTGAGGGACATCTAATCCAACCCCCTGCAATGCAAGGGTCAAAAGATGTGTTTTATTTAATCTGTCCAGAGTCTTCGAACATTCAGCTTTCTTGGATGTCCATGAGTTCAAGTTGTGAGAGGGGAAGACAAACTTCTCTATCTGCTTACTTCACGCGATGCATACGGGTAGTTGGCCGCTGTGAGAACAGGATGCAGAACTAGATAAACTTACTGGCCTGATCCTGCAGGCTCTTCTTCTGTTATTACCGTATATATTATATGTAAACAAATGGAGAAAGTATGAAGGGGCAGGGGAGATGAGGTGAGGATTTAGCAAGCAAGCAAGAAAACAAATCACCTGGATTTGCAATGGCCCCCTCACCCCTAACATCCATCCAGTCTCTGTAATTGCAACAGCAGAGCTGATTGTCTCTCTCTCTCTCTGCCCAACCCCCTGCCGTTTTCTTTATCTGTTGAAATTAAACATTGGTGGGGAACATGGGTTAGAGCACATGCTCTTATTAAAAATGGAACAATTCTGAAAAACTATGTTCCTCCCCCATCAAATCTAATTTCCTTCGCAATGGGCTATTGTACCATTGTATGTTGTTGTTTTTTTAAAAAACCACCCTTAATTATTTCCCCCAAACTAAAAATTGGATTGTATTAAATAACATTTTTATCAGTTTGGATCAAATAAGAAAAAATGATTGATAATTTGCAACTGTAATTAGTATGATTTTTTAAAATAAAAAATAAGTGAGCTAATAGAGATGGAGCCAAAGAGCACTGTGTGTGTGTGTGTGTTAAAATGACAGGAATCACTGTGTTACTTTCTCTCTCCAGGTGGTAGAAAATTTAGGGGCTTTTCAGAGTTTCTTGAAGAAAATAGCAACACGGAGTGTAGACACCACATTTGTGATTATCTTATTTAACAGCCCTTGTAAATTATGACAGTATATCACCACATAATTCATATACAGCCATTGTCTTTATTACACATTTACTTGCTTCATTAATGCAATATTCCACAACCAAATAGAACTATTCCTCTATCTTTAGGGAAAAGAAAAGTTTGAAAGTCTATTAAAGATATGTCACTCAATAGATGGAAAATCAGTCCCACCCCCCACCCCCCAAAAAATGTTAAAGACCTCCTGTAAAAGAGGAGGAGTGAAAGCTGGGTGGAAGGAAAATACACTTTAACAAAGAAAAAAGGGAAATTTAAGAATAGGCACATTCAAAGGAAGTGAGGAAGCAAACTAAATGACTGCACAACCAGCTTTTGAATGAAGGGACGTTTTAAGAGGAATTGGCCCCAGAAACATAAGATGCTATGCTACAGATTTCTAGATAATTAGGCATGGAGAGAAAGTAATATATTCACTGACTACATTTCAAGGCACCCAAGAGTGTAAATTTCAAAAGGCCATTACATATATGGAAGACAATTTAGTTTCAGCAGGTTTCGAAGCCTCCAAATTCTGAGGCCAGAAATGCCTAAGTCACAAAAATCCGAGAAACATGACATTGCCCGGCAGTTAGCAAAAACACCATCGTGCTGGTGGACCTTTTCTCTGGGCACCTGGCTTTTACAAACCCAGTTGAAAATACAGGGATGATCTAAATGCTGCATGTTCTTACAGTCATACCTCGGTTTAAGTATGCCTCGTTTTGAGTACTTTCAGTTTAAGTACCTCGCAGACCCATCTGGAATGGAATAATTCACTTTCCATTACTTTCAATGGGAAAGTTCGCTTCAGGTTAAGTACGCTTCAGGTTAAGTACGGACTTCCAGAACCAATTACACTCATACTTCGGGTTAAGTACGCTTCAGTTTGAGTACTCCGCAGACCTGTCTGGAACGGATTAATCCACTTTCCATTACTTTCAATGGGAAAGTTCGATTCAGGTTAAGTACGCTTCAGGTTAAGTACAGACTTCCGGGACCAATTGTGCACTTAAACCGAGGTACCACTGTATTTTGGAGCTGAGCTGAAACATCTCCCTTAAAAACCTCTAGCTCAGTTTCTCAGGCTGAATCCTGACAACACAGAAGTACTGTTTTAGGGGGACAGGGAGTGGGCGGGGGTGGAGGATTCCCTGGTCCTAAATGGAGCAACTGTGCGCAAGTAGAAAAGAGGAAGCTCATTGCAACATGCAGTGGTATATAAAGGTCCCTTGGTTAATGCATGAAATGATCCCATTGGCCAGAATTACCCCGGATCCCACCCACAGCAGCAGTGAGGTCAGGCGCTCTCTGGGAGGAGGACACGATTTGTGGATGGGAAATGGTGTGTGTGCTTGTTTGTGGGCACACCACACAGAAAGGAATAGGCCCCTCTCCAATGCTAGAGGGAGGGGGGAGAGACTTTATTTGCCACCAGGGGGGGGGGGTTGGTTGGTTTTGACTGTTCTGCCCTACCTCCAGCCTGAGGAAGTTTTGGAAGGGAGCTTCTGCCACAAGCAGGGCCGTCTTAAGCGGGTCGGACGCCCTGGCGCCGTGGTGCGCGGATCGCTCCGGCGCCCCTGCCCCGCCCCGCCCCGCCCCGTTTCTTCCCGCGGCTGGTGGGTGGGCGCAGCGCGCAGCATGGTTTCTGTGCTGCTTCGCCATGCAGCGCCCTCCTGCCAACCCGGCGCCCTGGCGCCACCCAGCCTACCCCTAGAGCCAGCCCTGGCCTCAAGTATTGTGTTGGTGTGTGTTTTAATGAGTTGAGCAAAAGATTATGAATCAGTGGCAATGTGGAGATTGTGCGCATGGACTTAACAGTGCTTAGTTTATTTATTTCTTGTTGCTGTTTTGTTAATGTTGTTTTATAGATTATAAAGGCTGTATTGATTTGTTAATCCTATACTATGACTTTTGCTTTAATTGTGATGCTTAGCTTATTTTTTTAGTTGTTGCTTTGTTAAGAGTGCTTTATGGATTGCGGCTGTTTCGCTGATGATTTGCTAACTATTCTGTATGATTTATGCTGTATTTGTGATGTTTTATTATGTTCTGCCGTGTTCTTGTTATTTATTGTTTGTCAGCCTTTTTGGGACTCATTTGAATGAAGAGATGCATAGAAATAGGATAAATCATATCAAACAGTATCATTCTGAGAGGGGCACTGGGGTGATGGAGAGAACAGAGGCTGTCAAGAAAAGTTACAATGAAAAACAAAGTAGGTCTTGTGGGTTTGTTGAGGGAGTAGAGGAAAAAATGTTCAAAGCCTCCTTAGACATAGTCCTACACCCAAAAAAATGACACTTCCTACAAAAAATATATATCTTCTAGATCACATAGAAAGAAAGGCAATTGCAACTAGTTGGAACTAGTAAACACACACACACACACACACACACACACACACACACACACTTTTTAGACTATTTTATTGCCATGGGATGCGGGTGGCACTGTGGCCTAAACCACAGTCTAGGGCTTGCCAATTGGAAGGTTGGCAGTTCGAATCCCTGCGACGGGGTGAGCTCCCGTTGCTAGGTCCAAGCTCCTGCCAACCTAGCAGTTCGAAAGCACGTCAAAGTGCAAGTAGATAAATAGGTACCGCTCCAGCGGGAAGGTAAATGGCATTTCCGTGCGCTGCTCTGGTTTCACCAGAAGCGGCTTAGCCATGCTGGCCACATGACCCAGAAAAACTGTCTGTGGACAAACGTTGGCTCCCTCAGTCAGTAAAGCGAGATGAGTGCCGCAACCCTAGAGTCGTTCGTGGCTGGACTTAACTGTCAGGGGTCCCTTTACCTTTACCTTTTATGGGGCCAGCAAGCTGAAGCTCTTAGCAGCTGAGAACTAGTAAAGGTAAAGGGACCCCTGACCATTAGGTCCAGTCGTGACCGACTCTGGGGTTGCGCGCTCATCTCGCATTATTGGCCGAGGGAGCCAGCGTATAGCTTCCAGGTCATGTGGCCAGCATGACAAAGCCGCTTCTGGCAAACCAGAGCAGCACATGGAAACGCCGTTTACCTTCCTGCTGTAGCGGTTCCTATTAATCTACTTGCATTTTGACATGCTTTTGAACTGCTAGGTTGGCAGGAGCTGGGACCAAACAACGGGAGCTCACCCCGTCACAGGGATTCGAACCGCCAACCTTCTGATCAGCAAGCCCTAGGCTCAGTGGTTTAACCACAGCGCCACCTGGGTGGAACTAGTGGCCACCATTTTCTCTCTCCTCATATCCCAAAATACCCAGATAAAACATCACTCCAAGAATCCTGGGAAGCTACTCTTAAAATTTTCAAAGACTGTTTGTCCCTGAAATCACACCAGAGAACCTTTCCCTTAAAGCAACCCTGAACCTTATGGGGTTTTATTGATTAACAGCGACACTTTGAAATGTTATTGGAAACAGAGCGGTAGCCAGCTCACATATATACCCTTTAAAATTGAAACCCTCCCCTCTTAGACCGCAGCCCTAGGAACTCCTTCCACCCAAACACCAGGGTTCCTATCTGGTTGGACTAGATGACCGCCTTGGCCCCTTTCCAAATCCTATCCTCCTAAACGAAGGAGATCTCCAAGACCAAAGCGAAATAGCTGTGTGGTTGGAATGGAACCTCCTGCTAGCTGTGTGATGCATCTGCCGTAGCTGGAAGTTGCTCTCTGCGTGGGCCACCCTCGCATTAGGCACCACATGGTATTTCAATCTCAGTTTGAAGCAGTAGTATCAGCATGTACGTCCCATTAGTTTCTGCAGAAAAAGCGCTGCCACACCACAGGCAATAGGTTTTTTCTTTCTCCCTCCTTCTTCTTCTCAAGTCACTAAGCTAAAGGGAATTCTCTCCCATCGCTATGGGTTTCTTTTCCTTTTCTTTTTGCTTGTTATGGGAGTCTCCGCTGCAGAAGATGCTGTGATCATAATGGCACTTGAAGATTCTAACCATGCTCAAAAGGTGGGCAGGACGGGGGAGATGCTACCAGTGCCAAAGGCTAAAATTGCTCTCGTGCATAATTCTTCCAAATGGACTAATATTAACTTGGTGCTGTTCTGTGTTACTGGCTGCATGCACACTGGATCCATGCGCGCACACACACACACACACACACACACCGCCCAACCCACCATCCAAGAAATGCCACAAATATGATTTGAGTGGCGATTTCTGCCCTTCTAGGGCCAAGTCAAAAGATCTCCACAAAAGGACTTTCAGCTTGAGATGGTGGAATGGGCCTAAATTGCCTCCTGTAACCTTTGCACTTTGACGTGCTTTCGAACTGCTAGGTAGGTAGGAGCAGGGACCAAGCAAAGGGAGCTCACCCCGTCATGGGGATTCAAACTGCCAACCTTCTGATCGGCAAGCCATAGGCACTGTGGTTTAGACCACAGCGCCATGTTGTATGCAGTGACTTCAGCAGAGGTGAGAGTACCATGGACAGTACGCACCTCCAAGTGAGGCAAGAGCTGAGATGTTGCTTCAGCATAAGTCATCCTTCGGTTGCAATATACTGTAAATCAGAGGTGCAGCTCTGCCTCGGTTGCTAGGCCCACCTTTTCTGAGAAGGGCTCTTCAATTTAATGAGCCTAGCCTGCTTTTGCAGTTAGTTTGATGGATTTGGGGGGGGGAGGGGAATTGTAGTTGCACAAGAATATGGGTAGGGACGTGGGTGGCGCTGTGGGTCAAATCACAGAGCCTAGGGCTTGCTGATCAGAAGGTCGGTGGTTCGAATCCCCACGACGGGGTGATTTCCTGTTGCTTGGTGCCCACCTAGCAATTCGAAAGCATGTCAAAATACAAGTAGATAAATAGGTACTGCTCCGGTGGGAAGGCAAACGGCGTTTCCATGCGCTGCTCTGGTTCGCCAAAAGTGGCTTAGTCATGCTGGCCACATGACCTGGAAGCTGTACGCCGGCTCCCTCGGCCAGTAATCCGAGATGAGCGCTGCAACCCCAGAGTCGGTCACGACTGGACCTAATGGTCAGGGGTCCCTTTACCTTTAAGGATATGGGTGAGGCACCTTAGACTTGGGGGCCAAATAAAGGATTTCAGGCCTCTATATCTGACATGTGGAACCATGTCCAGATCACACAATTTATTTTTTCTCCTTCTCATCCTGAATATTTTCACTGGAATGAACACTAACCATCCTCCTGCTTGTCTGTATGTGGGATAGGGAAAAGTGAGTGTGTGCAGAAAGTAGCTTACTGTACAAAGGTAAACATTGCATTTGTTGCTCTGCCTACTTTTATTTCCTGCCCTGCTCACCTTAGGCACATGTGGCATGGAGGTTTCTCCAGAAGATAACATGTCCCTTGGGCAGAAGCAAGAGTTCTCTGCACTAGGGTTGCTGAGCTGGAATTGCAGACCCTCCAATTGTCCCTATTTTCCAGGGACATCCCTGATTTAGAGAAGCCATCCTGGTTTCTGATTTGATCCTGGAATGTCCCTCTTTTCATTGAAGAAATGTCAGAGGTTATGGAATTATCCAACCCCCAAGCCCTCAAAAGGAAGTCCTGTATAGGGAAGTTTTTCTTTAAAAAAAATGTTTAATGTTTTATTTTGTTTTTATATATGTTGGAAGCTGCCCCAAATGGCTGGTGCAACCCAATAGGATGTGTGGTGTATAAATAGTAAAATTATCATTACTGAATGCAATGTCTCTATTTTCATCCGAGAAATGTTGGAGGGTGTGGAATTGGAGCATGGCATTTTCAAGCTTATGGGGGCTGGTGCTAGGAGTGTTTTCCTCTCCTACTCTGAATCCCTGGCTTCCTCTCCTGAAGAAGAGGAGTTCGATCCTGACCTTAAGGTTCTGCATCCTATGGGTAAACTCCTCCTCAAAACAACCAAATTTAGTGTTTGTTTTTATATTTATATAATCCTCCTTCTCCTCATCATCACATTTTTGGTTGGCATTTTAATGTATGTTTCTGCCAGGGATTGGCAGGGTTCAGAATAGTGTGAGGTGAATGAACCAAATCACTCCACCCTGAGTTATGCCTCCTCATTTCTTGACTCTGATTGTTATGAAAACTAGAATGGCATTTTCAGATTTCCTTAATAACACTTCCGCTGTTGTTACAAGGCCCAGCAGCCATACAATCCTGGTGAAAGACCCTAGCTGGTGGAGGCCCTGTTCACATTCCTTGGATCTTTGAGCTGTAGAGATGCCGTGAAAGTCAATAGTAATGTATAATGCAACATGTTTTAGAAAGTTTCAGCCAGTGGCTTAGACAGATGCTTCTCAGAATAAGATCCAGCGAAGTGTGACTGGAACTCTATGAAATGCTTTGCGCAGAAAATGAATCTTCATGCACGTAAAGGAAGTACCTTTAGGGATTGGTATTGTCTGGTGGATCTTTCAAACAGCTGGAAATTTGAGAACCAAATTTCCATCCGCTCAAGTCGTCAGATGAGTGACACAGAGCTGCCTCCCTGCCACCCGCCCTCCGCAATAAATAAATAAAAATTGGCATGTCAGAAAGCAAGATTCGGATCAAAGGACCGTATAACACAAGGTCTGTTGTCAGGCGAGGAAGAATTATCTCGCCAGGAAAAGGAAGGGGAAAGAAGTATGTGTTGGGTCTTGCAGCTATGGATAATCAACTCGAACATTTGCAAGGCATTTGCAAACTATTTTTGCAAGCTTTCAAATTAATAATAATAATAATAATAATAATAATAATAATAAGGCTAAGAGCAAAGGTTTTGATGTGTCCATTTGGACTTCAAGCACCAGCTTTTGTGGTGATCCACCTTTGACCACTGGGGTCAAACCGGCAACCCTTGCTTCTCTTTCTGGGTGAGAGGTGCCTTTCTCTGTCACCCCATGTGGTGAGCTGCTGGAACTGCATGTTGTATCCCCTACCTAGCAGCAAAGTATTTTAAGGCACTGGAGTGGTCCCACCCACCTAGATTGGGCTTTTGGCCCTTCTAGGCATGAAAGGCTCTAAAAGACCTCCTGTTTTAGCTGCCACTTTGCCTGAACAAACAACAGTCTTCTTGGCTGTGCTGTGGCTTCTGGCTTAGTCCCACAATTCTTCAACGTCCTGCTGAGAGAATGTCAGGGGAAGGAGTCCTTATGGCCAAAACTGGGGGGTGCTGCAATGCCTCCCACCCGCCAGGATCAACGCTGCCACCCACAACCCAGAGATGAGTTATCACATATAGATAAAATCCACTGCTATTTGCATGTATTTCTGTGAAGGGTGGGGAAGCTATTTCAGCTCAAGGGATGCTAGGATTTTTTCTTAGAGAGAGTGTGTGTTAACAAACTCATAGAATCATCGTGTTGGAAGGGACTCGAGGGTTATCTAGTCCAACCCCCTGCAATGCAGGAGTTTCAGCTAAAGCATCAATGACAGACGACCATCCAACCTTTTTAGCAAAAACCTCTAAGGAAGGAGAGTCCATCATTTCCCGAGGGAGACCATTCCACTATCGAACAGCTCTTACTGTTTTTTCCTGATATTTAGTTGGACCTGAAGATATCTGAAGATGACTATCATATCTCCTCTCATTCTCCTCTTTTTCAAGCTAAACATGCCCAGTTCCTTCAGCTGTTTCTTCAAGCGTTTCCAGACCCTTGATCATCTTGGTTGCCCTCCTCTGAACATGTTCCAGCTTGTCAAAATCCTTCTCAAATTGTGGTGCCCAGAATTGGACACTGTATTCCTCTCTGGGCTCCACCCAAGGAAGCCAGAGGCATCATCACAGTCCCAAAACACAATCCAGGCAGTCCAGTCCAGGAAGGATGCAAAGCAGGGCTGGAGATGGGTAGCAGCAGGAGAGAGTCCTGGAGACCAGATTAAGAAATTTGGACCAGAAGTTCCTCAACCCTTTTGTCCCAGTTTACATCATTGCATATCCTGGTTTTAATTAGCTTTAGCCTGATGGCTAGGTTGTTTGACTTTTCTGTTTGCAAACTGCCCTGGGGTTCTGTGGGGTGATGTGAGCAAGCTGTCTCACCCTAAAACAATCTCTCTCTCTCTCTCTCTCTCTCTTTCTCTCTCTCTCTCTCTCCCCACCACAAAGAGAAAGCAGTATATTTTACAATATATTCTGGGAGCCTTGACTCACATTGGGATGCTCTTGGTGGAGACATTTTTGTGGTAAATATTCTTCTCTGGGTCCATCGGCTTCATAATGTGTCCCAAGACTCCCATAATCAGAATACTTTAAATTCCTGTGGTAACCCAAAGTTTTGATTTATAGCAAAGTTTCCAGATAGATGTTCCAAGGGTGAGCATGCTAAGTATACTTGAGAGTTGGACAGGGAAGAAGGTACTGAGAATGCAGGTTTGGGAACTTTTATGAAAGCAGAAAGTCACATCCACTTCCTTTATCTCTTGGGTCCTGTTGTTAAGAATAAAGACACAAGAGACATTCCCATGATTTAAACCGCTCCAGTTTCTAACCAGTGCTTGAATTATTAGAGAAGGGAGCAGTTCTTGGGAGTCCTTAATCAAACCCATAAGCCCCACCCACCCCTGACTTCTCCTGATTTTAGCTATATTATCCTCCCCAAAATAACCTGCTGCAAAATTAGCCACGGGACGGTAAAAAAGTAAGGGGACGGGTTTCTTCTGTCCTTTTTATTCAGATGCTGTTCTTAACAGTGTGAAATTCTGGCACAAAATTCACTCCAATGAAGTTGATCTGGGAATATCGTCTTGTTGCTTTGTTTGTTTGGCTTAATCAAATACAATTTATGGAAATGCAGTTAAAAATCCATTAAACAATTAAAAAAACACGAATGCACATGTAAAAGAATTTTCATTAAAACTCAAGCCAAACTGGTGAAACTTTTTTAATGAATACAGGCAACTAAATTGTACAGGTGAAACTCGGAAAATTAGAATATCGTCGAAAAGTGCATTTATTTCAGTAATGCAATTTAAAAGGTGAAACCAGTATATGAGATACAAAGCAAGATATGTCAAGCCTTTATTTCTTGTAATTGTAATTATTTGTTGTTAGGCGGGTCAATTATAAATGGAATGTAATTAATGAAATGTAATAGTGATGTTTATTTTTGTTTATTTTTCTATTATTGGAACTATTTGTTTTATTACTGTGGAATTTCCAAAAGAAAGCATTTGTAAAAATTAAAAGAAAAATAAAAAAATAATAAGTAGCATTACTGAAATAAGTGCCCTTTTTGACGATATTCTAATTTTCCGAGTTTCGCCTGTATTGCAGTTCCAGTTATCACATGCAATTGTAGCAACAACAAAAATGTATAAGGCGAGGGAGTTCCATGTCTTCCTCTTTCGCATAGTATGCAATAAAAATATGTCTTTCCATTTCATCCCCGTTGCTGGTTTTTGTTTAGTGGTTAATTCTTCTATCTGCGCTAATTGCCAGACAGTTTTTAACACCGTGTGGTCAATGTCATACCTTCTAAGAATTCCCAACATCTGGCTGTTATTTCTAGTCTGGCTGCTAATAAAAGCTGTCCAATAGGATGCTTGAAATGTAGCTACAGGTTGCCCTCTAGGTAAGGATTAAGTAGACCTTTGACTATGTTTTCTCCAGTTAGCTCTCTAAACTCATTGAATGTGCCCCCCCAGATCCCAGATCCACCCCAAGCGCTGACGTGAACCCAATGTTGCACACCCGCTCCAACAAGTGTTCCACCATTGCACAAACACACACGCACATACACCCTTTTTTTTCCTTTCTTCTTTTGGCTTGATCTAATCACGACCTGGTTTTAAATGCTAACCCATCAATGTCAGAAACCGCAGTCAAGCACACCCTGTCCCCAAAGCGCAACCTTTTCAACATGATGGCTCATTAATAACTTAAAAGGGATGATGGCACGGATACTATTTATAGGGCTTTCTCGGGCAGACCTGCCAGAGGAAGAGGAAATTAACATGGAAAAATTGTCAACTGGAAAACATTAGTGTTTATCAACAGATCAGTCAAACTCCGGCTACTGTAAACTGTGCTTTTAGCTAAATAAAATGTATTAGCGATGACAGTCGTCGGGATGCCTCATTTCGTTACCCAGCTTCCTCGGCACCAGTGGTGATGGGGCGGAAGGCAGAAGGGCCTGCAATCTTTTATAAAATAAAATAATTCCCATCGCCCTCTCGTTCTCGTGCTCTCTTGACACCTGCCAAGGCTCCGGCAGTCGCTGCCTTCTCCAGACGTACAGCCAGATCATTCATGAAGTGGAACTGCAGCAAGGGATGCTAGTGGAGTCAATTAAGTGTTAATTAGCTTTGACTGAGGGGGCACGAGTCTCCAGCAAGCTAAATAAGGTCTCTGTGTGATTGTGTTTGTGCATAATTCTTTTTGCAGCCTGGTCCTATAAATCTTTTTTTTTTTTTTTTTTTTTTTTTAGAATCATGGAAGCATGAATTAGAAGGAAATCAATGGATCAAGTCCAAACCTTCTGCCCTGAGGCAGGTTAAACTGTACATCAGCAGATGCTCTGGTGCTCTTTGCTTAGCCAGGGACAATGTGGCTATTCTAATTCAGTGGAACCTCTACTTACAACCACCTCCACTCGCAGACGTTCCAAGTTGCGACCAGGGCAAACCCAGAAGTAACCAGTGCATGTGCAGGAGCGGCGATTGTCGTTTGCACACACACAGAAGCAGGCAATCGCTGCCCGCGCCTGCGCACAACGACACCTCTCCCAGAGACCCGTTTCACCATAAGGACAGGCCTCCGGAATGGGTTATGGTCGTAAGTAGATGTTCCACAGTAGTCCTCCCTTGCAAATTGGCCTTTTCAAGAAATTTGGGGTGGGGATAACATTAGTGTGCCTCAAAACTTCTTGCAGTTCTCAGCTAGCCTGGATCTCTCAGAATCAAAACTCCCATTGGCAGTAGATAGATGTACCTGTATGTCAGGACTGGGTACACTTTGGTTGAATGAACTGCATCCCAAACGTGGTCATGCTGCCACAAGCCTTTTGCCTCTTTGCAGTTTCCCAATTTTCCCTCCCTTTTTATAACTATTTCTGTCACAGACGCACTTTACAATGTTTTAATATTATGTTGCAAATGGCCCTGAGATCTACGGTTGAAGGGCAGTATATGATGATGATGATGATGATGATGATGATGATGATGTGATCCCTCTCCATGTCCATTACATGGGGAGTAAATTGTGCTGGGGGAGTCACCTTACCTTCCAAGTCCCAGGCTGCAGAATCCGGGACCGGCAGCCGTGTGACACCGGAAGTTGCGTTGACGTAACTTCCGGTGTCGTTTTGCCCTTCTATGGGCACCAAAAATGGCCACCGCCGGCTTCGAAAGTCGCTTCTACACATGTCAGGAAGTGTGTCGACGCAACTTACGGTGTCACTCTGCCCATCTATGGGCACCAAAAATGGCCGCCGCCAACACCAGAAGTTGCGTAGATGCGACTTTTGAAGCCGCTGGCGGCCATTTTTGGTGCCCATAGAAGGGCAAATTGAAAAGAAAAAAATGGCCGCCAGCAGGAGAAAATAACAGAAAAAACGGGAGACGAAGTGATACGGGGGACCACCGGGAAAAGGTAAGTAAAAACGGGGGTTTCCCGGGGAAAACGGGGTACTTGGCAGCTATGGGAGTCACTCCATTTTATTTTTTAATTGATTTTAGTTATTAGATATATAACCCTCACCTTTCTCCAAGGGAGTCCAGCACTGAGATGCATAGTTCGTTCCCACTGGGATCCATGCATTCACTATTGTGGGCAGCAGAGCTGTCTTTCCCATATGGATTAGAGGTGCGTTGCACCAGGGCGCCTGCGTCTCAGGGGTGCCCCAGTGAGCGGCGGAGCTGCGCGACTTTGCCAGCGGCCTCACCTTTTCCTGCATGCCCGCCAGCTGCTGCACCCTGTCAACCATATGGGTGACGGGTGTGCAACTTGCCTTCCAAGCCTCTGCGGGAGGAGGGCGATCCCAGCAGAGGCTTAGGATGGAAGCTGCACTCCGCCAACTATATGGCTGGCGGGAGTACAGCTTCCTTCTCAAGCCTCCGCGGGGACTGCTCTCCCGCAGCAGCATGAGAAAGAGTTGTGCACCCCCCATGGCTGGCAGTGCGCAGCTCCCCCCCCCACTATCCATGGTAATTTGGGGGTGCTGAGGGAATATTTGCAACCAGGTCACTTCCTGGCTCACATGAAGAAGCCTTTTTCAATGGAGCCCAGCAATGGAAGTGCTCAGCTGTATGGAGGCAGCAGAGGATGTTGAAATTTTGCACCCCTAACAACTGACCCTGTGCCCCCCCCCAAAAAAAAAACCTCTACACCACTGATTGTGGGCCCAATTCAACAGAACACTTTCCCAGCTGAGATCGGACACGACCCTTGTCTGCTGAAGTTCAAGAGCTTGACGAAGACATTCCTACTTTAGCAAGCATTTTAAATCAGCTGTCTTATGGTTTAATTTTTTTACCTCTTTATGTGTGCTTTTCGTCCGGTCACGAAGAGTCGGGCATGACTAAACGACTAAACAACAACGTGTGTGCTCTTTATATTTTAGACACTGTGTAATTTTTGGATTGAAGGGATGTTTTGTTGATTGATGTTTAATGGCCAACTCGGGCGAAAGTGGACCATAAACATTGGATTGCATGCTGCTAAGTCTTACTCAGAGTAGACCCCCTGAGATGAATGAACTTAATGGGTCTACTCTGAGTAGGGCTGGCATCAAATACCACCCTTCTGAGATAGCAGCTCAGGATAGCATTGGGGCAACTTCACTGATACACCCAGAAAACCATGGGGATTCGCTTGAAGGAGATTTGACAAGTATTTTGCAAAATTCTGTCTCCTGGATGTTGTTAAGCTCGTCTGCAAGAGGAGCTCAACCCCACAGCCGGCACTTAGCTGACAATAACTTGAAGGGCACTAATGGGACGCAGCCCCAAGACAGGCTTCTGATTTTGTTACAAATCTTGCAGAGTTCATCATAATAAATCAAGCATCCAGCGTTCCTTTCCCCCAGTGCTGAGAAACGTCCTCGTTTTAGCACTTGCTAATTTCACTATAGCACAAGTGACATTAGTAAACAACAGTCTGGAAGGCTGCAGAATATCACGTCGTGTCACTGGGGGAGGAGGAGGAGGAGAGGGAATGGACTAACGTATCAAAATAATTAAACTTCGAATCAAACTGCAGCCCAAGGATTATCTGGGAAACTCTGTGCATTCTGATAAATATTGGGCACTGGGATGATGGGGAAAGGGAGACAAGGTGTGATGGGGGGGGCTTCATTTTGGGGGACCCCAGATTGACTTGAGGGGGGGGGGAACCTGATTTCTCTTTGATAGAAAAATAAGCTCATTTTCAGGTCAATTTGGGGAGACATCTTAAGTTGACCCATCCCTATTTTTTAACATATTGAATGGTGGTGTTTTTTATTTATTTGTCTTTTTATTGCATTTTCACCACCACATGTTTCTTAAAGGAGCACAAAGTCTCATACACGATTCTCCCCCTCCTTTTATCTTTACAACAACCCTGTGAGGTAGGTTAGGCTGAGAGGCAGTGACTGTCCCAGGGTCACCCAGAGAGTGAGCTACATGGCTGAGTTGGGGTTCGAACCCTGGTCTCCCAAGCCCTGGTTCAAAACTCTAACCACTACACCACCCTGTTTCTCATGTTGGTAGCTACTTGTGTCCATTCTGCAGCAAACATTTGGCTTTATATACTTCAGAAACTCACCTATGAAGGAAAAAATACAACTTTGGGGGCCTTTTTGGTTTAAGAAAAAAGGTAAGTAAAGGAGGCATGATAGAGGTATACAGTGGTGCCTTGACTTACGAATTTAATCCGTTCTGAAGGCACCTCCGTAGGTCGAAAAATTCGTAAGTTGAAAAGTGCCATTGGAAACGCGATTTCCCATAGGAATGCATTGGAAACAGAAAAAATCGTAAGTCAAAGCAATCCCATCTAAAAAATTCGTAAGTTGAAAAAACCCTATCTAAAACCGCCGCGGTTTCCGTTCGGATGTTGAGAAATTTGTAAGCGTGTGGCCATTTGCCCCATTCATAAGTCGAAAAATTCAGTTGTTGAGTCGTTCGTAAGTTGAGGTACCACTGTACATGATTATGTCTAGTGTGAAGAAAGTAGGAGGAAAAAAATTCTTCCTTTCCTCATCCAATGAAGCTGAATGTTTGAAAATTCAGGAAGGACAAAACACATAGTTAAATGCTGCAATTTGCTGCCACAAGACATTGCAATGAGCAGCAATGTGGGCAGCTTTAAATAAGGTTTAGACAAATCCATGCAGGATAACCATGATGGTCTATGGGGCTGATCCTGCAGGGATTTTCTTATATGAGGTTTGTGCAGGGAGTTCTTGGATGGTGCAATACAAAGACCTAATGTTCTCCATGGCTACTACTCTCCATGATGGCTTCCAGCTATTTGAACACCACTTGCTCCCACAAGTGAGGAGCCTGCTGTTTTGCTGGTCCTGTTTGAGGACTTCATGTGGGCATCCGGTATTCCAAAGTGAGAACAGGAATCTGGACTAGACGGGTCTGATCCTGCAGGGCTCCTTTTTAAACCACCAGCACCCAGCTTTGGAAGAGAAATCGCGAGGGTCCTTCTAAGGCAGGACTTAAGGTTTGTGGGAGTAGAGAATATGACACTCACTCTGCGGAGACTTACATACCTTCCAAGTGTCTTGATTTTCCAGGGGGAGTCCCAGCTTTCTGATTTGATCCCAGAATGTTGCCGTTTTCCTTTTTCCTCCCTTCCTCATCTCAATTAAAAGTGGTGGAGAGATCAGGCGCCTGCCCCGCTCCTATTTGGAAACAGGAGCCTTTGCTGTATGTTTGTGTAGGTGCAAAAAAGAAGCCCTGTTTATACTGAAAATAAAATACCTGCACCAAATGGAGGAAATAGTGAAGCTGGCATACGAAGCCTTTTCTATAATTTTGAGGGAAAATGTAACGAATCCACTTTAAACTCTTCAATTGCAATACTTCAGCAGCCAATCATTTTCCAAGGAAACATGTGGAGTGTTTATTCCTTTATTGTAGATGGAGCCTTACATTGCAAGCCTTTACATGTCTGCTCAGAGGTAAGTCCCACTGTATTCAATGGAGCTTACTCACAGGTAACTGGGTCAAGACTTGACAACCTTTCACTGCAATCCTAAGCATTTTTACTCAGAACTAATTCCCACTGAGTTCAATAGGATTTACTCTCTGGTATGTTCCGATCACTCTCAAAATACTGTGAGGTAGGTTAGGTAGAGAGGTTGCAAGTGGCTCAAGCTGACAGATGTATATGTGAATATGTGTGCAGCAGATCAAATGCCAAAGAAGCTTCTTGATGCAGAACAGAATGGCCCTATCTTCGTTTGAGAAACATTATTACCATATTTTGCTTCCCGGGGATGAGGTTAGTGAAGGGCTTTAGCTCAGTGGCAGAGCATTTGCTCTGCATGCAAATGGTCCCAGGTTCAACCCCTGGCCTCTCCAGGTAGGGCTTGGAGATAACCCTGTCTGATGGCCTGGAAAGCTGCTGCCAGCCAGTGTAGGTAATATAGAGTCAGGTGGACCAGCTGTCTGATTCAGCATAAGACAGATTCCTAGGTTCCTCCTTACCTCTAGCCTGTGTCTCTAAGCCAAAGTGAAGGAGGGAAAAAACACTGATGATCACCTGTCATTATTAGGTTAGTACATTTTGGGCCAGCCGTCATGTTTTTCGACAGGTTTCTGAGCTTTCCTGTCTGTCTGCCTGCCTCCCTCCTTCCCTTTACTTAATTCAGGATTTCGCCTACCCTTTTTCTCCCTACTCTTCCCCAAGTGCCTTTCGCGGCGGCTGAACTTATTGAAAATTTTGTCAACAATCAGCTCCGCAAAAGCTTGGCGCATTGTCTGCATAAAAGCCTGATTTTGACGAGAAAATGACTATTAATGAGAACATGTTCTTTTCCAGCATCAAACTCAAAGAGACACAGGTCATAAATCTCTCTGATCTTTTTGCTCAGGCTTGAATAGAGAACGAAGCAAGTTCATTTTTTTTCTCCCCAGAGTTTCTTTTTTAATATGAAAACCTTCTGATTGAAACAATTCCATTTGGTAACGAGTAATTTATCACTTTTTAAAAAACCCCTTCTGCCCCCCCTTTCCCCGTCTTTGTTGTTTCTTAGTCTTTGCTGTCTTTTTTCTGACACACCAACAAATCCATCCCGACGTGTGAACACCTGTTCCCCCCACCGCTCCTCTCTTTGTTAAAATTTTTTGGATAAAAATATGGAATTAAAATGGGCTTAGGGAAATAAAGAAGCCACTTCTTCTTGGGGGTGGTTTTCTTTTTTGGGGGGGGAGGTTGCGATCCTTACAGTACCGTAGGCATGCACACAATTGTGCTGTAAGACTGCAACCTTCTGACACTTACTTGAAATAAAGCCCCATTCAACTTGTATTTGAATGGGACTTATTTCTGAGCAAGCACAGATCAGGGTGTGGCGTTGTTGTTTTAAAACAGGCATCCCCAAACTGCGACCCTCCAGATGCTTTGGCCTACAACTCCCATGATCCCTAGCTAAGAGGACCAGTGGTCAGGGATGATGGGAATTGTAGCCCAAAACATCTGGAGGGCCGCAGTTTGGGGGTGCCTGTTTTAAAACAAGAACAATAGGGCCCTGATCCAACAAATAATTCATGCAGCAGTCTGTTGAGATTTGTCCTCGAATTTTCATGAAGTTTTCTTTTGCAAGAGGCTTCCCTTTTTCTGTCTCATTTTTAGGGCACATGAGATTTTATTGAGAATTGTGCTGAGGATGGAGGTATAGAATGATATAATTGTAGAGTTGGAAGGGATAACAAAGGTCATCCTTTTGCAATGCAGGTATCACAGCTAAACACTCCCTGACAGATGTTTAATAACCTCCAATGAAGGAGAGTCTACCTTTGTCCGAGGGAGTCCATCCCACAGTCGAACAGCTCTTACCATTAATGTTCTTCCTAATCTCATTTCATGTCATATTAGGGAGGGCAGTGTGATGCTCCAAGGGGGTCCAAGAGCCCTCCTGCCACTTTCCAGATGCCCACCTGGCTTTGGGAAGCAGGCACTGTGAGGGCTCCAGCATCCCGCCAGAGGCCTGGCGCCTCCTTCCCGAAGCCTGGGAAGCCATGCCAGGCTTTAGGGAGGGAGCTGTGATGCTCATAGATGCAACGTCACCCCCTGCCACACTTGCAAGCTGGTGCCTCTGGCCCTAACTGTTCCCCTTTGACAAATTTGACCTCACTATGTCCAGGACATAGTTTTGTCCCTGGGTATTGGGCAGTGGTAGATCAATGGCACCCAGCCTGTCAAAGGGTGAGAATAGGGGGCAGTGGTTCCCTGCCCTCTGCTAAAAAAACAGAATGAAATTATCACAGAATTTCACTGGGGGTAATAATTTCGTCCCAGCTCCAGACTGCACCCTATGGGACACAAGTCCGGTGGGAAGTTCTCCTACAGAAGTTTCAGGGAAGAACAGAGAGATTCCCATTCCATTTCAGCTGGGAGGATGTGCAGGATAAGGTTGGTCCTTCTTGCTCAATAGGAAGGGATGTGAATTAGTGGTTTTCAGGCAAAAGGTCCCGGGTTCAATCCTCAGCATCTCCAGGTAAAACTGGGAATGTCTCCTGTCTGAATTGCTGGAGAACCACTGTATGTGACTGTTGACATTCTTGAGCTAGATGAACCAGGGGCCTGCTGCAGCTTTCTGTGCTCCTCTCCTGCCTGATGAAGAAGAAATGAACACAGAGGAGAAGGAGGATTCTTCTCTCTTAAGAATCATTCCGAGATGTTAATCTATTGGCTGCTGCCTCCCATGCGTGTGTCAACACTGCCATCTTTTGCTCCTTTGCAACAGCTCATGGGGAAATGATTCCTGCTGAAACAAACACATCAGATCTCTGCATCTACAGAGAGATGTTTTTAATTGAGTGACTTTATTCTGCTCCTAACTCCCTCTGCCTGCCTTAATCCACACCTTCTGGAGCAAGGACTTGGATAGCTTGTGAGCAATCTCAGTTTTTAAAAAATATTTTTATGTGAGCATCTATAGCTGCCTTGTGGTTGGGAGAGAATCCAGGCTATAGGGAAAATACAGAGAAAACTGGCCAAAGTGACGGTACCTCTCACATTGCAAGTATGGCAACAAATGGAATTGGATTTTTTAAAAATATATAGGGGAAAAATGCAATGTGACCTTTTGTGCTGGTTCAGGAAAACCATATTTCTACATCCATTTGGGGATGAGCTTGAAGATGTAAGTCAAATTTCCATTGAAAGGTTCAGGCTGAGCGTCAGGTCTGCAGCAGCTCTAACTGGTGAACCCAGATTTACCTGGGAGTAGATTTACCTGGGGACCCAGGTGGCGCTGTGGGCTAAACCACTGAGCCTAGGGCTTGCTGATCAGAAGGTCGGTGGTTCGAATCCCTGTGACGGGGGGAGCTCCCGTTGCTTGGTCCCAGCTCCTGCCAACCTAGCAGTTCGAAAGCACATCAAAATGCAAGTAGATAAATAGGAACCACTATAGCGGGAAGGTAAACGGCGTTTCCATGTGCTGCTCTGGTTTGCCAGAAGCGGCTTTGTCATGCTGGCCACATGACCTGGAAGCTGTACGCCGGCTCCCTCGGTCAATAATGCGAGATGAGTGCGCAACCCCAGAGTCGGTCACGACTGGACCTAATGGTCAGGGGTCCCTTTACCTTTACCTTTTAGAGAGTTTCTACTGAAACTAAGCCAAAATGTGTGATTAAATTTAGCCCATATCCTTTCCCACTCACTCCTGTCTCTACTTTCCTCCCTTCCCGCTCTATTTCTCCTTGTTTTGAGTTGAAGGGTGGCAGTGTCAGGGACCTGTCCCTTTGAATGTTAAGTCTTTAAAGCACATGCACATTTATGACATTATATAAATATTCAATAATAGTGGTAAGTGATCAACAATAAACTAATGGAAACTGTAATTGAGCTGTTTCACGCCCAGTTCTTTTGTTGAGCAGTCTACCTGAAAGGGTCCAGTCTTTCCATCTCTTAAATCGTTACACCACGCTACCAGAAATATGTGTGGCTTAAAAGTGAAAGTCAATTGAAAGTTTGAGATGTACAGCAAACATTGATTTCTTCAATTAAATGGAAGATGAAACAAGTGGGAAAGGCTCCAGGAAATTGCTGTGTGTTGAAACTTATTATTTTAGTGCAAGCAACCAATTTGGGGCATCTCTAGCGCAGTGCATTTGGGGACTCTCATCAGTTCCTATTCACTGTCATGTGTGATAGAGAAGCATTTAAAAGAATAAATTAAAACAGATGGGACTGTGGGTAATGATCTGCTAAGGACACTTATGACTGGCCAACAGTGGTTCTGTGTTGACTCAGATTTGGTCCCTCTCCCATCATGAGAACATTAGTTCAGCATCCTGTTCTTATAAGTGGACAATCAGATGCCCCAGGGGGAGACCTGCAAGCAAAGCCAGAGTGCAAAAGTGGTCTTATCATGTATAGTAGCCTTTTGATGGCCTTTAATTGTAGCCATTTTTTCTTATGACTATGTAGTGATTATACAGAAAACATAGACAGTCTCTATAGTTCTAATGGACCATTTTTGCATTTGATCTACTTACTTGTGCAGTTATATTTTAAAGACAGACTCAAGCTTCCTCCCAGGCTTGCTTTTTCTCTTACTCACCACTGAGGATAGATGAATCTGTCAATTTTAGTTTCTCTCCTTATTTTTTTCTTCTGATCTTCAGTTCAATTCAGTCCATATTTATATCATTTTGACAACAACAACTTGTTGTTGTTTAGTCGTTTAGTCGTGTCCGACTCTTCGTGACCCCATGGACCAGAGCACGCCATGCACTCCTGTCGTCCACTGCCTTCCCACAATTTGGTCAAACTCATGTTCGTAACTTCACGAACACTGTCCAACCATCTCATCCTCTGTCGTCCCCTTCTCCTAGTGCCCTCAATCTTTCCCAACATCAGGGTCTTTTCCAGGGAGTCTTCTCTTCTCATGAGGTGGCCAAAGTATTGGAGCCTCAGGATCTGTCCTCAGGGCTGATTTCCTTCAGAATGGATAGATTTGATCTTCTTGCAGTCCATGGGACTCTCAAGAGTCTCCTCCAGCACCATAATTCAAAAGCATCAATTCTTCGGCGATCAGCCTTCTTTATGGTCCAGCTCTCACTTCCATACATCACTACTGGGAAAACGGACCTTTTTTGGCAAGCTGATGTCTCTGCTTTTTAAGATGCTGTCTAGGTTTGTCATTGCTTTTCTCCCAAGAAGCAGGCATCTTTTAATTTTGTGACTGCTGTCACCATCTGCAGTGATCATGGAGCCCAAGAAAGTAAAATCTCTCACTGCCTCCATGTCTTCCCCTTCTATTTGCCAGGAGGTGATGGGACCAGTGGCCATGATCTTGGGTTTTTTGATGTTGAGCTTCAGACCATAGTTTGCGCTCTCCTCTTTCACCCTCATTAAAAGGTTCTTTAATTCCTCCTTGCTCTCTGCCATCAAGGTTGTGTCTTCTGCATACCTGAGGTTGTTGATATTTCTTCTGGCAATCTTAATTCCGGTTTGGGATTCATCTAGTCCAGCCTTTCACATGAGGAATTCTGCATATAAGTTAAATAAGCAGGGAGACAATATACAACCTTGTCATACTCCTTTCCCAATTTTGAACCAATCAGTTGTTCCGTATCCAGTTCTAACTGTAACTTCTTGTCCCACATAGAGATTTCTCAGGAGACAGATGAGGTGATCAGGCACTCCCATTTCTTTAAGAACTTGCCATAGTTTGCTGTGGTCGACACAGTCAAAGGCTTTTGCATAGTCAATGAAGCAGAAGTAGACGTTTTTCTGGAATTCTCTAGCTTTCTCCATAATCCAGCGTATGTTTGCTATTTGGTCTCTGGTTCCTCTGCCCCTTCAAAATCCAGCTTGCACTTCTGGGAGTTCTCGGTCCACATACTGCCTAAGCCTGCCTTGTAGAATTTTAAGCATAACCTTGCTAGCGTGTGAAATGAGCGCAATTGTGCGGTAGTTGGAGCATTCTTTGGCACTGCCCTTCTTTGGGATTGGGATGTAGACTGATTTTCTCCAATCCTCTGGACATTGCTGAGTTTTCCAAACTTGCTGGCATATTGGGTGTAGCACCTTAACAGCATCATCTTTTAAAATTTTAAATAGTTCAGCTGGAATATCATCACTTCCACTGCCTTGTTATTAGCAGTGCTTTCTAATGCCCATTTGACTTCACTCTCCAGGATGTCTGGCTCAAGGTCAGCAACCACACTACCTGGGGTGTACAAGACCTCCATATCTTTCTGGTATAATTCCTCTGTGTATTCTTGCCACCTCTTCTTGATGTCTTCTGCTTCTGTTAGGTCTCTACCACTTCATGGATCAATGCCTTGTTGTGGCGAAGGGGCTTGAATAACTCAGAGAAACTATGAGCTCTGCCATGCAGAGCCACCCAAGATGGACAGGTCATAGTGGAGAGTTTTGACTAAATGTGATCCACCTGGAGAAGGAACTGGCAAGCCACTCCAGTATCCCTGCCAAGGAACCTCCATGGTCGAACAACAACTTACTGCATGGTTATTGGCACACATTTCCATGCTCATTCCTCCAAATTTTCTTTAATATAATGCATTTTTTAATGTTACGTTCATTAACATATTTATTTTTGTGCACACTGCCCCACAACATATAATTTTTGCATGCTTTTTATTTATTTTTTTATTGGGCAACTCCATTGCAAAAGTTTCAGAAGGGATTTGTTCTAAGTCTACTTCTGTGTGAATTTTGCAAAGCTGAGAAGAACGAGGGTAGGGTGGATTTTTCCCCCTTCCCAAACTCATGAATTGAGTTTCTCTCCTTGCTCAGAAAATCCTCCTCCTCCTCCTCCTCCTCCTCCTCCTCCTCCTCCTTCTTCTTCTTCTTCTTCTTCTTCTTCTTCTTCTTCTTCTTCTTCTTCTTCTTCTTCTTCTTCTTCTTCTTCTTCCAGAGAACCCTTTCAAAGATGTGTGGCCTACTCTCCTTTGCCTCCTCAATGCTGGAGAAGTGAAAACATGCACAGCAGCAACAGGTTTGGGAAAAGAAAGTTTGGGGTGATGTGAAAACGAGGCCAATAGGGCTGAGCTTCAAACTTTCCTGGAGTGCAAAGCAACTGCTTTATCAACCGCACACAGGTGTACAGCACTGAGGCAGATAAAAACATATAAGACCTGAGATGACAGTTTGGTGTCCAAAATACATTCATCACCCGTGATATACTTGTGCATCTGCTATAAGCCGTAGGCATTTTCCTTGCTTTGCTTGAGAGATCTTGAACTAGGTGGTCATAATTTTCTCTTTTCTCATTAGACAGCATGGTTAGATTTTTTTTGGGGGGGGGAGTTGACTGTATAAAGCTATGCCTCCTCCTGCCAGTCATTGCGATGAATGGGGTCCAGGAATTATCCATTTGCATCCATGTTTGATGACTAGGGCTTCTCATGTGAGAAATAAATTCAGACTTAGATTGGTCGACACAGTCGTATATATGATAGATTGCCAAATTGTTTGCCTAAGCGATTAGGCTGTCCATCAGGCAGTAAAAAAAAAAGCAGGCCCTTTAATTGGTTAATCAGCAGAGGTCAGTTTTAATCAATGTGACTATGAGTTAAAGGTGAAGCTTGTGAAGCTGTTTTGCCTTTGATGATGTGTTACGGTAATGGTGATGGGAAAATAAAACCTTAAATGCATCTTGATCCTTGGTGATGTCCACCGTCACGAAACTGTGATGGCTCATCAGTAAAAGGAGCAAAGTAGTCAAGATGAAAGTTTTGGGTGCTGCATCTGGCCAGTTGGAGTTGCCATGTGTCCTCTTTTTCCAGGACACACCCTCTTTTTCAGGGGTAAAGTTTGAGACCTATTGCATTTACAGTCATACCTTGGAAGTTGAATGGAATCCGTTCCAGAAGTCCGTTCGACTTCCAAAACGTTCGGAAACCAAAGTGTGGCTTCTGATTGGCTGCAGCCAACCGGAAGCTGCGGATTATCCCCGTCGGATGTCCGGCTTCTAAAAATAGTTCGCGAACCGGAACAGTCACTTGCTGCGTTCGGAAGTCAAAACATTCGAGAACTAAGATGTTTGAAAACCAAGGTAGGACTGTGTTTGCTTTGAATGGCCATCATAGCATCCTTTTATTTTGCTCTTCAAAATATGGCAGCCCTAGAAAGGAGGGTCAGCAGGACTGAGACTGTCCTGCTGTGGGATGACAGGTTTACCATCTGATTCCTCCCTGTCTGCGCTCACACTGAGATGCTCAGCCTCCAGCCCTGTCCTGGAAGGGGATTCTTCCTCTGATACCCACCCCTTCCACCCCTTCCAGCACTTCCCAGCTCAACCCTTCCCCATTGTTCCATAACAGGACCTGGGGTCCAAGTCCTCATCTTCCCTGTCTTCCCTGGGGAGCTCCTGGGTGGGAGGCTCCCCCCCCACTCCTCCTCATTCAGCCAGTCCCTATCAGAAACCCTGGGGAGCACCTGCAAGTCTGTGTAGACAATGCTGAACTACTTGGGCTGATGAACAGACTTGGTGCAAGGCAGGTTCCTATGTACTCATGCATGCTTTTGAGTACATCTTTTTTTTTCTTGTTTTCAGTGGTGTCAACCATATCAGCCTGGTACAAAAATGCACCACACCGCTTCATGGTTCTTGGAAGAAACCTCAGAGGGGTTTTGGAGCCTTGGAATGCATCTGCCTACATGAAAGATTCATTCTCTCACACACAGTCTGAAAATGCAGCTCATAAGCTCTGTGTCTGGGAGGCTGGTGATACACAGACTATTTTAGGAAAGAAGAAATGCCCAGTAGTGGCATCGTGTCTCTCTCTCTCTCACACACACACACACACACACACACACACACACACACCGGTTGCATTTCTCAACCTCCTGCTCTGATCATTTGCTTTCTCTCTGTGCACATGCAATTGAAGCTCTCTAAATACAAAAATAGATATATCTGTCATTTCTAGCCAGCACAATCATATTAAAACAGATCAGAAGCTGGTCCCATGCAACCAAGTCCCTCTCCCCCCCCATGTGCTCAAATGTTACATTCCGTGTACAGTCCATGCACCTGTGTGCAAAACTGGCTTGTTCGCACATTAAACTGAGGACAAGTGCAATATTTTCCTAGACATGGGCAAGTGTTTGTGTGAAAGAGGGCACACTTGCTGATTTGCACAGCTCAAGCATCCCTATCACAGATGTACACAGATGGTCTACTCATCAAGTGGACTACATGAAGGCCCTTCAGCCATTCATTTGTACGCTGCTGTGTTTATCCACATGTAATGGTTAATAAAGTTAGACCTCACATAACTAAATTACCTTAGGAATGTTGTTGCTGTCGTGAGGAATATCTGCACAAAGGAATATCTGTCAGAGAGGACATACAGGCGTGCATTATCACTGAGTAATGGCCCTTCATTTGCAAGATTTTGGCTGCCTTCTGAAAACATTGCTGTTTAGAAAAGCTTACTCAGGTGCTTAGAAAGTTGTGGTAATTTTAATCAGCGTTTTTTTTTAAAAAAAATAAAAAATAGAATTTATTAATTTTATAATGACAAAAAAATCACAAACAAAAATTCCTTCTTTTTTCCTTTTTCCTTCTGTAGGGATGGGCTGGTCTTGGCCTGGCATCCACACTCGGATACAGAGACAGAGTCTTTCGCTCTATAAGTCCATTAGGTCATGTACCTTCCAATATCATGGCTTCTGGTTTTGTTTTTAACAAAAATCATTTTCAACATTGTCTTTACATGTCATTTCCCAGGCCTTTTTGAGAACTTTACATTGCCACCACATATAGTAAGTAGCCTTTCATACAATTTGCCCTCCCTTCCTGTTTCATCTTCTTCACAGTAAAAGCCCCCAAAATTAATTCACCTTGTGTGCCATTTTTATCTTGCACCACCCGTACTTTCCCTTGCATTTTCCCCAAACCTCTTTCCTGTCCCACCTTAGTGGTTTGTACATCCCCCTGTAATTTTAATCAAAATAATAATAAAAAAATTCATTCAGTAGCACCTTAAAGACCAACTAAGTTTTTATTTAGGTATGAGCTTTCGTGTGCATGCACACTTCTTCAGATACAACTGCATGCACACGAAAGCTCATACCTAAATAAAAACTTAGTTGGTCTTTAAGGTGCTACTGAAGGATTTTTTTTTTTATTTTGCTTCGACTCAGACCAACACGGCTACCTACCTGTAACTATTTTTAATCAGTTTTAGTATTTTAATTTTTGTATGTTTTAAAGTATGGCTGCTATTTTCCCTTCATTTCACTGTTTTATTGTTTGGAAACCACTCTGTTTTTTGTTTTTTTTACAGTCAAGTGGTGTAAACATTTTACGGAATAAATAAATAAGATAATTTTAGCTAAACCAATATTATTTGTCAAATCAAAACTGGATCCTACTATTCCTCTGAGTGGCAGGCCGTTTTATTTCTTTGTTTGCTGCTTTTTTTAAAAAAATCATTTATATCCCACCTTTTCTGTCCAAGGAGCTCAAGGTGGCATTATTGGGTTTTCCCCTCCTCATTTTATCCCCACCTAAAGCCTGTGAGATAGGTTGCATTACAACAACAACCCTGTCTGGTACTGTAAGGTTGGGCTCCAAGATAGCCACTAACCCAAGGCTACCTACCAGCTAGCCTTAACTTTTAACCAGAGATTTGAACCTGCATCTTCCTTGTCAAAAGCCCCATGTGTTTGCCACTGCTGTGTTTGAATGGGAACTGGCCAACATTCTTAACCTCTGCTTCCTGAAACAACTGCCTGTTGCATGAAGCTGTCTGCAGGGGGGGGGGGACCACCAACATATGTGCATCTGCTATCTGAAGAGGGGGGGGGGCATCCTGCAGCTGCTTATATTGGAGTTTCTTTGTAGAAAACCAGGTGCACCGCACAGCTGTTGGAGGAAGGAAAGCAGGTAGGGCCCCCAGGTGTGGGCTGTTTAAATGGCCAGGGTGCGGACCTGAGGGAAGACTTCCTGCTGTGTCAGCTCCGCCCCCCCAGCCCAGCCCAGACCGTGTCCAAGCCTGCACCCCTATTTGCCAATCCTGATAGGCGTCATGGGCTTCTGTCCGCACCACCAATCGAAAGTAAAGACTAAAGACAACAGCGGCAACACGTGGACCGATGAAAAGTGAGGGCATAAATGTATATCTTCATGTATATCTTTACAAGTTGCAGCGAAGCGATATTCAAGAGTACAGTCCATATAGTATCAAAATAAAATTCACCCAGTGATATAATTTGAATGCTTGGCGATATCTGTCGATGCAAATAATAGCAAATAATAGACAGTGATCCGGATAGTGACACTGTTTCGACGTGGTCTTCCTCAGTGTTCAGCTACAAAATATATATACAAAAAAATATATCAAGGACAATAACCAGCATGAACAAGGTTCTTAATAATCAAAAACACTAATTTTCATCCAATACAATAAAGGTAAACAACACAAAAGTAAACAAAATAATAGCATACTTCAGAAATGTATACAGTCAACTTCTAAGGAGCAGTGGTCATAAAAATATGTAACCACTGCTACCCAAACCGAGGTGTTAAAAGCCTAATATACACCAAACCGACCACAGGTGACTCCCCTGCTAATCATGAAGACACAGAACTTTTAAAGCACCACCAATCCAGACAGGACACCGATACTGTGATTCCCTCATTGGGGCCTTAGAGGAATCTCTACCGTCCCGCAACGCTGCCACACCAAGAGGGTGAGCAGACTTCTTGGAGGAAGGAGTTGCAACCTTGGAAGCAGGGCTAAAATGTGTGGTTCCACACAAGGTTAGACCCAGCACTGCCTTAGCTACAAATCCATAGGAGTGGGGTCTGAGCATGCAATGACATTGTGGTGTAGTGGCTAGACTAGAGTATGGGACCAGGATCTGGGAGACTATGGTTTGAATCCCCGCTTGGCCACAAGGCTCACTGGGACATTGGGCCAGTGACTGCCTCTCAGCCTAACCTGCCTCACAGGGTAGTTGTGGGAAATTGAAACGGAGGTAGGGGGGAGAACCAAGTACCGTATTTTTGTGTGTGTATAAGACTAGATTCCCCCCCTAAAAAATAATGTCCAAAATTTGGGGGTGTCTTATACACATATAATCTCCCCCCCCCCCCATTTTCTTAAATCGGAGTCCTCCAAAATAGGGGGCATCTTATACATGGAGGCGTCTTATAGACTGAAAAATATGGTATGTCTCCTTGAACTCCTTGGAGGAAACAGGTGGGATATAAATGCAGCAAGCAAGCAAGCAAGCAAGCAAGCAAGCAAACAAACAAACAAACAAACAAACAAACAGGGTCTTCTTGGGCATGTCTCACTGTGAAAACTCTGCACATGCTCCATGTGCTTTGCTAGTGGTCAGATGTAAGAACCTGCTGTTTTGTAAATAATGTCTGGAGGGGCCGTGCTTCTGGCAGGTGAGGTTTCTCCCTATCAACACTTTACCACTGTAGATATCGGCCTCTACTTGAGTCTATAAATAAGGATGCTTAACATTCACAAGGGCATAGATAGAATTCCAAATGCAATGGTTCATTCGTGACATCTAATATTCTTAAAGTTGCTTTCCTATATGGCTTTGGAAAGGATTTTAAATCTTACTGATCTCTTCCATTTTATCTCCTATAACCATATGTTATCTTCCCAGTGGTGAGATCTGTTATGAATTCTTTTATGAGAAATTCATTCCTTTCTCTTGAGCGTGTGTTTATACGGTAACGGTATGCATTGTCTCTGTCTGCTTCCCAAATTGCAAGGTGAACTGTAGTGATTCAGACGAGGTTTCTGCATGCCAAAGTCAGAGCACACTGTTAGCAAGGTGTCTCAAATCAGATCGGGGACTTCCTAAAACTCCTGTGTCTCTGTGGACTCAGGTGCCTGAAATGCTGCCTTTCCCCCTAAGCCACGACTGCTTTTAAGCAAAACCGCTAAGAAAATCTCTTGAGCTCAGGTGGGAGAGGGGTGAGTGTTGGGGGAAGGTTCTGTCATTTTGACTGACAGGTTTAGTTGCAAATTACCAGCACCTATACTTTGGAACTCTCTGCCTATTGATATCAGGCAGGCACCTACATTGTATTCCTTTCGGCTAAAAACATTCTTATTTTAGAGAGACCTCTGCTGAAGGTTGGTGCGAGTTTTGATGAATTTTTAATCTAATGTTATTTTAACTTTCAGAAAGTTTCAAATTATTGTTGTTAATTGTTCTTGGTGGAAATTTCGTTGCTTTGAGGGTTGACAACATTGACAACATATCAACGGATAGGTTATAGGTTTTCTTTGGATAAATACAATGATATTTCAAATGAGCTTATACAGAGTATATTAGGTTATTGAAAAGTATATGTGCCTTAGGATAATAAGAATATACATATTTGTATATTAATGTATGATAATGTAATAGTATTGCTTCTTTTTTCATTGTCGTTTACTTTTTTCTTTATTTATTTTTTCACTCTGTCTTTTTATAAATGAAATTTTCTTAGTACAATGTTAATTTTAAAAATGGTTCTGATGGACCCATACAGTTTTTGGATGAGCTCCCTTCCCATGCGCCCATGCACAGAGGCCTCCCACCCAGCCACACCTTTGCACGGTTTCTCCATCCTTCTCCAGCCAAGGTGTGCTTTTGTGTGTGTGCCTGCTCTCTGTCTCTTTAACGAGAGAGTTTCTGTAATGATTTAATGATGGGTGTTGATGGTTAGAGGCCGACTCTGCCTCCCTTAACGGTATAAATAAAGCAGTAGGGCATCTGTGAAATACGGTTGCGTAAATCTCCGAACAACTAGGGTAGTTTGTGTGCTTCCTATTGCCCAGAAACCATCATTTGTGTTGTGTGCATGTTTTATTTATTCATTTGAGTGTATTGCTTCTGAGTCTTTGGGAGATTTCTTAGACTTTGCCTGAGCCTCTCCTGGTTGTGGAATACAGATGGCTGGTGATGCACACATAAAATGGAAACCTTCTCAAAAATCAAGTGCTCCCTGAAAACACAGAGGGCTTTCTTACAATTCAAAGGGAGAGAATTCCAGTCCTGTCCTTCCGATGCACACACATTTCTGAAATTTGAAAGCGGAGGCAGGATCTATGTGTCCCAATATGCCGAGAGAATCATATCCTGCAGGTATTTCCAATCAATTTTTTGCAGACCCAACAGGTTCCGAAAGCTCCCGGCAACTTTCCAAATCAACGTATTTTGTATGTGTTTACCCAAAAGAGAAAGGGAAAGAAAGACTCTGAGCTGGAAACCTACTGAGGTTCTCTCATCACTTGACTTATCACCTTGGCATATTAAATTAGCATTTCTTCAAAAGATCGCAGTGGGATGTGAAATGTAATCGTTGTGTTTGCTTTATTTAATTTTACTATTGCAGACATTTGAAATGAGATGTGCGAAGAAGTGCAGAAAGGAGGAGAATAGAGAAGGAAGGAATACCAACAGATGTGGAGAACTCATGTGTGGGTGGGTGGGTATAATTTCCTTAGCAAATCATTTAGATTTTCAGCCCAAAAGCTTAGGTTGCAATCCTTTCTCCCGTCTGAGAACAGCAGGCCTGAAATGAGCAATGTTCTGTTGCTCACACCATTCAACAATGGAAGGGGAACAGCGAAACTGCCCATTTTTGCTGTGCCAGTTTCAGGGTGGCACAGTTGAGCCCATTCAGGTTGAGCCCATTACTAGTAGCTGAATAAGTTTAGGATCCACTGGTTCCCTGCCCATTGAGTTCCATCCTATTCCCATTACTGAAACACCCCATTTGTGGGTGGGTGTTTTGGTGGCTACCACTGATGGGATATCATCAGTAGTTACAAGTTCCAACTCAACCCCAGGAAGAACCTTTCTGATGGTAAGACCTGTTCAACAATGGGCTCCCTTGGGAAGTTGTGGACTCTCCTTCCTGGGAGGTTTTAAGCAGAGTTTGGATGACCATCTGTCATGGATGCTTCATTTGAGATTTCTGCATTGCAGGGGGTTGGACTAGATGGCCCTCAGGGTCCCTTCCAACTCTACAATTCTATGTCAGATTCACCCCTCCCATGATGTTGCTCACAGTTCCTCTCCCGCAGCAGCTTCTTAGAAGGCTTCCAAATGCAGAGGGTGGGGTACTTGTAAACATTATAACAGCAGGCACTGATCTGATGTTCATTGGGACTACACAGCAAGCAGAGATAAGTTTTTTCCTTCCTTTTTTGATTAAGATTCTGACAAAAATTGCCCCCACCTGCCCGTTTACTTAGCTTAATGATTTTCTCTCTGTTCCTTTGGCCTCCAACACTTGGTTCCTAGTAGGTGTCTGCCAGACTGTAAGTTTGGAATTTTCTACTTTTTGATAACAAGAGCCAAGCAACCTGTCTAGTCTCCATCCCAGGTGGTGTTTTGTACCTGCTGTTTGGCCTTGGAGAAGTCTTCTGTGAGTACCTGTCACCAGACATTTCTCTGTGTGGTAGATGTGTAGGAAGACAGGTGCCCAAGATGCAGATGGTTTTGGAAGAGAAATCTGTAGGCAGAAGGTTCAGGTGACATCTGTAGTTTCACATAGCAGAGCCCAGACCTTGATGTGCAAAGAGGACTTCTGTCCAGATAAACCCAAGGGCCAGGAAGTTACTTTTATTCAAACAACTGATATTTCTTATGAAGGACTAGTGAGAACTCTCAGCATCACTTGATGATGCTATATCACAGGGGTAGGAAATCTAACTTCCACCAAGAGTTGTATTACTTCATGTGAGAAGGTAGTCATTGGATAGCTTATTAGCAATGGGTGGAGTCCTATCGTAATATGGGTGTGGCCAAAGCCCAAAGTGGGTGTGGCCAAAACCAGGTGTTATTTTAGAATTTAAATCATTGTATGGTTTACCGGTTGAATTGTTGCATTCATCTTCATTTGATTGTGCTGTTTCTTTCATTTATAACTATTTTTGCAGTTTTAAATCACCCTTGTATTTCTTTTTGCCTGAATGGAATTATAGATATATATTTTAATAGATAGATAGATGATAGATGATAGATAGATAGATAGATAGATAGATAGATAGATAGATAGATAGATAGATACAGGGTGGGGTAAAAGCATGTAAACTCATGAATGGTGCATTCTCTCTCGCACACAATACCTTCCTCTATGGTTAGCTGGCATGGCACACAATTATTATTATTATTATTATTATTATTATTATTATTATTATTATTAAAATCTGTATACCTCCCTATACCCGCAGGTCTCAGGACAGTTCACAACATAAAATCACAATAGAAAAACACAAAATACATTTTAAAAAAAACAACCCAATAAACACCTCCTTCCCAAAACATTTTAACAGGGCATCGGATGCCAATCAGCCTGGTTAAAAAAGAACACCCCCTTCGTTCAGCTGAGACACTAAGGTCCAGCTCCGAGGGCCTTCTGGCGGTTCCCTCACTGCGAGAAGTGAGGTTACAGGGAACCAGAGGGCCTTTTCGGTAGTGGCGCCCTCCCTCTGGAATGCCCTCTCATCAGATTTCAAGTAAATAAACAACTACCTGACTTTTAGAAGACATCTGAAGGCAGCCCTGTTGGAGGCAGCATGCCTCCCAAGAGCAGTTGCTGGGCATCACAGTTGGGGAGAATGCTGTCAAATCACTGCCTACCAACCATTTGATGTGTCCCATTTTAGGCATCAGAGTTGCTGTAAATCTTCTGACCTATACTAAGGCTGTGGGAACCATGGGAGAGTCCAACACACCTGGTGCCAACCCCATACCCCAATGGGGGCCAGCAACCTAGATGGCTTTTTTAAAGGATTAGACCAATCCATGGAGGAGAGGGCTCTTGATGGAGACTAGACAGGAGGCAGAAATGCTTCTGAATATGTCAGGAGTCCAGGTTCCCACTTGATAACACAGCAGGTGTAGTAATTAAAAAGGATGATTTATTGTCAAAACAAACAGAGAGCTATGGCCGGCTCCACGACAGCCTCCGACATTATCAATCAAGATGACCCTTCTGAAGACTGCTTCCGGCGTGACCAGAAGCAACTGAACTTTTGCTTCTGATGTCTTTTGTTTTTCTTCGTATCTTGCAGCCCTCCCATTCGCCAAGACCTCGAACTTAGGGGGTCAGCTCCCGCCTCTTCCCCATTCTCTGAGAGGCTGTCTCATAACTCTTTCCCAACTGATTGTGTTTCTGGTGAGCTTTGACTATGTTTTAGCCTGCTCTCTGTTACTGTCTTATCGGCTTGTACATCAAGATCAGAAGGAGTCAACGTATGCCGCTGTTGTCTCTCCTCTGTTTCATTAACATCAAAGCAGCCTCTCTGTTCCTGGCTGCTTTCTGCAGTTGACTGCAAACTTTTGCTTGGAGCTGGTTCATTCCTGACAGAATACCAGTAACTGGAAACCACCGGAAGGGAGTTGTGCTCAAATTATGCTTGTAGGTTTTCCCCAAGCATTTGGTGGGTCACTGTAAGAATGGGATGCTGGATGAGATGAGCCACTGGCCTGATGCAGCAGGACTCTCCTTATGTTCACCTGCCTTACCTTTTCTCTCTGGGCATTAATATGATTTCATTTAGACCCAGAGAGAGAAAGAAGTGCATGAGAGGTCTGCTCACCTTTTCCCAGTGGGCCGCCAGCTCACAACAGCTTACTGGCCTAAGGGGCAGAGGGACACCCCTCCCCTTTGTTGTGCCAACTGCGTCATCATTGCTGGAGTTCTTTCCCTGTGGAGCAGCCCCAGCCAATCAGCCATCAGGGTGGACGTGGCCGCGGGCAATTTAATCATGGCACGGCCAGCCGGTACCCTCTCTTTTGCCCCATTGCCGGATCACCCAACCCGCCCACCTTCTTTTCATGCTTTGCTCAGATATGACCTTGCTATGGACAATTGTCAGTCACCATATTGTTGGGGCCAGGTAGGAATTTTCCCCACTTGGCAAATTGGCACCAGCCATTTGGTATTTGCCTACTTAGTGGCAATCATCACAACTTTTGTGAGGTTAGGGAGTGGATAAGCCTTTGTTTGGTTGGAGGGGAGGTTGTTGCCTTTGCCTGCCCCTCCTCAGTAAGGCTATCCTGTTAAAGGGATCAGAATCCTGTCTGAAGCCTGGACATGGGCTAGGGCCATGTCACAGCCTCTACAGGGACCCCTTGGGGTGCTCTTATTTGATGTAAATCATAGGGCACCCCCCTATTGGTGGTTTACTCTTAAATGGACTTCACCCCAATGCCTAAACCAAACTGATCACATCTGTAACCAATAAAAAAGTTAAAGGTAAAGGACCCCTGACAGTTAAGTCCATTTGCAAACAACTCTGGGGTTGCGGCGCTCATCTCATTTTACTGGCCAAGGAAGCCGACATTTGTCCACAGACAGTTTTTCCGGGTCATGTGGCCAGCATGACTAAGCCACTTCTGGCAAAACCAGAGCACTGCACGGAAACACTGTTTACCTTCCCGCCGGTACCTATTTATCTATTTGCACTTTTTTGGTGTGCCTTCGAACTGCTAGGTTGGCAGGAGCTGGGACCGAGCAACGGGAGCTCACCTCGTCATGGGGATTCAAACCACCAACCTTCTGATCGGCAAGCCCTAGGCTCAGTGGTTTAGACCACAGCGCCACCCGCATCCCTGTAACCAATAAAGTTGTGACCTATTTGAACCCATAAACCAAAAATACTTCGTGTCTTATTTTTTGTGTTTTATTTTTCTCCTGGGAACTTTGTGGCTTAGGCACCTTTGCACACAAGTGGCACAAAGGAGGAGGTGAGCACGCTCAGGGAGAAAGGAGGCCCTGATGAACCCTCTCAAGGGTTCTTAAGTTACCACAGTGGTCATCTCTCAGCTGCATGTGCAGTGTCTCAGTATTAAATGCTACCCCAATAAAATGTGCAAACAAGTTATGCTTGTAACCTGTATGGAGAAGAGAGGCTGTAGAACCTAAGGTTTTCTTCCAAGGCAGGAAGAAAAGGTTGGATCAAACTCAACCCCAAATAATTGCTTTCCATCATTTGTGTCATGTTTTAATTAAAGATAGCAGCACCACAATCTATGCTATATCTGGAAATTATTAGAAACCTTTTCCAGAGGCAAAAAGGATCAATAGCTTTTTTGTCTCGGTGGCATAAAACATCACGGTATTCTTCCCTTTATGCTGGTCACTATAAGCGCGCGCGCACACACACATTCAGAAAGTGGGGAAAGATTGTGTAAAAGAGAGGAATAATAGCAGCACAGAAGGCCAAAGTCCTGTGCGGGGTCTGATGGATACATGCTCTGTTCCACCGGCAGAAGCTGCCTGGCCCTTACTCCCCCTTTCGTAAAACAAAAGCAGCTCTTTGCATTTCCAGCTTCTGTCTTTCGGCTAAATCTCTCCATCTGAGGCTGCCTTCAGACATGGGGATTACGGCATTCATTTTCCTGGTTATCATGCAAGTACTTCTGTCCCAGTTCCTTATTTTATTTTTACACTGCTTTGCCTGTTATGTTATGGTATTGTGGCTTTTTGATCAATGTGGCGCTGTGGGTTAAACCACAGAGCCTAGGGCTTGCTGATCAGAAGGTCGGCGGTTTGAATCCCTGCAACAGGGTGAGCTCCCGTTGTTCAGTCCCAGCTCCTGTCCACCTAGCAGTTCGAAAGCACATCAAAGTGCAAGTAGATAATAATAGGGACCGCTCCAGCGGGAAGGTAAACGGCGTTTCCGTGCGCTGCTCTGGTTCGCCAGAAGCAGCTTTGTCATGCTGGCCACATGACCTGGAAGCTGTCTGTGGACAAACGCCGGCTCCCTCGGCCTATAGAGCGAGATGAGCGCTGCAACCCCAGAGTTGGACATGACTGGACCTGATGGTCAGGGGCCCCTTTACCTTTACCTTACCACCAGGTCGTGCTAAATTTCAATTACACAAGTGAGTTTGGTGTGGTCCTGTTCTTCTGCTATCTCTATAGGAGCCACAATTCCTATATTTCCCAGGGACTAAGTGTCTCTTGATTTCAATAAGGCTTTTGAGAAAGTTCCCCCGTGGTATTCTTATGGAGAATCTGGTAATATGTGGGCTGTATGAGGTAACTATAAGGTGGATTTGCACCTGGTTCACTGACCGAACCCACAGAGTCCTTCTTCTCCTTTCTTTGGTGATCGGCAATCACTCTTAGCCAAGTAAGATTGTCTTCCATGAACACGGCATAGCCGTGTGTCCGTAGGCCAATTCTGGATCCACACGTCCTTCCACAGTACCGTAGTTTTCTGGGCAGGAGTTGATCATGGTGAGGGTTTGCCAAACGTACCTTCCTCTTAGCTCATTTCTCCCTTCCATCCTGAGTTCAAGTGTCTTCAAAGTCTATGACACCTTTGGTAAAGGCTGTTCTCCAACTGGAGTGCTCACAGGCCAGTGTTTCCCAATTCTCAATGTTCATACTAAAAAAGAAAGAAAGAAAGCCTTGAGAAAGTCTTTAAACCTCTTTTGTTGTTGACCACCAGCATTACGCTTTCCATTTTTAAGTTCGGAATAGAGTAGTTGCTTTGGAAGACAATCATCGGGCATCTGAACAACATGACCAATCCAATGAAGTTGATGTTGAAGAATCATTGCTTTGACAACGGTGATCTTTGCTTCTTCCAGTCGCTCATTAATGCCAGTAGGGACTTCTAACAAGAACTTCACAAGATCGTTTTTGATAGCAAAGCCTATGAAAGCTGGTTGACTCATTAATGGTTCCTGGTCATCTGTCATGGATGGTTTAGTTGAGATCCTTGGATTTTAGGGGATTTTAAGGGGCTGGACTAGATGACCCTTAGGGTACCCCTTGACTCTACAATTCTATGATTCTAAGAGCAATTGGTTGTTAAGCCACTCTGGGGATTTTACTTCATACCCTCCAACATTTCACTAATAAATATAGGGGTGCCTATTTATACCCCGCCCATCTGGCTGGGTTGCCCTAACCACTCTGGGAGGTTTCCAACATATATAAAAACACAATAAAGCATTAAACATTAAAAATCTTCCCTATACAGGGCTGCCTCCAGAGGTCTTCCAAGGTTGTATAGTTACTTATCTTCTTTGCTCAGGGGGTCACATAACTCCATACCACCCCCATTTCTCTAATAAAAATAGGCAAGTTCTGCACTGCTGTGGTTCGCCAGAAGCAGCTTTGTCATTCTGGCCACATGGAAGCTGTCTGCGGACAAACGCCGGCTCCTTCGGCCTATAGAGCGAGATGAGCGCCGCAACCCCAGAGTCGTCCGTGACTGGACCTAACGTTCAGGGGTACCTTTACCTTTTTACCATGTCTTCCAACATTGGTCTGATGAAAATAGGGACATCCTAGGGAGAAGCAGGACATTCTGGGATCAAATCAGAAACCAGAACAGCTTCTGTAAATCCGGGACCGTGCCTGCAATATAGGGACACCTGGAGGGTTTGTAACTTTGTGAGGGGAACGGTAACCAGGATTTTGGGGGAGAAGTCGCAACCATTTAAAATGGTGCTTTGAATCATAGTGCTTTAAATATATGCTGTGAATGTGGCTTTGCGTGAGCTTTGTGGAGGGATGGCAGACCTGGGAAGGAGGGTGGGGGGAACCTGGCACTCAGTTTTGCCTTTGGAGCTCTGAAATTTCACAGAAGGAGATGAGAATCACATTCTGCCTTACTGAGCTTTGCTGCCATTACCTTAGCAGACCTTGCAAGTCTCATAAAATAAATTCAAAGTGTGACAACCATCCCCAGGAGGTCACTTTCAGGGATCTCCTCAATGCCACCCCCATAAGATCCTCTTTGGGCACTGCGATATGCAGGGACACACACACACACACACACACACACACACACACACTGCCCCACGTTTGCTCTCTGGTTACTTTTTTTTTCCTATCCTTTGCTGCCTGTCGAGATCCTTGGATGAGTCTAGCCGCATAAGTGCAAACGGTTATGATTATTGGGAGGAAACAATAATGGCCATAAAGATAAAACGAATCTGAGCTTTTGTCTTCAGATGGCTGTTTTTAGCAATCCAGAAAGCTAAAGCCCATGAAATAGACAATAAGAAGGGGCGAGGTGCTTAATATCAGTCAGCATATTTGGGTGGATTTTCCCAGCAACGCGGCTGCTATCAAAATAATAAGGATTTTTATTATTCCACATAGAAAGAAAGACACTTACATGTTTTTTTTATTATTAGTAGTAGTATTATTTTGGAGATGCCTCCAAGTCTCAAAGCAGACTGTTTGTGTGTGCGAGGAAAGAGAGAGAGAGAGAGAGGGAGAGAGAGGGAGGGAGGGAGGGGGAGAGAGAGAGAGAGAGAGAGAGAGAGAGAGAGAGAGAGACAGAGAGAGAGACAGAGAGAGAGAGAGAGAGAGAGATGTTTCTCCTTTTGCAACATTGCCATCTTTAGGATACAGGGAGAAAATGGAAGCTTCAGTATCTGACTCCAGAACAGTGGTACTTCTGGTTAAGAACTTAATTCGTTCTGGAGGTCCATTCTTAACCTGAAACTGTTCTTAACCTGAAGTACCACTTTAGCTAATGGGGCCTCTCGCTGCATCCGCACAATTTCTGTTCTCATCTTGAAGCAAAGTTCTTAACCCGAGGTACTATTTCTGGGTTAGCGGAGTCTGTAACCTGAAGCATCTGTAACCTGAAGCGTCTGTAACCTGAGGTACCATTGTATACTGGAAACCCACGGCAGTAAAAATCTCCTGGATACCTTCTCTTTTGTAATCCCCACTGAAGTGAATAAGAGGCACACAAAGACTACAACAGAGATGGAGAACTATTTTCTGTCGGAGGGCCACACCCCCTTCTTATAACTCTTCTGAGGGCCACATCCCAGTGGTGAGCAGGCTAGATTTCATAAGTTCTGCAAATCCACTCTACTATCCAGCCACAGAATCAAGGGTTCAAGGATGCATTGCCCAAGCAGCCACATTATACGACCCATGGAAGCAGCAAACAACAACGTTCTTCCACCTAACAAAGGAAGGCCATAATTTAACTGAGGGAAAGTCGGGGGGGACCCCAACCAAGTGCCAATCAGGTTGAAAGGGGGGATTCTTTCCGCCCCGTCAACCACCCAAAATTGCACAGTGAAGGCTCTAAACCAAGGGTGGGTGATTGGGTGGCTCTCAAGGGAAAACAAGGGCAGGATTTGACCAGGGATGGATGCCATAAAATAAGGCCTGTCCAGGACAGTTCCAACTCACAACTACACCTGAGGGATCTCATCACCACACCTGCCCTCAACCGTAGCAGAGTGAGGAACCTCCGAACCTGGAATCAAATGTGACCTCTCCGAAGGCTTTCTACCTGCTTATCTCCCAGTCACAAACACTCTCCTTGGGCCACTTGATCACAAGCTTTGCCTGGCATCCTCCTCCAGTGGTTTTCACCTGTTGGATGCCTCAAACCATGGCCAATAAGTGTGGGGTGTCTTTGCCCGGTGACCCTGTAGCCCATAGATGCCAGCAAAATACTGAGCAAAGTTTTGCCCAGTATCTTGTTTTTGCAATGGACTCATGGGAAAAATCTGTCCCATGAGCCCTTGTAAAGCAGTAGGAAAAGCCTAGCCAAGGCTGCTTCCCCTGGAGCTCAGGGCCATTTTGCCCCAAGAGCTATGGAATTCATTCTCACAGGGGGAAGTGAGGATCATCATCTTGGATAGCTTTAAAAGAGGACTGGGAAAAATCATGGAGAATAAGGCTGTCTATGACTACACTCAAGGGCACTTCCCAGACAAAGGAATGCACATGGCAGAGAGTTAACTCTTTATGGCCAAAGAGAACACATACAGTTGCTTCAATAGCTCTCAATACAGTTTTATAGCTCTCAATACAGTTTTATAGCTCTCAATACACCTATCTAACATCTAGGCAGCTATGGAGCAGTTGCAGCAACAGGGCACCACTCGCTCCCCATCAATTTATGTACCTTTCCCCAATGGATTGCATGCATGCAGTTAGAGACTAGGCCTGCAGGGCAACTTCCTCTGCTCATCCCATTTCAATCCCCTCCTGGTTCTGGGAGCTAGTGGTGCAGGCAGAGGCGGAGGAAGCCTCTCAGGCACCTGCCCAGGGGCGGGGTGAACCGCCTATAGCGGCAGGGCGAATGCCCATAGGGGTGGGCCATGTGGCACCCATAGGGGTGCCAGGCACCAGGTGCTGTCTCGTGCCATCCCTATGGGCACCACGGTGTGCCCCATCCCTAGGGGCGCTGCACACCACGGGGTACATAGCCAGTAGCGTCTTGAGGTCATTGGGCGCCCTGGTGCAGGGATTCCTCGGGCGCCCCCCCCCACTCTTTTTTGGGGGGGAAAGGAAAACTCTTACCTGGCGTGCCGGGTGGCGGGAGCTACACGGTGGCCCCCGCACCTCACAGCGGGGCCACGCTGTGCCGGAGGCCGCCCGCCTGTCCGATGCCGGATTGGGTGGAGGAGGGGGCGCCGCTGCTCCGCGCGGCCTTCCTCCCTTATCCCAGCAGGCCGGGGTGCCTGGGCAGGCCACGCCACCCCAGGGCCTTCCCGGCCATCTCCCGCGACTCCGGCGCTTGCCCTGGTACTCCGCGCCACTAGGGCCAATGGGCGAGTCGCCCCTGTACATAGCATCCATAGGAGCTAGACTGAGCCCCTAGGGAAGAGACGGGGCATGCCATGGCGATCACAGGGACGGGATGAGCAGCAGGTCCTCAGCCGCTCTACAGCTGGAGGGGGAAGCAGTGGGCAGACAGCGCGGAGCCTGCAAGCGCTGAGACGCGTGGCTCATGCACGCTGCAGGCCCCGTGGTGATGAGTGCCGCCCGCCATTTTGTCACCTCCATCAGGGTGACACTCAGGGCAGTCCGCACCCCCCACACCATCTTCCTGTGCCCCTGGGGGCAGGAGAGGGTGGAGTAGCACCTGACCCTTTGCTTGCTTGACCTGCATCTTCCTTCTCTTCTTCTGATCCATACTGTGCTCCACCTTCCAGCTCTGAAGCCTCCCTTGCCTCTGCCTCTTGCCCCCGGCTGGCACAGTTCCCCACAAACCACTGCCCCCCTCTCCCGAGTCAGAATCTAGCCCCCTTTCCTCCTGTCCACACTCAGCAATGTCCTGCCAGTCCCTGACACATGGTGGCTATGCTCTTCCTTCACAGCTGGAAGTAGTAATACTTCTGAATAAATACCAGAGGAGAAGAAAGTGTTCTTGTGCTCAAACTCTGCTTGCAAGTCTTCCTGTGTGGTACCTGGTTGGCCACTGTAAGAACAGGATCCTGGATTAGATGGCCCATTGGCCTGATGATTCATTGTGTTTTTATCTCTGCATTCCCTGCAGAAGCAGATCCAAACATTTCTTCAAAAATCAACTTTGGTTGGGGGGTTTCTTTGCCACCCCAGGCATTTTATTTTGCCTGAATTTAAATCTGCAAAGAAAACTTCTGTATGGCACAGGATTGAAAGAGGAGGGTTAAGTTTGTTTTCGCCAAGCATCAGATGGACAAAAATGCATTTGACCTTCACTGGGTCCCTCAGTCATTCTTCAGCTTGAGTGGCTGAGTGAAGAAAGTGTCATTCTGTCATATATATTTTTTATTTTAAAAAAATACCTGGAAGGGGAAAAAAATTAAAAATCGATTCTGTCTACCCCCTGAAAGCTTTCCTTTTCATCAACATCCAACTGACATAAATAATATTTCGTTGGGCTCTTTTTTATTGCGGGTTTTATTTAAATGCACTGAAGGTTGCTGGTTAGCAAGCAGTTTTGAAGAAAGCTTTTTTCTTTTTTTCTTTTTTAAAAAATGGGGCAATGAATGGTTACACTTTCTGGTAAATACATTCCAATTACAGGAAGAACTCTGAAGCTCCTGTAAGGAGTCGATACAGTCAAACTTCGTAAGCCATGCTTAGGTGTCTATTTATAACTGCTAATTATAACGATCTATACGCAAGGAGATTGGAAAAGGATAAATAAAATAATAAATAAACTAAGGTTCTTAGGTTCAAGAGATTAAAGTGAGTGAAAGGAGAACAGCAGAAATGGGAGGGGAAGAAAGTGTCCAGAGGATGTAGTAAAACCAGGGGCTCGTCCACACTCCTGTATATATTGTGTTTGCTTTAATTTGACGCGTGCTTTTCAGTTCCAGGTTCAAGATTTCTAGCCACTGCTTTCCCTGGGAAAAACCACTCTTTACCAATGAATCGGAACCAATGCCAATCCACCAAAAACCCAATTCATGTTTGCTCTGATTCTGTGGTAAACAGTGAGTGTTGTGGGGAAAGCTTGGAACAAAAGAAAAAGATAAGATAAGATAGATAAGATAAATCTTTATTACGGTCCCCGACCAGCACAGTAATTTACATTACATCATTAATGTTTACACACACACACACACACCTTTTTAAAATAAACTAAAATAACTTATCTAAAAGGGATCAATCAACCTTTGATCCTTATTTTTATATTGATTATTTACTTTGTGCTATGAATTAGGATGGAATCTGCCTAGCTCTATTCAGGAGTTAATTTAAGTACTTCCTGTGTAGGCGCACCAAATTTTGATAGCGTCTGCACAGAATCTTGCCACCGTAGCTGTGACCTTTGGGTTAGAGTCTGAAAGGAGCCATTTAATTTGTGATTCTTCAGATCGTCCAGGTAACTCATCAAAATGTCTTTAGGATAGATTCGTTTCGGAGGTCTCTGTAAAAGGAGCAACGAAAAAAAATACATGGGCGGTGGTCTCTATTTCTCCAGAACTACACAGACATATTTTCGGCCCTTGCCTCAAAATCACAGGACAAATGGAAGTGTGTGTGTGTGCTCTCAATGGAATTTCCACAAAAGTTTTATGTGAAATGAATCTGCCCCACAGAAGCTTTTGTAATCATTTGTTTATTGAGTTTTTCTTTGTATTTTTGGAGTCCCCGGTTTTGTTTCAAAATCATATCAAAAGCTGCAAGCAGACCCTTGGTCAATTAGCCCAATATTGTCAACACTGACTGTCAACAGCAGCTCTCCAAGACTGCAGGTGGGAATGATTTTTCAATCCCCTGGAGATGCTGCAGATTTAACCTTGGACCCTACATTAGGAATCAGATTTTGCTAAGACACCAAGAGATACATAACCACTTTCTTGAATGCTAAGCAGAAGCTTGAGACTTTCTACTAAAGGAGCAACATCCTAGGGCAGGAGGAGTCTCCAGAAGCTGTTGGGGAGGGGATATTTATCCATGCATAGCTGCCAAGTCTCCCGTTTTCCCCGGGAAACCCCCGTTTTTACTTACCTTTTCCCGGTGGCCCCCCGTATCACTTCGTCTCCCGTTTTTCTCCTGCCGGGGGCCTTTTTTCTGATTTGCCCTTCTATGGGCACAAAAAATGGCCACTGGCAGCTTCAAAAGTCGCATCTACGCATGACCGGAAGTGCGTAGATGCGACTTCCAGTGTCAGCGGCGGCCATTTTGGTGCCCATAGATGGGCGGGGCGACACCGGAAGTTGCGTCGACACACTTCCGTTCATGCCTAGAAGTTACTTTTGAAGTCGGTGGTGGCCATTTTTGGTGCCCATAGAAGGGCAAAGTGACACCGGAAGTTATGTCGACGCAACTTCCGGTGTCACAAGGCTGCCGGTCCTGGATTCTGCAGTCCGGGACTTGGAAGGTAAGATCCATGGCTATTAGCTATAGATGTTGGAGACCAAGTCCTTTGAGTATTGATTTGAGTATGAGAATGAGTTGAATGGCTTGCCTGGAGAAGAGATGATTAGGAAATGATACAGCAGTTCTTTTCAGGTCAGTGGTGACTGGTCCATTGGGACAAATGAGGCAATGCCTCACCATCTTCAGCCAGCCCCCACCTGCCTGCCTTCCTACAGCCAGCCAGGAGGTGGTTCTGCATGTTGTTGCCTCTTGGCTGCACCTACTGATGGTCTTCTTGCGTTCCACTCCACCAGTCCCACTGAGCACCAGTCACTACTGCCTCAATTATTTGAAGCTGTTGTTATGCAGATGATGGAGCGAATTTGTTTTCTTTTGCCCTGGAGCAAGCTTCCTCAAACTCGGCCCTCCAGATGTTTTGAGACTACAATTCCCATCATCCCTGAACCACCACTGGTCCTGCTAGCTAGAGATCATGGGAGTTGTAGGCCAAAAACATCTGGAGGGCCAAGTTTGAGGAAGCCTGCTCTGGAGGGTAGAACTCACCAATACATTCACAAGTCAAGAAAGGGGATTTCAGCTCAAACTTGGGAAGAACCTCCTTGTGGTATGATGTTTGACAGAGGAACAGACAGACTCAGGAGGTGGCAGATTCTCTTTCACTAGATGTTTTCAAGCAGAGGCTGATGGTCACCTGCCAGGGTTGAAGACTCCCTGCGTCATCAGCAGGTTTGATCTTTCCAGGTCTATGATTCTAAATGGAACCTGTGTCTACTGATATAATGTTCTGATGAACAGGATAACAACTGAGGATTTAAAGCCAACAGACCAGCAAGGTCTGCTGCCTTCATAACCCAATTGTGGGCTTCTCAAACCCTTCTGCTTGATCCCTGTGGGAAGCAGGATCTGGTGGACATTTGGTCTGATCCAGCAAGTCTCCTTTGGTGTTTTGATGACTTGGTTGTGCTTTAAGCATTTATAACCCCATGTCCCCATCTGCACTGCTCCAAGGTCTTGAAGGAACAGTGGAATACAGATGTGATATATAAGGACTCTGGACTGTCAATTCCAGTTTCTAGCTGTTCCCCCCCCCCCAATGCACCTGCTTAAAAAAAACCCACATGGGATGCACTGCACATTTCAACGTGGCTCAATAGTTCATTGTTCTCTCTGTGCATCTTGGGAACTGTAGTTTTGCGAGATGGGGTGGGTGTTCTGATTCCTTAGCATCCACACTGAACTGAAGTTTCCAGAATTCTTTGGAAAGAAACCATGGAAGGTGAATCAGTATAAAACTGATATCCGATCGCGATATAGATGAGCCCTGTTCTGGATTGCAGGCATCCCCAGAGATCTCTCAATTCAGGTAAGATTCCAGCCTGATGAGAAGTGATGGGATCACAGCTTGAGGTGGAATAGCTGTAGGCTATTACTTGCTTTATGAGACACAGGATCAGTAAAGGACATGACCCGGTCTTTTATGGTGGTCTGCGGGTCAGCTTTCCAATGGCTTAAAAGTTTCTTTAAATGCATTTTGGACGCCGCTCCATCTCTGACATTTATGATGAAGGGTTATGCGCTCCCTCTCTGAGTTTTCTGGTTAGACCACTGTGATGCAGAGAACACTTGCTCTGAGGGTGTCCTTTTATATCTGCCTTTACTGCACATTATGGCTTTAAAGGGAACGGGATGCCGGGATCGCAAAATATCTTGTGTTCCCTTTATAATCACTCCGCTCTGTTTTGACACAAAAGCAAAGCGGCGGGCAATAGTTGTGGGTCTCCTATTTTTAAACTCATACTTTAATGATTTTCGAGGGGCAGTCAGACAGAAAATATGACCATTTCCTTTAAAATATACAACTCCCCCCCCCCCCCGCAGTGGGTTTCGAAACAGACAGACACACGCACAGACCACACTCCCAGATAATGACGCTACAAAATAAATGGCTGAATAAAACCAGTATTGCTCATACTGTGTTTCAAATCACCTTTAGACATTTCTTTTGCCTTTTTATTAGATGCAATTTTGTGGGGAAGTGTGTTAGTGAGCGAGCGAGTGAGGAACGGCATTTTAAGACCCGCTAGGAGAAATCAGGAGTTAATAACAATATAGATTGGAGAGGGAACAATGGAGAGGTTATAGCGCAGGGCCATGTATTCAACTAATTAAAAATGAAGTTATTAGTTTTTAGTTACACAGCGGTTGCAGATGCCATGGTAGAAAAATCACGCAGATGCACAAGTTATCCTGGATGACCGATGTGGGTTTTAAATGCCTTTCTAATTAGAGCAAAGCAAATGGATGTTGAGTCTACAGGAAAAGAAGATGACAGCCTATATTGTAATATACAAAAGGATGTTAGGACTGTGGTACAGCTGGCTGCCACTGATGGAGCTGCCCTAAATTTTCCATAGCTGTTCACCTAGTCATTGTTTGCCATATCCTGTCATTTTTATTTTTATTTGTCCCAAAGGGACTGGCAAGGCAATTCACAAGGATTTCAAATATGTGCATTAACAGTAGTTGCAGAATAGCAAGAATAAACAAAAACAAAAGCAGCAACTGCAATAAAATGCACAGAGAAATGTTTGTCTAGAAGCAGTAGCCCAGTATAAGTAGCCAAGGCTAAGCCAGGTTCAAGAAATCCCATAAAGGTGGTGCCACAGCTGAAAAGGCCCTGCTTTGTGTTCCCACCCGCCTTTAGGCCAGAGAGCATGAATCACAGCCTCAGAGCAACATCACTTGTGCATTCAGGGTTGTATCCAAAGATGTACTACATGTGTTGTTTCATAAGCAATAAACTTATCCCTTCTTCCTCTTGAACTCCTCTCAAATCTGTTGTAGGGATTACCCCAATTTCAGGAGGGCATTGGGTGTCTATAGGGCGGGGGGAAGAGGACAAAGTTCTGTTGTGCAAGTGTAAATCCTTGTACTAATGGAATGATACCACTCTTGGTGCAGTGTTAAGAAGAGAGGACCTAAAAGGGCATTTAACATTTAACTGCAATGACAGTATTTGACAAGAGGGACCCAGCCACAGAACATTGCACAAGTGTCTCTCTTTGTAGCTTCTCCACCACAGGCAATTTCTCGGACTGCGGCCTTTGAAAGTGTGGAGTTTATTGGCAATCTGTGCCTTCAAAGCGCCCTGTTCTCAGTAGAGTGGATGGGGGCTGCCCAGAGCAGAAATTTCCCCTCTTGTTCCCACAGCACTCCAGGTTATGATTAGTATATTTGTATTGTTGGTGTTATCATTCTCCCAAGAAAATGAGCATGTGGAGGCTCCCATTGACATTCTGAACCCTGAATTTGGGATGAAATAAGCAGAAGGACGCAGGTGGCGCTGGGGGTTAAACCACATAGCCTAGGGCTTGCCAATCAGAAGGTCGGCGGTTCGAATCCCCGCAACGGGATGAGCTCCTGTTGCTCAGTCCCAGCTCCTGCCAACCTAGCAGTTCGAAAGCATGTCAAAGTGCAAATAGATAAATAGGTACCACTCTGGCAGGAAGATAAACGGTGTTTCCATGCACTGCTCTGGTTCGCCAGAAGCAGCTTTGTCATGTTGGCCACATGACCTGGAAGCTGTATGCCGGCTCCCTTGGCCAATAACGCGAGATGAGCGCCGCAATCCCAGAGTCGGTCACGACTGGACCTAATGGTCAGGGGTCCCTTTACATTTACCTTTAAGCAGGAAGATGAGAGTCAAGGAAGAAAGTCAGAATTGGGCCTTTTCTACAAATAGTGCATGCTCTAGGACTAAGTAATAGCCCTTTGCTTGTGCAAAAGACAAAGCATGCACTCCATTGAAATAGAAGTCAACTCCTTCTGGAGGTCCTGTCCAAAGCTAGGAGACAACCTCAGCAGGCTAACAAAAACTCTCCCATCTCACTCTTCCCCCTCACATACACACACCGAGTTCTCCAAATCAAAATAAACAATACCTAATACTTTGAAAAGGTCACTCAGCTTTCCTGGCAAAGACACTTGGCTCCTATTGTGAGCCGTTTCACAAAGAGAAGTCTTTCTAAACTTCAGCAGCTTAAAAAGCTAACCTTTAAGCTTTAGATTCCCTCCCTCACATCTCTTGTTGACACTCTTTCTCTGCTTTCCCCGCTAGGAAAACATCTCCCCATCCCTTCCCGTCTCCCTCCCACCTGTGTTTGCTTTGACACAAGCATCAGATCTTGGCTATTCAGGATAGCATTTCAAGATGTGAAGCATTCATGGTGAGAAATATCCAGCATTGTGTAGTAGAGGGATAGCTGGTGATGCACGATGGCTACTAACTTTTGATGGCTCTGCTCTGCTACACTAGAACTTGTGGGCATCCAACGAAGCCAAATGGTGGAAGATGCAGGACAGAGAAAAATGAACTTCTTCATGCAGCACAGAATTAAACTGTGGAACTCATGGCCTCAGGAGGCAGAGGTGGCCACCAATGTAGATGACGGCAAAAGAGGACTAGAATAAATTCATGAAGGAAAGGGCTATCAATGGCTAGTAGCCATGATTTCCATGCTCTGCTTCCACAGTCAGTTAAAATAATTTTAAGGTCATATTAAAAAAAATGTCCATAACTGTATATATAAACCACATGTCTGAAACCCCACAGCAATGGTCCTGAACAAATTGACCTCAAATATTTCTCTGCAAGGTCAAAGTGGGAAACCTCCCCATTGTCTCTGTCCTCACAAATCCTGTCTTAAGGGCACATTCAAGATACAACAGGGTGTGAGCCTGTGACCTAGATTCAGGAATTAGTTACCATAACAAAAGAGTGGCCATTTAATCCAATCAGCTAACCTGCCAGACAGGAAGAAACAACATACCCAGATTTCTGCTCCTTCTCTTGTGTATTAAGGGGGTGGTCTGGGCTATTATGGTGCTGGAGGAGACTCTTGAGAGTCCCATGGACTGCAAGAAGATCAAACTTATCCATTCTGAAGGAAATCAGCCCTGAGTGCTCACTGGAAGGAGAGATCCTGAAGCTGAGGCTCCAATACTTTGGCCACCTCATGAGAAGAGAAGACTCCCTGGAAAGAGTCTTCCTGTTGGGAAAGATTGAGGAGAAGGGGACGACAGAAGACGAGATGGTTGGATAGTGTTTTTGAAGCTACCAACATGAGTCTGACCAAACTGCGGGAGGCAGTGGAAGACAGGAGTGTCGGGCGTGCTCTGGTCCATGGAGAGAGTCAGACACGACTAAACAACAACACTAGTATTTCCAACTGCCCAAGATTAAGAGTTCTAGAAGGTGTCAGAAGTCCCCAGCATCTATCCTTGCCTTTCTCCGAGTTGGCGTGCTCTGGTCCATGGCGTCACGAAGAGTTGGATACGACTAAATGACTAAACAACAACAACTGGGCTACACTCCTTCTGTGATGCATTTATGATTGCTCTCTGGGACGGGCAATTTCGAATGTCTATATAAGGGCTTGCGCGCCTGTGCTCGAGATCTCCTCTCCCCCCTCCTGTGTGTGCCGGGAGCACCCTGTTGCAACAGTTTTAATAAAGATTAGGCTTACCAGCTGCCTTGCTTCTCAATATTCTCTGGTTGGC